>NC_064817.1:14965180-15187724 GCF_023721935.1 Panthera uncia | reverse complement strand
TCTCCCTCCCCCTCTCCCTCCCCCTCTCCCTCCCCCTCTCCCTCCCCTCCCCATCCCTCTCCTCCTCCCCCCAAGTAGAGGGTTGAATTGGGCCTCTGAGAGCTCTTCTACTTGTAATTCCTTGATTTGGGATCTCAAAAGTACCGATCAGGCATTATTAAATTTACTTTTGGGGGAATTTTTGTGCATTGTACACTGGTATGATTAAGCCCTGATTTTAACAGTGTTGGGGTTGATTTATTATTCTCAGAGCGTCTTTAATGGATATGAATTTCATTTTGAAGAAAAATCAGGTTGCCAAACAAGAATCTTCTTTACCTGTTAGTACTGTTGGCTTTCATCATAATCCACTGCAGAAAGCAGTCATCTCAAAGTATGGGTGGATGCTGACAAGGTCTACTGAGAATTGAGATTTAGTTCCACATTAAACGAAATTTAATTTGAAAATTTAGTGACCCTCTGGCATTGTAATTATTTTTGAGATTTTAATTGAAAAATATGAGTCAGGAATATGTGATACTTTCTGAACAAAAACACTACCCTCATGCAAAGATGAAAAAGGTTCTAGATCCTGTCCAATGATTTTCAGTGTAGACTGGTAGGATTGAAGTTCAATGAAATTTCAGGCTTTATTATTTTCTAGAGCATTTTTGCATATACCATTACCCCTTCCTGGAATTTTCACCTTCCTGTCCTTCATTGATTTGAATCTGATCCTACCTTTTCTCCCCAAGGAGTGCAGCACAGTCTAGGAAAATTCACAGTGGATTAAGGGTCAGAGAAATAATGAGAATCCTCCTACTTAATAGGACAGTGGGTGGGTCTCTTGACTTAATTTTGAGTCTCCATATCTTTAATCTCCAAATATAACCCCCCTAAAAATAATAGCCACTAACATTTCATGAGCATTTAGCATAATGGAAAGTTTTTCACATATATCATTTCATATAATTATAACTATTTACCATAACACATTTATCATTTATTCACATTTTTTCATCTCCTCCCCTTTTAAACAAACAGTAGCAGACATGGGGCACCTGAGTGGCTCAGTTGGTCAGAGTGGCGTCTGACTCTTGATTTCAACTCTGGTCATGGTCCCAGGGTCCTAGGATCAAACCCTGTGTTGGGCTCCATGCTGAGAGTGGAGCCTGCTTAGGATTCTCCCTCTCTCCCCCTGTGCCCCTCTCCCCTGCTTGTGCTCACTTGCTTGATTGCTCTCTCTAAAAAAATTAAATGAATACATTTTTAAAAGTTAAAAATATTTAAACAAGGGTGCCTGGGTGGCTCAGTTGGTTAGGCATCTGACTTTGGCTCAGGTCATGATCTCATGGTTTGTGGGTTCGAGCCCTGTGTCAGGTTCTGTGCTGACAGCTCAGAGCCTGGAGCCTGCTTCAGATTCTGTGTCTCCCTCTCTCTCTGTCCCTCTCCCACTTGCACTCTGTCTCTCCCTCTGTCTCAAAAATAAATAAACATTAAAAATATATATTTAAACAGAAAGCAGACTTATTTCTCTTTCTTTAAACTTGGAAACAATCATTTTTGCTCCCCATTTTATACAATATAAGAAAGATCTTGAGATTGTGTGGCAGATATATATATATATATATATGTATATATATATATATATATATATGATTTTTACATGCTCAAATGAGCCACATGCATTCTTGTTCTATGAAAAATGTTTTGTTGGAACAAGATACATCATTTAGATACTTGAGAGGAAAAAGTAAAACCAGTAAGTTGGGACACTTGAAGGCCACAGATGAGATTAACTAGGCCATGGATTTTAACGTTTATTTATTTATTTTTTGGGGAGAGACAGCATGAGCTGGGGAGGGGACAGAGAGAGAGGAAGTCACAGATTCTGAAGCAGGCTTCAGGCTCTGAGCTGCCAGCACAGAGCCCGACGCGGGGCTCGAAGTCATGAACCACAAGATCATGACCTGAGCCGAAGTCGGATGCTTAACCAACTGAGCCACCTAGGCACCCCACTAGGCCATGGATTTTAAATCTTGTGGAGCCCTCTACAAGGTGGTTTTATATTTTGTTTTCTTTTTCTTTCTTCAGAGTTTAATTATTGCAACATAATTCACATAACAGTTACCATTTTGGAGCATAAACTCCTGTGCCTTTTAGTACATTTACAACGTTGTACAACCATTATTACTGTTTAATACCAGAACATTTTCATCACCCCTAAAAGAAATCCTGCACCCATTAACAGTCCATCAACTCCTTAATTCCTTTTTTCATGACTGAATAGTATTCCTTTATATGGAGATACCATGTTTTATTTATCCAGTCAATAGTTGATGGGCATTTAGGTTGTTTCCACTTTGTGGCTGTTATGAATAATGTTGCTATGAACATTCACGTACAGGTTCCAGTCCTCTTTTACACCTACCAGCACTTTATTGAAGGGTATGCTCCCTGGGAACTGACAATGAGGGGAAAGGTATGTGAGCCCGGGAAGGAAGGAGAGGAAATAAAAGTTGCTGCATCATCAAGCTGACCACCGCCTTGCAACCTAACACAGCTAGTGGTGCTTGGACCCACAGGCCATGTCCAGGGAGGTTATGAATCCCAGTGACTCAGAGCAGTTCACTGGTCGAAAGAAGGGCAACCAATTCATCCGTTTTCACTTCCTGTCTCAGAGTGCATGCCACAGGGCCTTAATCCCTTTGTCCTCTGGGTCATGTTTCTTGGCCTCTGTGGGAAGTCTCTGTAGGACTGGCCTAGTCAATATCAAGATGTTTATGTTACTCCTTTTGAGCTGGTGCCATGCATGGGGGCTCCTCTGTTGGGGGCAGTGGCAGGAGCAGCTTCCAGGGCATGGTGAGGGAACTACATGAACCATCACTGGAACAATTAAGGCTGAGAAGTGTAACAAGTGGCTAAGGTCCAGGGTTGGTGAGGCCATGAGACTGAGCATTCTAGGGTGGTGCATAATCTGGGTCCTGTATGCTGAGGGATCAGAAAGTGTTGCTTGTTTGCTGTTGGTTGGTCAGTGGACTGGTTTTCTGGTTATAGTGCTGTGTAACAAATATAGTGCTGTGTGTGAGTATAGTGCTGCTCACTAAGACTGAGCAGTTTGTATTGCTGCCTTCTTTCTCAGGGTTCTGTGTATTGCCTGGGCTTGGCTGGGAGGTTTTCACTTGAGATATTTACTGAGGGACACCTGGAGGGCCAAGGTGACACACTCAGAGGCTGGCAGTTGGCGGTAGCTATTGGCTCTGTTGATTGGAGCACTTCCCTGAGACCTGCTGTTTGATTTAGCCTTCTCAGAGCATGGTGATGTGTTCCAAGAGGGTGAGACCCCAGAACTGGCATTCCATGTCCCTTTTAAGTATGGGAAACTGAGTCTTCTAAAGTTATATGAGTGGGTCAGGTCATACAGAAGTCACAGGAATGATGTCCTTGTCCTGATGCTGTCAGAGGATCATAGGAAATAAGGAAATGTGTGTCTTAATATCCCCTCCAGGCCTGGCACATAGTAGGTGCTTGTGAACTCAGTATTTATTGAGTGCTTAATGTGTACAGAATATTATGCTAGGCCATCAGGGCTACAGGAAGAAATGGAACTTGGGCCTTTCCCTTAAGCTTATCAGGGGGCGCCTGGGTGGCTCACTTGGTTAAGTGTCGACACTTGATTGTGGCTCAGGTCATGATTTCACAGATTGTGAGTTCAAACCCCACGTCGGGCTGTGTGCTGGTAGTGCTGATAGCCTGCTTGGGGTTCTCTCTCTGTCCGTCTGTCTCTTCTCTCTCACAATAAAATAAAGTTTAAAAATCTTTTTAAAAAGAAGCTTATATTGGGGTGCCTTGCTGGTGTAGTTGGTAGAACATGTGACTCTTGATCTCAGTTATGAGTTCAAGCCCCACATTAGGTGTAGAGATTACTTAAAATCTAAACAAACAAACAAACAAACAAAAAAACGCAGAAGCCTATATATCCTAATAGATGGATTGAAAAGGGGGACAATGAGAGAGGGCCTGTGGAGGGTGGAGCTTCTTGTGCTTGAGAACCACAAATGAAAGAGAGAGGGACCCAAATTTGGATTAAAGAGGGAAAATGGCTGAGAGAGGAACAGCACTGATGGAATTTAGAGGGAAGATTCATTTTAGAGGCAAGAGGCGTAGTGGGAAAAGCTGTTTCCTTTATTTACCTTTGTACTCCTTGCCTAATTCCAGCAGGATAACAGGTACAAAGATGCTTAAAAATGTTAGTTGTTTTTATAGATATTACTGATAGGATGTTGAAATGATCTACAAATGGGGAGGTTTTGGTCAGTGGGACATAATATTCATGGTCTGTTCATTCAGTAAGTATTTGAGTACCATGTGTAAGGCACTGGGGATTCAGAGGTAAGACAAGAGCTTAGAGGGCAAGGGGTAAATGAACAGGCCCAGACTGTAGCATGTGGGGCAGTAACAACTGTGGCAAAGGGAAATGCTGTGTTGGGAGGGGGGTGATGCAGGTAAGTGATGGATCATCTCTCTGCATTCCTTCCTTCCCACTTCGAGTCTCACATTCTGCTGGTTTCTGCACATCCACAGAGGAGCTACAGGCAGGGCCTTGCCCTGTAGATCAGCATAGTCTAGAACAGCAATTCTCAAGATGTGGGCCCTGGACCAGTAGCCTTACCTGGGAACTTGTTAGAAAGGCAGATTCTCTGGCTCACCCCAGGACCACTCCATCACAAGCTCTGAGGGTGCCATCCCTCAGTCAGAGTTCATAAGCCCTCCAACTGGTTCTGATGCATACCTCAGTGGGAGGAATAGTGGGCTAGGACAATTCTCAGTCCTCCTGCTGCATGTTAGAATCATATGTAAGCTTTTTTTTTTTTTTTTAATTTTTTTTTCAACGTTTTTTATTTGTTTTTGGGACAGAGAGAGACAGAGCATGAACGGGGGAGGGGCAGAGAGAGAGAGGGAGACACAGAATCGGAAACAGGCTCCAGGCTCCGAGCTGTCAGCACAGAGCCCGACGCGGGGCTCGAACTCACGGACCGCGAGATCGTGACCTGGCTGAAGTCGGACGCTTAACCGACTGCGCCACCCAGGCGCCCCTCATATGTAAGCTTTTAAAGCACCACTACCCTGGCTACACCTGAGATAGTAGGTCAGCTTCTGGGAGGGAGATGCATGCATCTGTCATTTTTTAAAAGCTCTGTGGGGAACCTGGTTGGGTCATTCATTTGAGGGCCCAACTCTTGATTTTGGCTCAGGTTATGATCCCAGGGTCATGGGATTGAGCCCCATATCAGGTTTCTCACAGAGTATGGAGCCTGCTTAAGATTTTCTCTCTCCTTCTGCCCCTTCTCTTGCTTGTGTGCACTCTCTCTCTCTCTCTCAAATTAAATAAGTAAGTAAGCAAGTAATTAAGTGAAAGCTATCAAGGTGATTCCACTGCATAGCCATAGTTGAGAACCACTGGTCTTCGTGTGCTTAGATGAGTCACCACAGATGTGAATGCATCCATGCCTGCCAGTCTACAGAGGGGAGAGCCCCCACAGGAGGGGGCTGGCTGGCATTGGACTTCCCATTTGATAAGCTCTTCATTCCTGGTTCCCTTTCTTTTTTCTGGACACTGACTCAGTTGCACTGATATGAGTATGATTGGGAAGGTTTCTTTAAAATTCATTTATTCTTTTAAAAGCTTATTTTTATTTATTTTGAGAGAGAGAGCATGTGCACAAGTGGGGGAGGGGCAGAGAGTGAGGGAAGAGAGAATCCCAAGCAGGCTCTGCACTGTCAGCACAGAGCCCAATGCAGGGCTCGAATCCATAAAATGTGAGATCATGACCTGTGCTAAAATCAAGAGTTGGACACTTAACTGACTGAGCCAACAAGAGGACCCTAAAATTCATTTAATGCAATTAATTTTTAAAAGTCGAACACAGCTGGCCTCCCCGAAAACTTTGTATTTTGATAATGGTTATTACCAGTACCATGAATAATTGATAACAGTTCATTAATATTCTAGTGAGAGAGTGCTCAGGCTAATAAAATTCATTCATTTTAAAATTAGTTTTTAAAAATGTGTTGCTGCAGGGGCACCTGGATGGCTCAGTCGGTTAAGCGTTCGTCTTCGGCTCAGGTCATGATCTCACGGTTCGTGGGTTCAAGCCCCACGTCAGGCTCTGTGATGATAGCTCAGAGCCTGGAGCCTGCTTTGGATTCTGTGTCTCCCTCTCTGTCTGCCTGTGCCCTGCTCACACTCTTTCTCCCTGTCTCTTAAAAATAAATAAACATTAAAGGGGCGCCTGGGTGGCGCAGTCAGTTAAGCGTCCGACTTCAGCCAGGTCACGATCTCGCGGTCCGTGAGTTCGAGCCCCGCGTCAGGCTCTGGGCTGATGGCTCGGAGCCTGGAGCCTGTTTCCGATTCTGTGTCTCCCTCTCTCTCTGCCCCTCCCCCGTTCATGCTCTGTCTCTCTCTGTCCCAAAAATAAATAAAAAACGTTGAAAAAATAAATAAATAAATAAATAAATAAACATTAAAAAAATTTAATAAAAAAAATGTGTTGCTGCAGCCCAAGGATAATGGGAAATTACTCCAAGCAAGAGCACATCAGTGAAGCATGAAATTTTATGCTATTCTGTTAACATGAAATAGTTGTTTAGCTGCTCAGTATCCCCGTTTCATTCGCACTTCCATAGGGATGAATTGCCCAGGAAAAGGCCTCCATTTTAATGGTGCCCATTACCTCAACACTCTTGTCCTGGGAAGCATTACTGCATCAGGAATGGGGCAGGTGTGGCTCTGACATGGGCACTCCTTGTCCTTTTCCTAGGTGGGGCACCTGGAGGAAGGTGTCCTCTGCTCCTCTTTGTTTTGGGTTTCCTTAAGGCCTTCACTCTCGGGCCAGATTCTTTTAAATTAAACTTTCTGTTTTGAAGTTACTGTAGATTCACATGCAGTTATAAGTGATACTACAGAGAGATCCCAGGTACCCTTTACCCACTTTCCCCCAATGGCACTAACTTGCAACACTGCAGTATACTATCCCAACAAGGGCAGTAACACTGGTACAGTTGAGATAGAGGACATTTCCATTACCACAAGGATCCTTCATGCTGCCCTTTTGTAGCCACCTACTTCCTCCCTTCTGCCCCTCTTCCCTACCCCCTGGCAAGTTCTATTCTCCATCTGTTCTCATGGGGTTCAGAGATAAAATTGGGTCTCTGGTTTAATAAAAGAGAGACAAGGATATGCATATAGTACAAAGTACAATGGACAAAGGATGATTGATTGAGTAAGAAAACTATAAACACTTTAAGGTTTCAGGCCATACAGGAAGAAGGCTACTTTTAGGAACCAAATTCAGCATTAACCTATAAGTATACCATGACTTTAGAGGAGGTCTCTTGGTATTGTTAATGTTCATGTATTAATTGCCTTTGCTGTGTTAATCATGATCTGCCTTGATTCCTCTGACTGTGTTGCACTAATGGTAATAACTGGTTAAGTCCATGGCCCCTAACAAAAAGGGGCTGTGTGGTTCATGCTCTACCCCAGGATAAGCCTGGAGCCTCTCAGCCGGGGCTCCTGCAGAGTCATGGAAAGTTACAAGATAGAAGATGGAGATATGAGTTAATTATGTGGCTTCTCTTCAAATGAATGTTCTAGAAATGATTGCTTGACAGTTCTTGCAATCAGGAGAGGCTGATGCTGTGTGGAGGAATGAGGCCCTAACCCAGTCTCACTTATTCAGCAAAGCTCAACCCTGATAGAACTATGAGATCTTCCTTATCCATGTGTCCCAGAGTAGCTAAGTGTTAAGGGAGAGAATCACAGGAAGGAGCTGCCAGACTTCTCTTTTAAGTGCTGTCCAGTATGATAGCTGCTAGCCTCATGTGGCTAGTGAGTACCTGAAATGTGGCCAGTGTGCTGAGAAACTAAACTTTTAACTGCATTTAATTTTTTTAAGTTTATTTATTTAAGTAATTTCTACACCCACCATGGGGCTTGAACTCACAACCTCAAAATTAAGAGTCACATGCTCTTCTGACTCAGCCAGGAGCCCCTAATTGCATTTAATTTTGATTATTTTAGTTATGTAAAAATTTTTTTAATGTTGATTTTTTGAGAGACAGAGACAGAGTGCAAGGGTGGGGAGGGGCGGAGAGAGAGGGGGACACAGAATCCAAAGCAGGCTCCAGGCTCTGAGCTGTCAGCACAGAGCCCAACGCAAGGGCTCAAACTCACAAACTGTGAGATCATGACCTGAGCTGAAGTCAGACATTTAACTGACTGAGCCACCCAGGCACCCCTAACTTTGATTATTTTAAATTGAAGTAGTCATATGTGGCTTGTGGCTGCCGTGTGACTGTACAGAGACTCTAGTTTACCCATTTGGACTGTTTGAGTCACTTCACCCTCCTCAGGCCAAAGGAGAATTGCTTTTCATAGTTGTCTCCAGGATTCTCTGGCTACTCCCTTTACCCACCCAGCATCAGCCTCTCTAAAACATTTCCAAACCATTAGTTTGAAGAGGAAGCAAATAATTAGTCTGCTTGAGCAGTGGCCAGATCTGCGCCCAGCCGGTCAGTGCTTGGCTCACAGCAGTGCTTACTTGATACTTCTCTGATGAGTTAGATTTATACCTCTCTCCACATTTGCAGGCTTATTCCTGGGACAAGGATGAGATTTTTTTTTCCCTGTGTGTGATACTGGGTCACAGCTTTCATTCATGGGCATGGAGATCAAGTTGTTACATTTCTTCCTTAGCAGTAAAGCAGTAATTAAGAGTGTGAGTCCTGGAGTCAGATTCTTCGGTTGGGATCTGGCTTCTCCACTTTCTGATGGTGTGACTTCAGACATGTTAATTAACCTCTTTGTGCCTCCATTTCTGAGCCTATGAGGGTTGAAATAGAGTACCTCCATTATAGGGTGATTGAGCCAAGTAAATCCAAGAAGTGCATAGGAACTGCGTCACCTCCTACTCTGAAGCACATGATGATGACTATGAGCATAATGAAGATTTTCTGGAAAGGAAAGGATTTGTAGCTGTGACTCTTACAAGTGGCCACAAGGGGGCAGCCTAAAATCATGCATATCCCAGGAACAGAGTGACTTCTGTTTGTAAAGCCTCTGGGTAATGTGGCCAGTTCCAAATGTGCTTGGCCATTTTAAACCTTCAGGTTTTTTTCTTCTTTTTGAAGAACATTTTCAGTGTTTCTTTGGCTGTACCTCAGATAGAGGGCAGGCCCATAAACATCTGAAAGGTGGCATGGACAATAAAGTTAGGTCCCTCTAGGATGGACAGGTTGATATAGGTGCTGACAGAAACAAGCATCTGTTCAGGGGTCCTAAGCTTCTCTTTGTAACTTTGCACACAGAAAAATTCTTATTAATTAAACTCTTGAGGGAGATATTAGAGCCTGAAAGTGCCAGAGAAAAGAGAAACCTGGTTTTGTTTCCCTTTCACTGACTACATACCTACCTTTGAGCATTGTATGTACACCTCAGGGGCACTATTGGGGGACAGTGCCCTGAGCTGAGGTGACCCAGAAATACATAAGCCACCCTTGCCTCCGTAGCCTCTCCCTCCTTCCAAGGAGACTGAGTCAGAGGAGAACTCTGCAGCCAAGAAGAATGAAATGAGGGTTCTGCCAACTGTATGGGAGCACAGAGCATCATGGGGTCTGGGGAACTGTGGGATCTTGAAGGTGGGTGGGGTTTTAATAGGTACAAGGAGGATGTGAGAGAAAGAGTGTTTTGAGCTAGAAGGTGTGTGGAAGAAAGGGCCAGTGCTAAGGTCAAGTTGGGAAGAGAGTTTGAGATCAGACTGTGGGGAGCCAGCAATGATGATCTAAGAAATTGGATCTTCAGATTCTTTTTAGATTAGTGTCCTCAATTTATTTTATTTTTATTTTTTATTTATCATCAAGTTAGCTAACATACAGTGTAGTCTTGGCTTCAGGAGTAGATTCCCATGATTCGTCACTTACATGCAACACCTAGTGCTCATCCCAATAAGTGCCCTCCTCAATGCCCATCACCCATTTCCCCAACCCCCCACTTCCATCAACCCTCAGTTTGTTCTCTGTAGGGCCTTCAGATTCTTGATGATGATCATGTTGTTGGTAGCATCATAATTATTAAGACTTGACTAAATAAAAACATGGGGCACCTGGGTGGCTCAGTCGATGGAGTGCCTGACTTCGGCTCAGGTCATGTCCTCACGGTTCAGGTTCAGGCCCTGCATCGGGCTCTGTGCTGACAGCTCAGAGCCTGGAGCCTGCTTTGGATTCTGTGTCTCCTTCTCTCTCTACCCCTCCCCTGCTTATGCTCTGTCTCTCAAAAATAAATAAAACATTAAAAAAAAAGTTGACTAAAAACAGACATGGGTAATGGTACTTATAGTCCACGTTGATTTTCTAGCATTTCAGTCTTGAGCTTCAGTATGCCTGATACATAATCCAGGTTGCAAAATCAGATGCTCATGGGAAGTTGTGACAATCTGGTGTTTATCACATCCATCCCTATCTGTATTCCTCCTACCTACACTGAGTCCAAGTCTCCAGGTCTTTCCCCTGGACAGTCACAGGAACCTCTCCAAAAGAGGTGCAGTAACTGTGGCAGCAAGGCACACAATAAAGTCAGCATATGATATTACCAGAAAGGAGGGTCTAGGCACCATGAAAGTGAATCTGGTTGTACTAACACAGAAGCTGATTTCTCTAAGATGTTGTGCCTGAACGTTATATAAGTAATGCTCCTGAATGATTGATTGTGACTGAGTGCAGTAAATTATTTGTAATCCTAAAATGACCATAAAGATCATTTGGTCTTTGATTCAAAAAGCTCTTTATGATCCTGTAGAAGATGGGTAGAGATGTGGAGCTCCTAGGTTGTTTCCTGGACATTTTGTGTCAGGGGGGTGTGGAGGGGGGCTGTCCTCTATTCCATTTTATTTGTTGTAGGTATTTAAATGACAAACAGGAGCACATTATATTTCTTTTTTTCTGATTCTAAAATACTAAGATTGAGGGGCACCTGGATGGCTCGCTCAGTTAAGCATGTGACTTCAGCTCAGGTCAAGATCTCACAGTTCAAGAGTTTGAGCCCTGCATCAGGCTCTGTGCTGACAGCTCAGAGCTTGGAGCCTGCTTCAGATTCTGTGTCTCCCTGTCTCTCTCTGCTCCTCCTCCACTCATATTCATTCATTCATTCATTCATTCTCTCTCTCTCTCTCTCTCTCTCTCACACACACACACACACACACACACATACACACACATAAATAAGTGTTTTAAAAAATGTAAAAAAAATAAAATACTAAGATTGACATTGAAGCATATTTAACAGAACCCAAAGTCAAAATTCAATGTTGTATTTCTCAGTGCTTACTCAAGGAGCTTGTACATGTCCCTCAGCAGTTGGCTCCCTTCAGAAAATAGAATGTTCACTATCTGTGTAATAGTTGTGTCCACTTTTGTGCTTCTCATCTCCCCGGGAGCCAGGCTCAGGGAGGCCTGGTGTGCTTTTCTGCACACTGCCAGACCTTCTTGGCACTTAACTGCACTTTCTGACTCCCTCCAGGGCCAGTCCTGGGGACAGAGGACTAGGGAAAGAGCGTGGTTCTCCAGGATTGGTATTGGGGCCACTATAGCAGTTTGATGGGTGAGTGTGAAGCTGTGACTGTCACCCCTCAGCTCTCAGGGCCTGGCCGTGTGTGTGTGTGTGTGTGTGTGTGTGTGTGTGTGTGGTGGGGAATGGTGGATTGGGCCCCCATGTGATGGTGATGGTGATGGATGATGTATGTGTATGGCCAGACCCAGGGTGTGGGACCAGTGGCCCCTCACCCTCACCAGATAGGGAAAGAGGGAAAAATAATTTCATCATGTTATATTTTTTATAGGCATGGATGGATTTTTAAGATCTGATGAGAGACAAAGACTAGCTAAAGAAAGACGAGAAGAGAGAGAAAAATGTCTTGGTAAGTTGTGCCCTTTGGCTATTTAGGTACAAAGGCATAAAGATGTGGTGGTGTGTTTTCTGAAGATTCTTAGGAGTTTATGACTGAATGGGAAGAGAGCTAGGACAATTGCTAGATGAACATGAAGAACTGGGGGGTAAATCTACACTTATTTAGCAAACATTGAACTTCTGCTGTGTTCTAGACACTCTGCTAGAGACTGTGGATAAGATGGTAAAGAATGAGAAACAATCACTGACCCCGCCCCCTCAGGCATCCATTATGTGCCCTCACTTATGCTCTCTCTAGGGCATCTAGAAAGGCCATCATCAGAACTGAGAAAATAAGCAGTTAAGACATTTTCTGTGTTAGAATGGGAACCCATTTGAGAAAAGCTGTCTTACCTCTTGCAAACTATAGACAGAAGGGTATGATGTATTCCCCACAGGGTACTGGGAGGTAGGTAAATAGTGGTTTCCCCACTGAATTGAGACAAATGAGCTTTCAAATTCCCGATTGCCTCCTGGTGGTTGGTTCACACAATGCGTCTCCCAGGGAACCCTTCCCTGACACAGCCAGGTAGATAGTTTTAGGAAATGTCTTGAGAGAGGAGTGTCTTGAGTTTATACCCCCTTGCCTAGCTCAATGTCTTAATTATGAGAAATGCATAGTTAACATGTTTTTTAGTGTATGTACCCTTAGAACTCATTTCTCAACCTAGTGTATGGCTTGCCCATTGTGGCAAGTCTCACTTAATGATAGCAATAATAGTTGTAGCTTCCATGTGTAGGGCAGTTACTGTGCACTTTCCGTGCATTGCCTCATTTAATCTTCACAACATTGTGATTTTGCAGACATGATGGTCTCCACTTCACAGAAGAGGATTATGTAGTTAGCATGCTCAGGGTCACCCAGCTAGTGGCAGACATGCCAGAACCCTTCATCTCAGTCACTGTAGCCTAGAATCCCACTGGGCTCCTTTTTTGGTCTCAGTCTTGTATCTACATTTTGGTCTTAATCCAAACAGCATGGGGTGCTCTGGTAATGACACCTCTCTTCTGCTTTCCTTCCCCCAGCTGCCCGGGAGCAGCAAATCCTGGAGAAACAGAAAAGAGCTAAGCTCCAGTATGAAAAGCAAATCGAAGAGCGATGGCGGAAACTGGAAGAGCAGCGGCAGCGGGAGGATCAGAAGAGGGCTGCTGTGGAAGAGAAGAGGAAGCAGAAACTCCGGGAGGAGGAGGTAAGGTCCAAGGACCTCCAAGCCTCTCAGTGGCTCACACGGGGCTTGGTGCTCAAGGGCATCTGAGTGTCCTGCCCAGCTCTAGGGTACAGAAAACATCTCATACCATGTCTTCTCTCAGCAGCAAGACATGGTATAGTGAAAGCAACAATGGAATAAGAATGAAGAGACTTACTCATTCAACTCAGGTGTTAATTTGCTCTGTGACCTTGGACAAGCCAATTGGCCTGTCTGGATATTTGCTTATCTCTGAAGTGAGGGGTTGGATTTAGCAGTCTCTGAGGCCTCTTCCAGACCTAATGTTCTCTGAGTTTGAGACTCAGAAGGAATTATGGATAGGGACCTGCTAATATAGCCCTGGGGGTTGTGCTGTGAGCCTGTGCCTCTTGGATGGACATGAGGCTAGAGGAAGGGACCTGAAGGCAGAGGAGAGGGTGAGGGCAGAGGGTGATGGTCCTCATATTTCATAGCTGGAAAAGCAAATAGTTTGCCTTTAACTACAAAGATGCTAGTATATTTAAATTTTAATGTGGTTCCTTGCTTTAATCATCCTTTCTCTCCAGTTACCTTTTTAAAAAGAAATGGAATGTAATTACCTCTGCAGAGTCCTTTGTTACTAAACTTTGAAAATATATTTAGAAAGCATAGTTGGGGTATAGATTTTCTTAACTATATTTTAAGGATGTAATCATAGCCTTGTATCAGGTGATGATCATTTTTTATTCATAAGATATAATGACTCATCGTTTAGTATGAACAATATAGAGGCTTGTTAATCGCTAGCACTATAGGATTCAGAGACATTTGAATAAATTTGGTATCTTTTTAAATTGCTGAATGGTTTATCACTATACATCTTTGCCCCTTCCTCTTTTTTAAATTAAAAAAAAAACATGAACATGTGCACATGGACACATACACACACAGTTAGACCCATCTTTGCCTATACACCCCTTATTTAAATGGTGATTTCTGGGGTGCCTGGATGGCTCTGTCATTTGAGCATCCAACTCTTGATTTCGGCTCAGGTCATGATCCCAGGGTTGTGGGACTGAGCCCTACGTCGGGCTTCACCCTGAGTGTGGAGCCTGCTTGAGATTCTCTCTATCCCTTTGCCCCTCTCCCCTGCCCACACACTCTCTCTCTAAAATACAATACGATACCATATGATATGATAACGATAACGATTTCTTTGTTCCTCTTAGCAAAGGGAAGTCATTGCAAGGGTCTTAGCCCTACTTTGCCATTTCTGGCTGTGGCCTGATAGCTACATGGCTTCATCTGTTCCCTGTGCAAATCCCAGCTCCACTACTAGGAAGCTGGTAGCTGGGGGCGAGTCACATAGCTGCTCATAACCCTCTAACTTACTCTCCTCGGCCCAAAACAGAGGTGGTCACAAATGACTTTTTTTTATAATTTTTTTTAATGTTTATTTTTGAGAAAGAGAGACCGAGCACAAGTGGGGAGGGGCAGAGAGAGAGAGGGAGACACAGAATCCGAAGCAGGTTCCACACTCTGAGCTGTCAGCACAGAGCCTGATGTGGGGCTCGAACCCACGAGCCACGAGATCATGACCTGAGCTGAAGTTGCATGCCCAGCCAACTGAGCCACCCAGGTGCCCGAAGGAAATGACATTTGTGAAAGTGCCCAGCAAAGCACCTTGTACAGAGTAATGTTCGGAAATGTTAGACTCCCTTCAGTGACTTCAGCTGAATCTTTAGCAATTGCACTTCCAGATAATTTTCTATTTGCCTTGTGTGTTTCCTTTCACCCCTAAGATGGGTGATGGTGGGGAGTGGAGGATGCTGCCTGACCTTTGTCATGACACATACAAGCTGAGCTTGCTTCCCTCTTCTCCCCGGACACAGAAGGGCAAGGCTGAGAGCCTGGGCCTCCCATGGTTGTGTAGCAACACAAGGAAACAGCAGCCGTCCTCTGCCACTGCTCCCACCCTCAGGGCCCCCAGAGTCCCAGGTGGAGCTTAGGGACTTTCCACATACAGGCCGGCCTGGTAACCACAGCAGCGTCAGCAGTCTGCTGGTACCGAGATCTGTTTGGCATTCTTGTGGGTGATCTTTGGAGAGGATGGATAGGTCTGCACTTCAGGAGCCCCTTTCCAGAGGAAACCCTGTGCATTTGCCTTCATGGTTCGATGGAGATCTTCAGCAGTGCTGCTGCCTGCGTGGCACATGGCTGTGGAGATTCTCCAATCTTTTCTTCTTCTTATCATGTTCTGTCTCTGTCAACCAGGGAAAAGTCTCTATAGGAATGGTTCATTCCATTGCAGCCCATTTTGCTACTGTAGCTTATTAGTAAGTATTCAGGTTGCCCACCAAGTCCTACATCTCTGGGTCTGGTATTAGGAGCTTATAAAAGACCTGTTGACTCCACCCCTCCCTCCTAGCCCTGGTCTGGTTCCATGTCCATAGAGTTGCCATGATGTTACTTTTGGTAACTCCTCATGTCTGTGTGGGTGAGCCCCAGACTTGGCCAGGAGGCTTCCTATCTACTAGTACCGAAGTGGGCACCACAAACAGCCTGGCTTCCTGGGCTTTTGAGGACTGGAAGGGCTGGAGGCTGGTCAGGCCTGTCCTGGGGAAGGGGGTGTCCAGTATCCACTTGAGATACTGAGCTTGAGCTCATTCCCTCACTGAAGGCTGCTTTCTCCTCAAATTGGGTTCTTCTAATCCTTACATGCCACACAGCTCCCAAGACTGAGGCTTCTGGACCAAACCCTTGTCACCTACTTGGGTTAAGACTGACAACACAGTATACTCACCCATTCTCCACTTGGCGAAGTATGGTTTCCTGACTAGAGCCCCTGAGAAATGGGGTTTGGTGAAGCCAACTCCATGGTCCTCATGTTAAACAGATAACCAGGAAAGCCCTCTTTCAAAGAGTAGCTTCATCTCTGTGGGATTTTTTGACACATCACAACTTCTCATACTCTTACTGCTTGATACCTAGCAAAATCCACCAAGCTGACTGTAAAAACGAAAATTTCATTAAACTGAGAGCTAGCCACTCTCAGAGGGCATTGGCTGGCATGGGGCCATGGCGACTACATGGCCTTCTGGCCAGATGAGACATCTGTTTGTAAAGAGAAAGACCTTCTGCAGAGCCCTACTGATAACCTCTTGGGGGCTTGTCCGCACACTGTTCCCCAGAACACATGTAGTAAGGGCAGTGGAAAAGGCACAGCCAGCTCTCCACTCCTGCTAGAGATGGCTGTCTGGGTCATCGACACTGCCTGGGCAGTGTCCTGCTGGAGGCCTTTTACACTCCTCAGCCAACTCTGTGGCTCACCTTGGTCTTGGTTCTCCTCTGAGTTCATCCAGGCAGACCTAAGGCCAGAGTTAAAGGGGTCAAGGGTGAGGTCCCCTCATTCCTTCCTTCCACTAAGGCTTACCCAGTAGAGGACATTCTCAGGACAAGAATCTACCTTGCCCTTTCCCCATCCTCTGTTGATTATCCAGTGATACTCAGGAGAACGAGAATTTGGCAGGAATTTCAGTATGCAGTATGCAGCTATAATATTTATTAATAGTGTTATTCTGGTGTGATTGAACTTCCTTGCATGCTCTGTTATGCTCAGCCTTTCCTCTAACCAGTGGTTCTCACATTGAGGTCCCAGGACCAGCAGCATCTGCATCACCTGAGAACTTGTTAGAAATGCAAATTCTTAGGGGTGCCTGGGTGGCTCAGTCAGTTAAGTGTCCGACTTCGACTTCAGCTTAGGTCATGATCTCATGGTTCGTGGGTTCAAGCCCCACATCAGGCTGTGTGCTGATAGCTCAGAGCCTGGAGCCTGCTTCACATTCTGTTTTCCTCTCTCTGCCCCTCCCCCACTTGAGCGCACGTGTGCTCTCTCTCCCTTTCTCTCTCTCTTTCTCTCTCTCTCTCTCTCTCTCTCTCAATAATAAATGAACATTTTTAAAAAATAATAATAATTTTTCCTATTCAAATCTGGATTCAGCTAGTGTTGGTTAAGGACATATTATGCTAGTTATTGTCTCATAGACTTGAGTGATCTGGTGATATGGGTACTGTTATCCCCACTTTTTTTAACGTGAGGAAAAAACTTTAGGTAAGTATACATGGGAGTTTACAAAAATATCAATATCATCCCCATTTATAGATAGAAAACTTATGCCCAAGGATGTTAAATTATTAACTCAAGGTCATAGGGCTAGAAAGTGGCAGGCAGAGGTGCGATTTGAAGCCATATTTCTGACTCCAAATCTAGGATTATTTCCATTCCATCCAATGAAGGAATAGAAAAATCTCTCTCTCCCTCTCCCTCCCTCCTTTCATCTCTCTTTCTCTCTCTCTCCCTCTCTCTCTGTCTCTCTCTGTGTCTCTCTCTGTCTCTCTCTCTCTCTCTCTCTCTCTCTCTCTCTCTCTCTCTCACACACACACACACACACGATAATACAATATAGGACTAACCTCTAACAAGAGTGAAGTGGACCAGTGCTTTGACATATTTGAATTATCCCATTCTGATGACTTTGAGTTCCATAAGTCTCATACTATAGAGTTTGATTACCACCTGTTTTTCATCATCTCTGCAAAAGTGTGTGACACAGAGTAATTGTGTCTTCTCTTCAGGATAGCTTCATTTTCATAAACCTGCTTATGATTCAAAGGAATGTATCTCTAACAGTAGAATTTGCACCAACTCAGCGGGTAGGGGGTGGATGGCAGAGGTTTTTTTTTTTTTTTTTCTTTAAGGTAACGGAACAGTCCAGGAGTAGGTATAGCTTTGGGTGAACATTCTCTTGTAATTATACCCCTATGTAGCTGCTCAGTTTGGCTGACAAGTCTTGGTGTTCTTAGTTGTCATTGATCTCCTAGTAAATGAAGGAGTGTCTTGTGAGATCCTTCTGGCATGTAGGAAATCTCCCATAACCCACTCAATACTAAATTCACTCGAGGTAAAAGGTTTCAACACTTGTATTAGGTCACTGGTTAAATATTTCATGTTAAATCCATATAATGAAATAATTTTCAGTCCTGGTCTCAAGCGACCGTACTTCAAGTGTCAAATAGTCAAGACGTTCTAGTCCCTCTAAATCCCCAACTTTTCTTGGGGTAGGCCCTGAGGTTTGGCTGTCAGAATTTAATGGGCCAGGGTCATGAGGACAGGACTTTGCTAGGAAATGCACACTCATAATTGTAGAGTCTCAGCCAAAAGCTAGAGCAAATAAAAATCTGAGATTTACAGGAGAAAAAAAATCCCCTTTCTACTCAGAGGTCCCTGGAGAGACCATGTCTTACCAAAGTGCTATTCAGAGAAAAATTATGCAGAGGAAGCTGAGATGTAGATAATGCACATCCCATCTCTCTGGTATAGACAGAAGGGATAGATCCAGACACCTCATAAGCGACCTTTCTGTGTTTCTAGTAAGTAAAATAAAGGAGGAGCCTTTCCCTGATTTTGAAGTCATGGTTACTCAGTTGGTGCTTCCCTGAATTAATTTTGCTTGCTTTTTATTCAAGCCATGAGAAAATAGTTATCTTTTTGTTTTAGATTGGGCTAGGATTCCTAAAGCGTCTCAGGGTTGGCTTTTATGAAGGCAAAAGGGCATCAGCATGTACCTGTTTTCCTTGCTTCAGGCTTTCTGTAGTAGAGTCAGGGAGAGGATTTGGTATTTGCAGTGTCATTGGGGTGGTGGAGAATGCAAAATTAGAACAGCTTCACTCCAGTGCTGAGGAAATATTTGCCAGCCGTCAGACCCAAGTTTATGAATATAACACTTTGGTAACACAGGAGAGTGCTTTTTAATAAATGCTCTGGTAAGAGAAAAGCCTGTTTTGTTTTGTTGTTGTTTTTTCTCTTCTGGCTAGAAACCGTCTAGTTCTTCTCCTCACCACCCCCCCCCACCCCCTGTCTAACTGTTGAGAATGCATCGATGCTTTGTTTTGTGGCCAGAAGGTTCCCTACTCTTGTCTCTTTTAAATTTTGAAATATGCAGCATTATGCCCAGAATACTATGTAGCAGGAAAATGTTACAATGTAGAAAACGATTGATTCCCCTTTAAGAAGTTCTAAGATGAAAATGGGTCTTGGTAAAATAGATCTCAAAGCCATGTATGTATACTCCAGAAAGTTATGTTTAAGGCTACAAAAATTCAAATTATATTTTAATTTAAATTTTCTCAAATGAGAATGCTTTATGCTTTTCTACTAGAGAGAATGCACTTGGTTCCAGAGCACAATTCTAGTTCTAGTAGATAGGGCAAAATGGGACGTGAGACAGGCCTGAAGGAGTTAATGCTTGTCTGGCATTATTCTTAAACAAATCAAGGCCTGGCTGCCGCAGCAGCCTGTCCCCTGGGGCTGGGAGCCAGCACTAGCTGCATTGTTTACTCTCCACCCACTAAGATCTCGCTGGTGTGATGTAGAGCACGTGTGCCTAGGTTTTGGATGCTTAACACAGAGAAACCCATTTGGTGACTCACCCTGAGCACCGCTCGGCAGCACAGTGGGGCTGGGTGGTTAATGTTGCTCTTCCTTATGTGAACTGGGCAGGAGCGGCTGGAGGCGATGATGCGTCGGTCCCTGGAGCGCACACAGCAACTGGAGATGAAGAAGAAGTGCTCATGGGGAGCTTCACTGGCCACAGGGCCTGGAGGACGTGATGGTGAGTGTAGGGCTATCCCTGCATTGCAGGGCCCAGGTGGGAGATCATGGGTCAAGCAGAAGATCGTGGGCACAGGCTGGTGCCCACGGGATCTGGGGCATGCTTTGTAGTTATCTGCAGGTACCTTTATCAGCTGTGATGCCAACCTTCCTGTATATGTATTTCTCATTAAGGGGGTCTGTGCATTATTTTTGCTAGCAAACAGCAGTTGATATAGTAACTGGGCTTTTTGAGGTAAAACAAAAGAAAAGCAAAGAAAATGAATGCAGAGCCTGGTTAACCAGATGCACATGGCAAGCCTAGGTATACTCTGATTTCAGGGAAGGTCAAATGGCAGTAGCCTAAGTCACTACTGCAGTGTGACCCAGAAAGGCTGAGCAGCGGTTACCCTCCAAAAGGGGCTGGGGCTTTTCCCTCCTCATTATTAATTTTTGTTGCTCTTCCCATTTTGTTTCAAGGTGACTTATTTATTTCATTTTCCAGTTCATGCTCATCTTTAAATTTTCAAGTGCTTAATGTAATGTGTGGATTGTTACTAGTCTCTGGGTAGCTTTTCCCTCTCCAGTGCCTTCTTTACTGTGATTTTGTCATTCTGTTACACAGGAGTTGTATATTAGCTTTTTCTGAAAACAGATGGATTCCATTTGTAGTACAGTTTCTTGACTTCGCTGTATTGTGCTTTTACCCTCTGTCAGTGAATATACTTTATTTTCTTTTGGAGAAGTCAATAACCTATTTCAGTTACTTTTTCTAATTTCCTAGTTAGAAACTAAACTCAACCAGAAATTGGGACTTTTTTCTTTTACCTCTCTTTGCTCTGATTTTTTGCTGTGTAGGTGAATCAGAAAATACCCCACCCCCTCCTCTAGGTTTAGCATCCAGCACCCTTCCTCCGGACCCAGGGACCAGTGCCACCGCTGCCGAGTCCACCAACGGTATATCTGAGCTTCACCGCACCGTGGCGTTTTGTGATGACTGTACTGATCATCCTCCTCCATCACCGTGTTTGTCTCAAGCACTCTTAGTTGATTTCTTAGACTGACCCCTTAGAACTTTTTTTCTAGAACTGTGAATGACATGCCCATGTTTCTTTGTTCCTCTGTCATCGTGGAGCTGTGCATGCCTTACACCCTAGTGCCCTGGAGACATTTCATCCTTAGCTCACCAACTGCTGCTTGAAAATCTTGTCAGTGTTTGACTTATGTGCATTTAGATCTTTAATACTCTCACTAATTACTGGTTTTAGGCATGAAGTAGTAAGGTGTTTCAGTCACTTCTGGTTACCAAAACCTGTGCCCTTAGAGAGTTCTGTGTGTTAATATGATAGATTCCTGGAAGAGGTGTTTGAGACAGAGTGGTAGTGAGGTTATCGGTACCAGCACTGGAAATCTAAAGGAGATAAGTTTGCTTTGTTTTTGATTTACTCTATCTAATAGGCTCTCTGTTTTTGGATACAGGCCTGGGAAATTCTTAGTGCCTAGAACAAGAGCAGAATTAGTAAAATTTTGCTTCCATTTAATAAAGACTTTAGAAATTTAATCCATCTTTGACTGGCAAAGAAAAACAAGATGTAAACAGGATGCAGTATTTATCAGCAATACGGAAGGTCAAGTTACAGCAGTAGGAATAAATATCCTTGGCTTCCAGCATTCCTTTGACAAAGAAAAATCCTTACTGGTGTTGCTGAGTAGCAGACACTTTGCTGCATGGGCCAAGTTAACTCTAATGTGGCACTGGTCTTCCCTTAACAGAGAGGGGCAGTAGGTAGGAGTTGATAATTACCCCTTGGGAATCACACGCAGGGCTCGGGCCAGGGCGAGGCAAGCACAATATGTGACTTGGACACACAATTTAAAGCATTACCAAAGATCTAAGTTATCGAGATTAATTAATATTTGAATAAATCTAAATGAATGCGTAATAATCCATGATGAACAAAATATCCAATTTCTAAAGGCGAGTACCATACTGAGTCAGCCATAATGGAGCCTACAGCAAAAGGGGAAATGTGTACCCTTTTACACTTGGTTTTATGTAATTTCTACTGGTTAATTTTTTTTTCAGAACATTGAAGTACTCAGAAAAAATGCTGAAAAATTGAGTAGGTCTACTAAAACTCACATCATTTTTTAAAAAAAAATTTAATATTTTTATTTATTTTTGAGAGACAGAGCATGAGTGGGGGAAGTGAAGAGAGAGAGAGAGGAAGACACAGAATCTGAAGGAGGCTTGAGCCTTTGAACTGTCAGCACAGAGCTCATCCCGGGGCTTGAACTCATGAACCGCAAGATCGTTACCTGAGCCAAAGTCGGACATTTAACTGACTCAGCCACCCAGGCGCACCAAATCTCACATCATTTTAAATTTAAATATTTTATTTATACCAAAATAGAATTTATTATAATTTCACTCCAGCTTAAGACAATTAAAAATTACTTAAGATTGTCATTTGATGACACATTGTAAAACATGGCAATTTTCACATTTGAAAACAGTATGAGGAGAGGAGTAGATTTTGAAAATATTATTAATGAGTTTGCTTCCTTTAAAGCCAAGGGCATACATCTTTCCTTTTGCCTCAGGCTTTGATAGGGCGTGGCACGGCACTATCAGCACCTCTTCATTTGCTATAATGGTTTAATTTAGAAACCAGTCTAAAATAAAATAACGGCTGCAAGTTAAGAACACCAGATCCCAGATCATGTGTTAAAATCCTAACCATAAATAGTCACAGCACTAGAGAAAGGGCCATTGTGATCCCATCTCTTGAGAAGAGGAAGAAACCAGCTGCTAAAGGTGGTTCTGCTTTAAATACAGCTTCTTGCAGTACACATTACTTCTCTCTCCAACCTGAGCCTATAGATAACTGTCAGAAAGTCTGGTTTCAGCTCAGTATCAGACCATAGAACATTTTCCAGTGGTGATTTGTCTCTGTGTCTAGACTGGTTTTGTTTTTGTGTAGTCTGAATGTGCTTAAAAGTCCCTGGACACAAGGAGTTGATTTGCTGGTGGGATTAGTGTGGCTTTAGTTGAACAGTTGAGTGAGGTTGAACGTTTGAAATTGAAGAGAAGATCCTGCTTCAGACTGATGACTGCCGTGGCCTGGGCATTTCCAGATAGGCTAAGTATGTAGCAGGATGATGGAAGAAGTGTGCTGTGCCACAGCAGTTTAGGAAACGTGTGGATGAGGACAGGAAGAACACTTTGGGATATGTGTTTCTCGATCTACAATGGTGTGAATACCAATGTCTTTAATGCGTTTCTCTGCAGCATGTGACAAACTTTCAACATCAGCCATGAATTTGCCAAAGCAGACGGAGCCTCCCATGAGTAAGCGCCTGTCTTCATCCACCGTGGCAATATCCTATTCCCCAGACCGAGGCAAGTGAACAAGTAGACCTGGTCTCTGTAGTTTTCCTCTTTTCTAGTGTGAGTGTCTTAACATCGGCCTTTGTGAGAACCCCTTGAGCCTCCTGCAAATACCTCCATTATCCTAGCCTTGTGGTCTGAATGTGGGAGCCTCAGGACCTCACTTAATGGGACTTTGGAAAGTGGCATCACTCTTTAGAGTCAGATCGTTGTTGAATAGGTGCAGGAATTAATGATATTCTTTCAGTCTGAAAGAGACTATTCCATTTTCTACAGTGCATGTAGGAGTTATCCTGCCCTAGAATTAATTGACCAGTGGGCAGAGAAGACCGTTAAAAAAGTAACTGCCTGGTTATTGATTGATGTGATCTAGTTGATTAGCCAGAAACAGCAGAAGTCATCAGGCTGAGGTTCATGGAAAACTTACAGGTATGAAAAAAATGGGGCTATGCTATTGTCTGTGGTTTGTAGGCCTGCCCATTTCTGTTTGAAAACAAGTTCAGAACTAATATGAAGGCTTTAAAAGGAGAAAAGAATGGGTGGCCTGTTCTGGCACTCATTTTGAGGTGGAAGATGGCATGTGTAGGACGTGTGCCGGTTCCAGAAACTGAATAGATTTAAAACTGCTCGTGTTCTAATTGAGGCTCAGATAAGTCACTAAAAGCAGGAACTTACACCTTCCAGAGTATATAGGTTAGGGAAGAGAATGATGCTCTCCATGCATTAAATGTGTATTTTATTTATTTATTTAAAAAAATTTTTTTAATGTTTGTTTATTTTTGAGAGAGAGAGCGTGCATGGGGGAGGGGCAGAGAGAGGGAGACACAGAATCTGAAGCAGGCTCCAGGCTCTGAGCTGTCAGCACAGAGCCCAACGCGGGGCTTGAACTCACAAACCGTGAGATCACGACCTGAGCCAAAGTCAGTCACTTAACCGACTGAGCCACCCAGGCGCCCCTAAACACGTATTTTAAAGCATTATTGGAGAAGAGTCAGGTGCCAGTGAAGTATTTAACAGGTCAGGCATTACCAAAGGGCAAGCAGGAAACGGGTTTTGACTTTGAATAGGCCAGTGTGCCTTTCTGGTTGTTTTTCACTGGCATTGATCTTGCACCTTCAGCACAGAGGCTGTCAGGTCAGAAACCCTGTAAGTGTCAGTGTTGCTGATCCCTGATGCAGTTCATGGGTGAACTGAATGCTGGAAACCTTGAATTAACTGCAAGGTGAATGAGAAAACATCTACTTGCTCTTAACTCTGTATAGCTGTTCCATAGTGAGTGTATTCCATATGTTTTCATTAATTCACAGGGTTACATATTGGTGTTAAATTCATATTTGCAATGATTACTATGTAAAGATATCAGTATGTTAGTACATATTCTTGGCAACTGAATTATCTGCTTGTGGATTATAAATTGAAAAATTTCAATTCCCAAACCATTTACTGGCTAATGGGTACCCCAAAATTCAAAGTAATGGAATAGTTAATTCATTACCATATAATATATTCCAAAGCCATCCAAAATGACATTTTGGTTACTGAATTTTAAATTATGACTACTACTACTTCCATTTAAGCTGATAAGTTGGCTATTTTTATTTTTGTAGTTCTTATTTATTTTTTGCCCTTATTTACATGGAAAAAGTATGAACAGATGCATATTTATACATTAACAAAATCAGCGTATAATGAAATGTTTTTTAACAGAGAACCTAAAGTGTTTCGTAGGAGTAATCTTTTTTTCAATGTTAGATCTACTAGGTGAGTAAATGGTTTCTTGAGTCCATATTACATCTTGGGAGATGGGCTAATTCTCTTCACATGATACAGGTAATATTGTAATACTGTAATAGCATACTGAATGAATTCTGGCACCCTAAAAGAATTACCACACTCTCCCAAACTCCAAATGACATCATTTGTTTTATTTTAGTATAATGAACTCCGAAGCCATCCTTTGCTAGAATATTTTTATTTTCCACATTCTGCCACCCAAAAGTTAATTTGCATCATGCTCTGTGTTGTTTTAAACATTTTATTTTGTTTTAATTTTGCTTTTTAAAATTTTCATTTGATTCCATCCCTCAGCTCATCGCACACACCTTAGTCCCATGGAAACCTTTCTTGTTATGCGACTGTTGACTCCCACACAGGCTTCTTTAGCCAGAAGCAGAAGTACACTCATGCTCTCTGAGCAAACCAGTGACTCAGGTAAAAGAGGCCAAGCTGGTGACACTGAGAAAAGTGCCCAAAGTGATGTTGGTTGATCTATGAACTATTCCTGAATTTTTGTATTTTGTTTCCCATTTGCTTACTTTGTGAAATGTCTTCAGTGGTTAATCACATTTTCTACCCACCAGTGTTTTGCTGTTGCTATGGTTGTTTTTCTTTTAAGTGTCACAGAGGTAAGTAAATTATTTTATGATTGAGGGCATGTGGATTAGGGGGAAAAAAATCTATTTCATGAGCTATGGAGGTGAGTACACTTTTTTAAAGAGTGATTTGGCAACGTAGCCTATAAACCACAATGTCTGGAATACCATAACCAGATTTACCACTTACTAGCTCTTTCCACTTTGGGTAAATTCATTAACCTCTCTAAGGCTCAGTTTCCTTATCTATAAAATTGAATTACTTTAAACTGTCATGAGAATTAAATGAGATAGGACAATGTTTACAATAGTAAGAGCTCAAATGTCTAGAGCCTTGTTACTCAAAGGGTGGCCCATGGACCATCAACATGAGTATCACCTGGGAGCTTGTAAGGAAGACAGATACACTGAAGTCTGAGAAATTCCAGGCCACCCTATGAAAACTTTTTCTTGACCAAATCGGATCAAATTGTCATAGCAAGATTAATGAGGGCTGGCATTCTCTGTTTGCAGATTAGCAACATTGTGTCCACATTAGGGCAGGTGTGGTCTTAGTTCCCAAGATAGTGTATTTAGTTAGATGACATAGACATGACATATAATCCTTTATCTACTTCTGATTTCTAGAAGCAACCTACTAGTTTCTGAGTAATTGTGCTATTTCTCCAAAGAAGATAAAGAAATGGCCAATAAGCATATGATAAGATGCTCAACATCATTAGACATTATGGAAATATATGTCAAAACCACAATGAGATACCACTTCACACTTACTAGGATGGCTAAAATTCAAAGAAAAAAGGAAAAATAGTAAGTGTTGACAAAGATATGGAGAAACTGTAACCTTCATAAATTGCTGGTGGGAATGTAAAATGATGTACTTGTTTTGGAAAACAGTCTGGCAAGTTCCTCAAAAAGTTAAACATAGAGTTACCATGTGACCTAGCAACTGGACTCTTAGGTACAGGCCCAAGAAAATTGAAAACACACAAAAACTTGTACCTGAGTAGTTCTTAGCAGCATTATTCATATTAGCCACAAAGTGGAAACAGCCCAAATGTCCAAAAGATGAATGGGCAAACAAAATGTGGTGTATCCATAAAATGGAATATTACTCAGCTATAAAAAGAAACGAAGTACTGATACATGCTATGTGATGAACCTTGAAAACATTATGCTCGGTGAAAGAAGCCAAACACAAATGCTACAAATTCTGTGATTCCATTTATATGAATTGTCCAGAATAAGCAAATCCAGAAAGACAGTAAATTAGTGGTTGCTAGGGACTGAGGGAATGGGGAAGGGGAATGAATGCTTAATGGGTACAGGGTTTGTTTTGGGGGTAATATTCTGGAATTTAACTGTAGTTATAATTGCACAACTTGTGAATATACTAAATACCACTAAATCGTGAACTTTTTAAAGGATAGTTTTGTGGTACATGAATTATCTCTTAAACGGAAAAAATGCCTGAGAAGTAGGAAGGTCTCCCTTTTGAGAACAAGGAATGTGTCAGGAAGTCCTCAAGACCACTTGAAGGGTCAGTGATTCTCTAGGAGTACTCCCAACTATGATTTATAACAGTGCAAGGCTACAGAACAAAATCAGCAAAAGGAAAAGGCCATAGGATGAAGTCTGGGAAAGACCAGGAACAAGTTTCCAGAGTCCTCTTCCTCTGGAGCCACATAGGGCACATTCCCTCGGCAATGAGTTGTGACATGTATGAAGTATTACCTACAAGGAAGCTTATTAGAGACTCACTGCCCAGAGTTTTTATTGGAGGATGGTCACGTAGCTACCCCCTGCCTGGTACATACCCAAATTCCAGACTGTCAGAAGGAAAGCAAGTGTTCAGGATAAATCATGCTATTTGTACAAACAGCTTTGGCACAGTGAGCTAGTTACTTTTACCGGTTAATGGTGGGAACCCTCCCGAAATCCAGATTCCCTGATGCCCGGGCCAACCTTGTAAGCCAGCCTTTCCAAGGCCAGCAGTCAGATCTGCTTTGTATTTCTTTTCTGCTCAGTCTATCCCCTTGGTCCTTGGTGAAGGCACCATTACAGCAGAATTGTCATCAGCAGGATTCTATACAGCAGGCTGAGGCCAATCTATGGTATTGACCTCACTTACGCTGTTTAGAGGTTCTGAACTTAGCCAGTTAAAACACAGACCATTAGCCATAAAGGTCTGTCTTAGAAAGCCAGGTAACTTCCTCAGTAAGTTTCTCTATGAACCTTTTTTCTTTTTTTTAACCTGGCCCAAGGCATCAGTTCAGGCCCAGCCCAGCCTGGCCTTGACCAGTAAGGTGAAGCTGTCCCAGAGTCTTTCAGGGCTGAGGCAGTATCACAGTAGTCAGAACTTAAGAAATATAATCCCTGAGGGCACACATGTCCCCTGGAGATGGTTTACAGTGTTGGGGAGCCCCCAGCAGGACATACATTGGTTGGCCACCACAGGGCAACCTGTCCCCTTTGTGTCTTTCCCACCAAGGGTCTTCTCGCCCCAGGGTTCTTAGTCTGGCCCAAGGAATTCAGTTGGGTCCTTGTTTTCAGAGGGACTGCCTGAGGTGGCCAGTTCTTTTTACTTTTTCATTTTTTTCATTTTTATTTATTTTTTGGGGGGGGGGAGAGAGAGAGAGAGAGAGACAGAGCATGAGCTGGGGAGGGGCAGAGAGAGAGGGAGACACAGAATCTGAAGCAGGCTCCAGGCTCTGAGCTGTCAGTGCAGAGCATGACACAGGGCCTGAACTCATGGAGTGTGAGATCATGACCTGAGCTGAAGTCAGACGCTTAACCGACTGAGCTACCCAGGCGCCCCAGTGAGGTGGCCAGTTCTAAACAGTTCTGTCAACAACACAAGTTCGTTGCCTGCTGAGTGCGGACAGCATGTGGAGGTGTTCTTTAGGGACTTTGCAGGAACTGGCCCACCCTGTGGTTCACAGTCCCACTGTCACATGCAACTTGGGCTCAGCAGTCCACTTGCAATGTGAAGCACTCACAGCAGCTGGCACAGGCAGCATGATTTTTCCTCCAGAAGAAGGGAGAGTTCTCAGGAACAGTTCTGGAAAATAGAAATCACAAATGTCCTTCCCCTCCCTGGCACCATTCCAGGTGCTAGGTTTTGTTGTTGTTGTTGTTGTTGTTGTTGTTGTTGTTTTTATTGTTACCAGTGTGCCCCATTCAGTAATTGAAACTTTACATTTTCTCAGTCGTCTATTTTTAAAATGACCTTTCATAAGGAAAGGTTGAATGTCAGAAGGACAAGAACATTTTTACAAAAAATTTTAACTTAACCAGAAAGACACTCATGTTCAGGAACAAAATCCTGAATTTTCAAAAAAAAATTTCAAGATAGATTTGCATCAACTGCCATCTCTGTAATCTTATTAATTTATGCAATGAATAGCCTAGAAAAAAGCAATCCTTCCTTGGGAACAGGTGCATTCAACAAATTGCCTTCCTCAAGTGTGTGTAGCAGGAGAAAGGGAAGGGAGGGAAGTAGAGTCAGATTCCCAGTCTGTTGTTACAAACTTTCATCCCAGAAAGTCAAATACCAAAAATCTTGTCAGCAGGTGTTGAGTCTAATCATCAGGGCTGGGTGAAGGGGTCATACTCCCTGTGAGTACTCTGTCCCAGCTCACAGCTGTGGCAGGAATCACAAGTTAGGAATATAATTAGGCTCTGCATCAGAAATTAAGAGCTGACCAGCAGTCCCATGTCAGATGGTCCCATCAGAAAACAAGCTCTTTCCCGTGAGCATTTGTCTATGATGCAGATGGTGCAGCCAGTATCCGTGATACTTTCACAGGTTAGGCTCTGTATCTGTATACAGGGTGTTCTGTATCTGTAATAGTCCTGGCTTGATTTTTAAAACTCCTTATGTATCTCTCTGTCTGGAGATTGCTCTCTTGTCATGTCTCCCTTTTTCCAGAGGCTCCATTATACAAAAGTCAGCACAAAAAGAATCAGGTAGGAAGGTTTGTTCTGGTTCCAGTACTTAGAGTTTTAATTTCCAGCCAAACCACCGATGGCAAAGAACAAGGAGGTTGTGCCTCGCTCCCGCTTGAGGGAAAAAACAAAAACCAAAGACATCACCTGGGTTGTATTTTTCCCCTTACTTCCCCTTACTTTAGCCAGTGTGGCGAAAAGCAGCCACGGGATCCAGCAAGCCAGCTCTTGGAGTTGGATGGGTTATCTTCAAATAGCATAGGTATTTCACCTCTTGCAACACACAACAGCTTGGCTTCTGTGTGATATGGTAGCTGACTCCATAGCCACCAGGCACCAGAAGGTCACCATCCTCCATCCCTTCAGCCTTTGTTTTTCAAACACCACTTTTACCATATGTCAATGAATCAGGGTCAAGCTCACAGTTCCTGCTTCTCGCATCAATTGTATCAGCGTCTCCAAGACCAGCCCCAGGTTTTGTGATTGCTAGGACTCAGCATATGGTGGCACTCAGAGCCGTGATGTGTTAGAGTGGAAGGCTGCACAGCACATCAGCAGAAGGAACTGGCACACAAGCAAAGTCCAGAGGACACCAGGTGCAAGTTTCCAAGAGTCCTCTCCCAGTGGAGTCACACGGGACGTGCTTAATTCCCGCCCCCCCCCCCAACTTGGGGCGCCTGGGGGGCTCAGTCGGTTGGGCGGCCGACTTCGGCTCAGGTCATGATCTCGCGGTCCGTGAGTTCGAGCCCCACATCGGGCTCTGTGCTGACAGCTCAGAGCCTGAAGCCTGTTTCAGATTCTGTGTCTCCCTCTCTCTGACCCTCCCCCATTCATGCGCTGTCTCTCTCTGTCTCAAAAATAAATAAACGTTAAAAAAAAAATTCCCCCAGCGACGAGCTGTGATAACACATGTGAAATGTTGCCGACCAGGAAAGCTCGTTAGAGACTCATTGCCCAGGGTTTTCATTGAGGACTGGTCACATAGGCACCCTCTGTCAATTATATACCCGAATTTCACAATAAGTCATGTTGTTTGCACAAATAGCAGAGGCAGAGTGAGCTACTGGTCAGTTAGGGGGTAAGAGCCCTTCTTAAATCTAAGTTCCCAGGTGTTGATCAGGGGCCAATCTTGTAAGTAGGCCTCTCCAAAGACAGTAGTCAGGCCTGCTGTGTTAACTCTTGAACTGCACAAGGAAATTGATGTTTAGAGAGGTTAAGTAATCTGCCCAAAGTGATCTAGCTGTTTGGTGACAGTGCTAGTTCTGTCTGGTTCCAAAGCCCAGACTTTGAACTCATGAAATTAACTGGGCTCTTGAGCATTGAGTATGGGAGTCTTTCAAGATAGCGTCTATTCTGCATATATACTAGAAAAAGTTTGGTGATATTTGGAGAATGTGGATTGCCCATGTCACATTTTAACAGAAATGTGTTCTTCCCAATTCCCTGCTCCCCCTACTTTTTCCATCTGTGCTCCCTATCTCTTTGTGATATTTTAACTCTCTAGTATCCCATGCCTGTCCTCGTGTAGCTCCTGCTGGCCCTCTTAAATCTTCTTACAAGTCTTCTCCCACTCGGAGTGCTGAGAGGAAGAAGACTACATCTACATCTGGCACAGCAGATTCTGGGAAAGGAGCCCCTGCAGGAGCGGAGGCCTCTCCGGTAGGTTGAAACCCACTCACTCACCTCGGGACTGGTTTATCTAACAGTGTGATTATTCCCTGTGCTTAACGTGGGGTCTCTGTTTCCATCAACCTCCAGAGACTGCTCAAGTGGTGAATTTGGTTTAAAATTTCATCCATCCTTGGAAAACCATTTAACTTTTTGCATCTTCCTAAATCTTAGTGCCTTGGAACAACTTCCTAAAGACCTTGTCCTTATTATAGCCTGCCCTCCGGAGGACAGGAGTCAAAAAGAATGCTCTGAGTGTCCTCTCTCTGCTTTTAAGAATGTCTGATTCTGGGCCACTCTTGCCTCTGCGGGCGACTAGAACTAAGGTTCTAGGTCAGCCTTCAGTCCATAACAGTGGCCTTCAAACATTTTTGACATAATACTGATACCATCAGTAAAACAAATGTTGAACAGGTACTCCCAATTATGTATATTTATTTAGAAATTATACATACCATACTACTTTTTTTAGTTATCAGTTGTGCATAACAAATCACCCCAAATCTTAGCTGCTTAAAACAAATGTTTATTACTGTACTGGTTCTTTGGGTCAAAAATTGAGGATGGCCTAGCTGGGTAATTCTGGTTCAGGGTCTCTCATGAGGGTGTGGTCAGGATGATGGCCAGAGCTGTAGTCATCTGAAAGCTTGGCTGGGGCTCTTACAGAATGGCTCATTCACATGGCTGCTGGTTTCAGTTCCCTATTGTGTGTACCTCTTCATAGAGCTGCTTGTGAGTGTCCAAATGACATGGCAGCTGCCTTCCTCCAGAGCAGGAAATCTGAGAGAGAGAGAAAGACAGAGACCGAGCGCGCGCTGTGTGTGTGTGTGTGTGTGTGTGTGCACGCACAAGGGAAAAGCTGTAGCACCTTTTATGCACTAATCTCACATGTTATATACCATTGTTTTGCCATATGCTGTTCATTAAAAACAGATCACTGAGACCAACCCACACTCACTCAAGGAGCATCAAATGACATGTGGACTTGTCTTAAAAGTACCACATTACTGTACTATTGGGCATTTATTTTATAATACTACATGTATTTTTAAGATTTTTAAAAGATTATTTATTTTGAGAGAGAAAGAGATAATGAGTGGGGGACAGACAGAGAGAAAGGGTGAGAGAGAGAATCCCAAGCAGGCTCTGCTCTCCAAGCTGAGCTCAGTGTGGGGCTCATTCTCAGCAACTGTGAGCTCCTGACCTGAGCCGACATCAAGAGTTGGATGCTCAACCAAATGAGCCACCCTGGCGCCCCACCATTTGTATTTTTAAAATCCACTGTGACCCTGAGGTTCTTACATGAGAAGTAAGTGTGTTAGACCCTTGGGTTTTACTAAAAAGTCAATTACTGTGGAAGGGGGTTAACGTGTGTGGGAGCGGGAGGGCCAAATGAGGATTTGTTGTGGAGAAGTGCAATGGGGAGAGAGGGGAACCACCCTTGTGGAGCCCCCACTGCATGCCAGGCACGGAGGCCGTGCCTACTGCCTCTTGCTGACCAGAGACCATGGAGAAGACATAGAGGGACAAGTCTATGGGGTTGCAGTCGCTGTTACACCAGGTACACTGTTAAGAGTCCACAGCTCACTGTCCTGAGTGTTAAAAACCACATTTATTTCCACCTGTAGTTTTTTTGAGTGATTATATATTTTTGTACTCTTCCCAGTTTTTTTCTTTTAAAAATGTTTTAAATTCCAGTCCAGACATATAGTGTTATATTAGTTTAACGTGTGTAATATAATGACTCTACAGTTCTCTACCTTACTCAGTGCTCATCACAGTAAGTATACTCTTACTCCCCTTCACCTCTTTGGCCTATCTCCTCCCCTCTCCAGCAACCACTAGTTTGTTCTCTGTATTTGAGAGTCTGTTTTTTGGTTTATCTCTTTTTTTCTTTCTTCATTTGTTTTCTTTCTTAAATTCCACGTATGAGTATTTGTCTTTCTCTGACTGACTTATTTCACTTAGCAAAATACCCTCTAGATCGGTCCATGTTGTTGCATATGGCAAGATTTCATTCTCTTTTATGGCTAATACTCCATTGTATATATATGCCACATATTCTTTCTTTCTTTTTTTTTTTTTTGGACATTTATGCCACATACTCCATCTATCTGTGGGCATTTGGGCTGCTTCTGTAATTTAGCTGTTGTAAAACTGCAATAAACCTAGGGGTGCATATATCTTTTTTTTTTAAGTTTATTTATTTTGAGACAGGATGAGTGTTTGCAAGTGGGGGAAGGGCAGGGAGGGAGAGAGAGCAGGAGAAAGAGAGAAAGAGAATCTCAAGCAGGCTCTGCACTGAAAGCACGGACCCCAACGTAGGGCTCAAGCTCACGAACTGCAAGATGTGACCTGAGCCAAAGTTGGACACTTAAATGACTGAGCCACCCAGGCACCCCTGGTACATATATATATTTTTTGAGTTAGTGTTTTCGTATTCTTTAGGTAAATACTCATTAGAGGAATTACTGGATTTTTAATTTTTTGAGGAACCTCCATACTGTTTTCCATAGTGGCTGCACCAGTTTGCATTCCTGCCAACAGCACATGAGGATTCCTTTTTCTCCACATCCTTGCGAACACCTGTTGTTTCTTTTGTTTTTGATTTTAGCCATTCTGATGGGTATGAGGTGATAGCTCATGACGGTTTTGATTTGCATTTTCCTGATGATGAGTGATCGAGTTTCTTTTTTTTTTTTTTGGTTTATTTCTTTATTTTGAGGTGGGGGAGGGGCAGAGAGAGAGGGAAAGAGAATCTTAAGCTGTCAGTGCAGAGCCCGACTTAGGGCTCTATCCCACGGACTGTGAGATCATGACCTGAGCCGAGCTGAAGACTCGGATGCTTAGCTGACTGAGCCATGCAGCCTCCCCAAGTAATCCAGTTTCTATATGTCCAGAATCATCGCATGGTTATGTTGTCAGCTTTTTGCAAGAGAAGAAAGAATAGAAAGTCTTTGCATTTTGGGGCAGAAGTGGTTTTTTTTTTTTTATTGGATGACCTCACTATGATGATCTCATGGTGCTTCCCTGCAGATATGCCCATTGTGGGAAGCACTGTAGCTTCATATAGATCTTTCTGAAAGAAAGCTATGCATCACTTTTATCTGAGGTGTTTATAGAAATTGTAGAAGTATTGCCAGTTATGGGCCATGGCTGACCTATTCTGTGTGCCCTTCAGACAGAGAAGATGAAGAGAGGCCCTCGAACAACAGCTTCTGTTCCCAGCGTGGGCCTCGGGTCTCCTCTGAGAAGATGTGAGTTTCCAGGAAGCATTTCTAAGCGGTCATCCTCTCCAGTGACATCCAAGTAAGCATCTTTCTGCTTTGCCACAGTCAGACCATTAAGGCAGTTTGGTGGGGCTCTGTACGGTGCAGCATGTGCTTCCTGCTGCCACGTGAGTCGTGGCCAGTCCAAGAGGCAAGCAGGAGGAATGCTGGACCTTGAGTTATATCATTTACTGTCTGTGTATCTTTGGGATAAATGATGGGCTCTTCAGGGCTTTGTTGCCTGCTAAGTACAAGATTCTGATTTACTGAGATGAATCATTCAGAATTTTCTCCTTTGGTCCATCAGTTCCATTCTGCTTTTCTGACACTCTCTTACACCTGCATCTAGAGTGATTACATTGTGCTTGGGTGCTCAACTTCATGTGTTTGTACACTCACTCTCTTCCTTCCCTCATCTGTGTCTTCAACAGAGAGGCAATAATAACTTGTCAGCCACCATCAGCAGTATGTTGTTTGTTGTTTTTTTTTAAATGAAGCCATTATGTATTTTTTTTGTTAAGAATTAGATGAGCTCACCAATGAAACTGTGTAACTGAAAAACAAATTCACACTGTAACCACTCTCTTAAGTCATTAAAATACTTTTCTTACAGTAACCAACAAGAATGACTCAGGAAATAACTCAGTCCAGTAGAATGGAAACATCTTCAGTTGTACTTACTGAGAAAGAAAGAGAACTATGATTTTAATTTTAATTTGGGAAAATGGGAAACGCTTTATATAGAGAGAATCATGTGACACTTGTTTAGTACATCAATTTTTTTCAAAGAACATAGGATAAAACAAATTTAATGAATGTTTGGGAATTTGTTTAAAATATTTCAGAGTTACATCAGTTCGTATTTCTAATTTGTTGCTTTCTAACAGAGACTCTTTCTCTATTATTATTATTTTGTTCAGAGAACACTATGGTTTTTATAGACTGTTATTGATATATCTTTCTTCTATAATTAAAATCCTTACATAAGGTATTGCTGAGTTAATAGTATCAAGTTTTTGTTTTGTTTTAAGTCCATTGCATTCTTTCTGTGCTCCTATTGCCTGTTTTTGGTTGTGATATTACTCTCTTGCAAACCCCATTCACATGTCACTACTCCGGTGTTAGTGTGGGACATTAACAGAGAGAAAAGCCTGTTCGTATGGGGGTTTTTCCAGATTACACCCCTGTCTTTCCTGGATATTGAATCGTGGTCCCTGCATGGAGAGTAGCTGGCAAGTTTCATCATCATCATCATTGTAAATTTCACTAAAGTAAACTAAGGGGATTGTTGCCCTCTGTAGAGATGAGAATTCAGTTTTTGGAAGCAAGTTACCAGTGGGCTCTGTGCTCTCTTTGATGTTGAAAATCTTGATTGTGTGTTTCAGGAACTATTTTATATTTTTTAATTGAGATATAATTGATAGATAACATTATATTTGTTCAGGTGGACGAAATAATGATTTGATACTTGTATACATTATGAAGTGATGACCATAAGTCTAGTTATCATCCATCACCATACATAAATATAAATGTTTTTTCTTTTTTTTTTGCGAGGGCTTTTAAGATTTATTCTCTTAGCAACTCTCAAATATGCACTATTTGAATATACAGTATTAACTGTAGTCACCCTCCTGTACATTGCGTTCCCATGGCTTAGTGATTTTATAACTGGTAGTTAGTGCCTTTTGACCCCCTTCACCTATTTCATCCACTCCCCCACCCTCCTCTCCCCTCTGGCAACCACCAGTCTGTTTTCTGGATCTGTGAGCTTGGTTTTGTTTGGTTTGGTTATTTTTTAGATTCCACATGCAAGTGAGATAGTACAGTGTTTGTCTGATTTATTTCACTTAGCATAATAACCTCAAGGTCTATCCATGTTGTTGCAAATGGAAAGATTCCATTTTTTTAATGGCTGAATAGTATTCTGTTATATATGCGTGTGTGTGTGTGTGTATGGAACTATTTTATATTTTAGAGGACATATCATCTGAATTTTATGAAAAGCTCACTTTGACCAAAGAGACTTAAAATCCCAGACTTTTGGGGCGCCTGGGTGGCGCAGTCGGTTAAGCGTCCGACTTCAGCCAGGTCACGATCTCGCGGTCCGTGAGTTCAAGCCCCGCGTCAGGCTCTGGGCTGATGGCTCGGAGCCTGGAGCCTGTTTCCGATTCTGTGTCTCCCTCTCTCTCTGCCCCTCCCCCGTTCATGCTCTGTCTCTCTCTGTCCCAAAAATAAATTTAAAAAGTTGAAAAAAAAAATTTAAAATCCCAGACTTTTTTTAAATGCAGTTCAATTTAAAGAAATGTTAAAAACTTCCCCTCTATGTAGAACAGCAATGGGTACCTAGTCGGTGCTTTATAAATATCTGTGGAATGAATGAATGCAAGTCCCTGTGCCATATGTTTTGGAGAACCTCCAAATAAGTGAGAAAAGTCTCCACTAGAACAGGCTGCAAGTGAGGTGGGGGAGAGTTGGGGGTGCAGGTGAGGACACTTGCAGGCCTAGTCTGGACAGAGACTTGTCCAACTTAAACTGCTCATCCCTCAGAACTCAGCTCGGCTGTCATCCTTTCCAGAACCAGCCAAAGCTGAATTTACCCCTTTCTCCGTGCTCACAGAGCCTCATGTACATACCCCTATTATTCCTTCCTTCCTTCATCATATACCTACAGAGTGTGTCCTCTCTGTCCAGTGTTCTCAGCCCTTGTGAAGCTTACCTAACAGTGAAAGGCAAATACATCAGGTGGTGAGAAGTTCCACGAAGAAAAATAAAACCAGGTCAGATGATAGAGTGGTAGAGGGGAGTAGTAGCTGGCTGGATATGGTGGTCAGGGAAGACTTCTCTGAGAAGGTGACATTTGAACAGAGCCCTGCATGAAGTAAGGGAGCAGGCCTTCTTGCACTGTATCATCTCCTGCTAGACTGCCACGAGGGTGAGGCCCAATGGGATTTATTGTTGCAGTGTAGGTGCTCAGGATGTGTCCGTGCGATGGAAGCTAGAAGGGCACTAGAGTCTGGAGGGTGAGAGCAGATTGGCTGGTGGGTATGGGTGTTGCTAGGACTGTTCTTGCCCAAGGACTCAGGCCCTTTCTCTCCCCTTTTCTTCTGGGCCAATCATGAGTTTTTTTCTCTCACTAATCATTCCCTTAAACGTTCTCCTCTCTGGGCTATGTATTTCATCTGGGGAACTTATAAAGGATGAGGGATACCTGCTTCTATACTGTATTGCAGCATATTCCTGCTGCTTCAGCAAAGAAGAAGTAATAGAATGACCTTGTTTTCCAGAGCCCTGTACATGTCATCTCTAGTTAGTGCAAGCAGGAAAAATAGTAAACTTTAACACAGCTGGACTTCTTGTGTACTGTCAAAACTACCTGAATCATTAGCTCCTTAAGAAGTTCCCTGGGGTGGGAATGCAAGCTGGTGCAGCCACTCTGGAAAAAAGTATGGATGTTCCTCAAAAAATTAAAAAAAGAACTACCCTACGACCCAGCAATTGCACTACTAGGTATTTATCCAAGGGATACAGGAATGCTGTCTTAAAGGGGCACATGCACCACAATGTTTATAGCAGCACTTTCTTTTTTTTTTTTAATTAATTAATTTATTTTTTTAATATATGAAATTTACTGTCAAATTGGTTTCCATACAACACCCAGTGCTCATCCCAAAAGGTGCCCTCCTCAATACCCATCACCCACCCTGCCCTCCCTCCCACCCCCCATCAACCCTCAGTTTGTTCTCAGTTTTTAACAGTCTCTTATGCTTTGGCTCTCTCCCACTCTAACCTCTTTTTTTTTTTTTCCTTCCCCTCCCCCATGGGTTTCTGTTAAGTTTCTCAGGATCCACATGAGAGTGAAACCATATGGTATCTGTCTTTCTCTGTATGGCTTATTTCACTTAGCATCACACTCTCCAGTTCCATCCACGTTGCTACAAAGGGCCATATTTCATTCTTTCTCATTGCCCTGTAGTACTCCATTGTGTATATAAACCACAATTTCTTTATCCATTCATCAGTTGATGGACATTTCGGCTCTTTCCATAATTTGGCTATTGTTGAGAGTGCTGCTATAAACATTGGGGTACAAGTGCCCCCTATGCATCAGTACTCCTGTATCCCTTGGGTAAATTCCTAGCAGTGCTATTGCTGGGTCATAGGGTAGGTCTATTTTTAATTTTCTGAGGAACTTCCACACTGCTTTCCAGAGCGGCTGCACCAATTTGCATTCCTACCAACAGTGCAAGAGGGTTCCCGTTTCTCCACATCTCTCCAGCATCTATAGTCTCCTGATTTGTTCATTTTGGCCACTCTGACTGGCGTGAGGTGATATCTGAGTGTGGTTTTGATTTGTATTTCCCTGATAAGGAGCGACGTTGAACATCTTTTCATGTGCCTGTTGGCCATCCGGATGTCTTCTTTAGAGAAGTGTCTATTCATGTTTTCTGCCCATTTCTTCACTGGGTTATTTGTTTTTCAGGTGTGGAGTTTGGTGAGCTCTTTATAGATTTTGGATACTAGCCCTTTGTCCGATATGTCATTTGCAAATATCTTTTCCCATTCCGTTGGTTGCCTTTTAGTTTTGTTGGTTGTTTCCTTTGCTGTGCAGAAGCTTTTTATCTTCATAAGGTCCCAGTAATTCACTTTTGCTTTTAATTCCCTTGCCTTTGGGGATGTGCCGAGTAAGAGATTGCTACGGCTGAGGTCAGAGAGGTCTTTTCCTGCTTTCTCTTCTAAGGTTTTGATAGTTTCCTGTCTCACATTCAGGTCCTTTATCCATTTTGAGTTTATTTTTGTGAATGGTGTGAGAAAGTGGTCTAGTTTCAACCTTCTGCATGTTGCTGTCCAGTTCTCCCAGCACCATTTGTTAAAGAGACTGTCTTTTTTCCATTGGATGTTCTTTCCTGCTTTGTCAAAGATGAGTTGGCCATACGTTTATGGGTCTAGTTCTGGGGTTTCTATTCTATTCCATTGGTCTATGTGTCTGTTTTTATGCCAATACCATGCTGTCTTGATGATGACAGCTTTGTAGTAGAGGCTAAAGTCTGGGATTGTGATGCCTCCTGCTTTGGTCGTCTTCTTCAAAATTACTTCGGCTATTCGGGACCTTTTGTGGTTCCATATGAATTTTAGGATTGCTTGTTCTAGTTTCGAGAAGAATGCTGGTGCAATTTTGATTGGGATTGCATTGAATGTGTAGATAGCTTTGGGTAGTATTGACATTTTGACAATATTTATTCTTCCAATCCATGAGCAGGGAATGTCTTTCCATTTCTTTATATCTTCTTCAATTACCTTCATAAGCTTTCTATAGTTTTCAGCATACAGATCTTTTACATCTTTGGTTAGATTTATTCCTAGGTATTTTATGCTTCTTGGTGCAATTGTGAATGGGATCAGTTTCTTTATTTGTCTTTCTGTTGCTTCATTGTTAGTGTATAAGAATGCAACTGATTTCTGTACGTTGATTTTGTATCCTGCAACTTTGCTGAATTCATGTATCAGTTCTAGCAGACTCTTGGTGGAGTCTATCGGATTTTCCATGTATAATATCATGTCATCTGCAAAAAGCGAAAGCTTGACTTCATCTTTGCCAATTTTGATGCCTTTGATTTCCTTTTGTTGTCTGATTGCTGATGCTAGAACTTCCAGCACTATGTTAAACAACAGCGGTGAGAGTGGGCATCCCTGTCGTGTTCCTGATCTCAGGGAAAAAGCTCTCAGTTTTTCCCCGTTGAGGATGATGTTAGCTGTGGGCTTTTCATAAATGGCTTTTATGATGTTTAAGTATGTTCCTTCTATCCCGACTTTCTCAAGGGTTTTTATTAAGAAAGGGTGCTGGATTTTGTCAAAGGCCTTTTCTGCATCGATTGACAGGATCATATGGTTCTTCTCTTTTTTTTTGTTAATGTGATGTATCACGTTGATTGATTTGCGAATGTTGAACCAGCCCTGTATCCCAGGAATGAATCCCACTTGATCATGGTGAAGAATTCTTTTTATATGCTGTTGAATTCGATTTGCTAGTATCTTATTGAGAATTTTTGCATCCATATTCATCAGGGATATTGGCCTGTAGTTCTCTTTTTTTACTGGGTCTCTGTCTGGTTTAGGAATCAAAGTAATACTGGCTTCATAGAATGAGTCTGGAAGTTTTCCTTCCCTTTCTATTTCTTGGAATAGCTTGAGAAGGATAGGTATTATCTCTGCTTTAAACGTCTGGTAGAACTCCCCTGGGAAGCCATCTGGTCCTGGACTCTTATTTGTTGGGAGATTTTTGATAACCGATTCAATTTCTTCGCTGGTTATGGGTCTGTTCAAGCTTTCTATTTCCTCCTGATTGAGTTTTGGAAGAGTGTGGGTGTTTAGGAATTTGTCCATTTCTTCCAGGTTGTCCAATTTGTTGGCATATAATTGTTTGTATCTCTGAGGGATTGGTTGTAATCATTCCATTTTCATTCATGATTTTATCTATTTGGGTCCTCTCCCTTTTCTTTTTGAGAAGCCTGGCTAGAGGTTTGTCAATTTTGTTTATTTTTTCAAAAAACCAACTCTTGGTTTCGTTGATCTGCTCTACCGTTTTTTTAGATTCTATATTGTTTATTTCTGCTCTGATCTTTATTATTTCTCTTCTTCTGCTGGGTTTAGGCTGCCTTTGCTGTTCTGCTTCTATTTCCTTTAGGTGTGCTGTTAGATTTTGTATTTGGGATTTTTCTTGTTTCTTGAGATAGGCCTGGATGGCAATGTATTTTCCTCTCAGGACTGCCTTCGCTGCATCCCAAAGCACTTGGATTGTTGTATTTTCATTTTCGTTTGTTTCCATATATTTTTTAATTTCTTCTCTAATTGCCTGGTTGACCCACTCATTCGTTAGTAGGGTGTTCTTTAACCTCCATGCTTTTGGAGGTTTTCCAGACTTTTTCCTGTGGTTGATTTCAAGCTTCATAGCATTGTGGTCTGAAAGTATGCATGGTATAATTTCAATTCTTGTAAACTTATGAAGGGCTGTTTTGTGACCCAGTATATGATCTATCTTGGAGAATGTTCCATGTGCACTCGAGAAGAAAGTATATTCTGTTGCTTTGGGATGCAGAGTTCTAAATATATCTGTCAAGTCCATCTGATCCAATGTATCATTCAGGGCCCTTGTTTCTTTATTGACCGTGTGTCTAGATGATCTATCCATTTCTGTAAGTGGGGTGTTAAAGTCCCCTGCAATGACCACATTCTTATCAATAAGGTTGCTTATGTTTATGAGTAATTGTTTTATATATTTGGGGGCTCGGGTATTTGGCGCATAGACGTTTATAATTGTTAGCTCTTCCTGATGGATAGACCCTGTAATTATTATATAATGCCCCTCTTCATCTCTTGTTACAGCCTTTAATTTAAAGTCTAGTTTGTCTGATATAAGTATGGCTACTCCAGCTTTCTTTTGGCTTCCAGTAGCATGATAAATAGTTCTCCATCCCCTCACTCTCAATCTAAAGGTGTCCTCAGATCTAAAATGAGTCTCTTGTAGACAGCAAATAGATGGGTCTTGTTTTTTTATCCATTCTGATACCCTATGTCTTTTGGTTGGCGCATTTAATCCATTTACATTCAGTGTTATTATAGAAAGATACGGGTTTAGAGTCATTGTGATGTCTGTATGTTTTATGCTTGTAGTGATGTCTCTGGTACTTTGTCTCACAGGATCCCCCTTAGGATCTCTTGTAGGGCTGGTTTCGTGGTGACAAATTCCTTCAGTTTTTGTTTGTTTGGGAAGACCTTTATCTCTCCTTCTATTCTAAATGACAGACTTGCTGGATAAAGGATTCTCGGCTGCGTATTTTTTCTGTTTAGCACACTGAAGATCTCGTGCCAAGCCTTTCTGGCCTGCCAAGTTTCAAAAGAGAGATCAGTCACGAGTCTTATAGGTCTCCCTTTATATGTGAGGGCACGTTTATCCCTTGCTGCTTTCAGAATTTTCTCTTTATCCTTGTATTTTGCCAGTTTCACTATGATATGTCGTGCAGAAGATCGATTCAAGTTACCTCTGAAGGGAGTTCTCTGTGCCTCTTGGATTTCAATGCCTTTTTCCTTCCCCAGTTCAGGGAAGTTCTCGGCTATAATTTCTTCAAGTACCCCTTCAGCACCTTTCCCTCTCTCTTCCTCCTCTGGGATACCAATTATGCGTATATTATTTCTTTTTAGTGTATCACTTAGTTCTCTAATTTTCCCCTCATACTCCTGGATTTTTTTATCTCTCTTTCTCTCAGCTTCCTCTTTTTCCATAACTTTATCTTCTAGTTCACCTATTCTCTCTTCTGCCTCTTCAATCCGAGCCGTTGTCGTTTCCATTTTGTTTTGCATTTCGTTTAAAGTGGTTTTCAGTTCCACGTGACTGTTCCTTAGTCCCTTGATCTCTGTGGCAAGAGATTCTCTGCTGTCCTGTATACTGTTTTCAAGCCCAGCGATTAATTTTATGACTATTATTCTAAATTCACTTTCTGTTATATTATTTAAATCCTTTTTGATCAGTTCATTAGCTGTTGTTATTTCCTGGAGATTCTTCTGAGGGGAATTCTTCCGTTTGGTCATTTTGGATAGTCCCAGGAGTGGTGAGGACCTGCAGGGCACTTCCCCTGTGCTGTGGTGTATAACTGGAGTTGGTGGGCGGGGCCGCAGTCCAACCTGATGTCTGCCCCCAGCCCACCGCTGGGGCCACAGTCAGACTGGTGTGTGCCTTCTCTTCCCCTCTCCTAGGGGCGGGATTCACTGTGGGGTGGCATGGCCCGTCTGGGCTACTTGCACCCTGCCAGGCTTGTGGTGCTGGGGATCTGGCGTATTAGCTGGGGTGGGTAGGCAAGGTGCACGGGGGGTGGAGGGGCAGGCTTAGCTCGCTTCTGCTTAGGTGATCCACTTCAGGAGGGGCCCTGTGGCAGCGGGAGGGAGTCAGATCCGCTGCCGGAGGTTTGGCTCCGCAGAAGCACAGAGTTGGGTGTTTGCGAGGAGCGAGCAAGTTCCCTGGCAGGAACCGGTTCCCTTTGGGATTTTGGCTGGGGGATGGGCGGGGGAGATGGCGCTGGCGCCTTTGTTCCCCGCCAAGCTGAGCTCTGCCGTCCGGGGGCTCAGCAGCTCTCCCTCCCTTTGTCCTCCAGCCTTCCCGCTTTCTGAGCAGAGCTGTTAACTTATGACCTCCCAGACGCTAAGTCGCGCTTGCTGTCGGAACACAGTCCGTCCGGCCCCTCCGCTTTTGCCAGCCAGACTCGGGGGCTCCGCTTGGCCGGCGAGCCGCCCCTCCGCCCCGGCTCCCTCCCGCCAGTCCGTGGAGCGCGCACCGCCTCGCCGCCCTTCCTACCCTCTTCCGTGGGCCTCGCCGCCCTTCCTACCCTCTTCCGTGGGCCTCTCTTCCGTGGGCCTCGCCGCCCTTCCTACCCTCTTCCGTGGGCCTCTCGTCTGCGCTTGGCTCCGGAGACTCCGTTCTGCTAATCCTCTGGCGGTTTTCTGGGTTATTTAGGCAGGTGTAGGTGGAATCTAAGTGATCAGCAGGACGCGCGGTGAGCCCAGCGTCCTCCTACGCCGCCATCTTCCCTCCCCTCCCCTCCCCAGCAGCACTTTCAACAATAGCCAAATTATAGAAAAAGCCTAAATGTCCATTGATGGATGAATGGATAAAGAAGATGTGGTGTGTATATTCCCCCCCTAGGAGAGGGGAAGAGAAGGCACACACCAGTCCGACTGTGGCCCCAGCGGTGGGCTGGGGGCAGACATCAGGTTGGACTGCGGCCCCGCCCACCAACTCCAGTTATATATATATATATATATATATATATATATATATATATATATATATATATATAATGGAGTATTTCTCAGCAATCAAAAAGAATGAAATCTTGCCATTTGCAACTACGTGGATGGAACTGGAGGGTATTATGCTAAGTGAAATTAGTCAGAGAAAGACAAAAATCATATGACTTCACTCATATGAGACTTTAAGAGACAAAACAGATGAACATAAGGGAAGGGAAACAAAAATAATATAAAAACAGGGAGGGGGACACAACAGAAGAGACTCATAAATATGTCTCCATAGCAAACTGAGGGTTGCTAGAGGGGTCATGGGAGGGGGGATTGGATAAATGGGTAAGGGGCACTAAGGAATCTACTCCTGAAATCATTGTTGCACTATATGCTAACTAACTTGGATGTCAATTTAAAAAAATAAGAAATAAAACAAGTTAATTTAAAAAAAAAGGAAGTTCCCTGGGGACAGGAGTTTGCTCCAGTACCTCTAAATCAGAATTACCAAGTTGAGAGGTCTAAGGAGAAGCAAAAATTTCTTGGTTTTTAAGACGCTCAAGGAGATAATTTCTCCCCAGGTGAAAATTAATGGCTGAACCACACTGGGTATGGACTAGGTCTGAGAAATGTGGGAAGTCAGGTAGACTGTAAATAAGTTCTTGAAAATCCAGCCAGACTCCACAACAGTGGAAAAGAATGGATCCTAGTTGCCCACAACCAATGGATAGATCTCAGGAACATAGTGTTGAGCAGCAAAAGGAATTGTAGAAGAATGTCAGCAGTATGACATTTATATTGAGGTCCCACATGTGCAAAACTAGCCAGCTTGTTTTCATGGATATAAATGTGCTAAAATGATTTTTAGAAAAAGTAAGAAAATGGCAGATATAAAATGCAAAGTAATGATGGCCTCTGAGTGGGGTGTGAGGGAGGGGGTCAAGAAAGGGCACACGGGAAATTCTAGCATATTTACAGTGTCATTCTTTGGAACTAGTTGTTAGGTGTATGGGTATTTGTTATCTCATTCTTCATACCTTCAGATTTTATAAATATTTTTTGTACGCTCGATATTGAAAAAGAAATGCTTGATTCTTAAAATGATGTCACACACAAAATAAATCCCAGTCCGAGTGGCATTTTCAACCTTCCTTCTCTCTGTGCAGACCAAGTGTGTGTGATCTTTAAAGAATACTGGAAGCAATGTGGCTTTGAATGGTGGTTTAGTTAGTTCCTTTGAACCCCCATCCAGAAACTCAGACAGGTCATGTGATAAATGCCTCTGACAGGACATTGTTCTACTCCAGGATCTCAGATAAATTAAGCCACTGTTCCGTGGCTGTGCATATTAATGGCATTGCTCTTTTAAGCGCTCAAGTTTATTTCCATTGTTTGCATTGTTGGGTACTTGTATGGGTTTTAGAAAACTAGCTTCAGCAACACTCTCAAAGATGTGGATGGAGCATAGCTTCCTTCTTGTAACCTAGAGAGAGGAAATCAAGTGTGGCCAAGTGCGTTCACCCAGCCCGTCCCTGCCTCTGAGTGTTGGCACCGCCTGTACTCACAAATTCTTCAGTGTGAAATGTTCTCTAATGGTTTCAGGTTGTTAGAAATATGTTCTGAGTCACCTTGGTCATTACACTGAGGAATGTTTCAGTTATCTATTGCTGATGTAGCAACCCAACCCCCGAAATTTAGTAGCATAAAACAACCATTTGTTATTAATTCTCATAGCTCTGTGACTTGGGCTTACCAGAGGGTCTCTCTTGGGGTCTTTTGTGTGTTTTTTCTGTAGGTTGACTTGGCTTCACCTGGTGGTTTTCACCTGTGGTCTTCCATCATAGATTCATTGTCACCTGGGGCTGCAGTTACCTAGGGCTTGACTGAGCTGGAGGTCTGAGATAGCCCATTCACCTGACTGGCAGTTGATGCTGGCTATTGGCTAGAGCTCAGTGGGGGCTGACAACCAGAAAAGAGTGCCTACACATAGCCTCTCTGTATGACTTAGGCATCTCACAGCATGCAGCTGAGTTCCAAGAGGGAGGGAGTGTTCCCAAGAGTGAGTGTCTCCCAAGGACAGGAAGTGAAAGCTGTCAGGCCATTTAAGTACTGGGCCCTGAATTGGCACAGCATTCCTTCTCTGCTCTGTTTTATTGGTCACAGCACTCAGGCCAACCTAGAATCAGTGGGATGGGGGAAGAAACTCCAAAGATCATGTTGAGTTGGGAGAGATATTTTTGTGACCGTCTTGAGAAAATACAGTCTGCCAAAGATAATCACTTTGAGATCTCATGCCTGAGATCAATTTTGTATCAGGAACCTAGGTTAACTTCACTTTATCATGGATTTTGAGAAACAAAGTAGATTCTGTGTGTCCACATGAGTGAAAAATTAAGACCAGGTTGTCGGCATGGCCCCAAATAAGTACCTCCCACTCAGAATCATGGGCTCATGGAAGATTCCTATTCCTTCAATGGTTGAAGATGTTTAATCAGTCATTACTGGGCATCATTGTATACATCTGCATACATGGCGTGGTTACTCCTGCCTACAGATGAGTGTCTACTGTGGATCAGGGCTCCTGCCTTGACAGTTTACCAGTTGTTTTTGCCACCACCATTGTTCTCAAATAAGTTTTTACATTCTTATCTGCAAATTTTCTTGAAAAGGATAATCACAAATGTTAACTTATGCTCCTTCCTCATAGCCATACTTATACATTTACCCAGTCTATAATCCTGTACTTTTTCAGTTTTACTAGAGGATAATTTGAGTTTAGATCAATTTTTAAAAGCTTATTTATTTTTTATTTTAAAAAATGTGTTGTTGTTTTTTTTTTATTTTGAGAGAAAGCAAGCAGGAGAAGGGCAGAGAAAGAGGGAGAGGGAATCCCAATCAGGCTCTGTGCTGCCAGTGCAGAGCCCGGTGCAGGGCTCAAAACTTATGAACTGTAAAATCATGACCTGAACCCAAACCAAGAGTCAGATGCTCAACTGACTGAGCCACCCAGGTGCCCCACCTTTTTATTTTTAAATCCTCTCAGCCCTACAGAAGAATTACAAGACTAGAACAGAGAATTCCTGTATGTTTTTAATCCTATTAATGTTTAGCCATATTTGCTTTATCATTCCCATCCCCCAACTCACTCACGTTCACTCTCTATAGACACACACACACACACACACACACACACACTGATTTTTTTCCCCCAGAACATTTGAGAGTAAGTTGAAGACATCATGACCCTTTACCCCCAGGAATGAAGAGGTTCTTTTGTGTAACCACAGTACAATTATAAAAATCAGAAAATTTAATTTTGACATGTTATTGTTACTTAATTTATGGTCTATATGCAGCTTTTGCTAGTTGTCCCAGCGAGATCGCTTATAACACTTTTTCCCCAGTCCGGGATCCAACACTGGCTCCCACACTGCATTTAGTTGTTTTGTCTCCTTAGTCTCCTTTAACTTTGAACAGCTCTTCAGCCTTTCTTCTCCATGACCATGACATTTTTATTTTTATTTTTATTTTTTTTAGCAAAATGGGTGATGGGCATTAAGGAGGGCACTTGTTGGAATGAGCACTGGGTATAATATGTAAGTGATGAATCACTGGGTTCTACTCCTGAAACCAATACTACACTGTATGTTAACCAGAATTTAAATTTTAAAAAATTTCAAATCAGGTTCAAGTTGTATTAATCAGGTCAGGTGATCACAATATTGTGTGGCCTTCAGTCTGGCTTTTACTAAGAGAAGATGTTTTCCTGGGCACTCAGAGTTGGCATTTTAGCATGAGAGCATCATTGGAAAACTGGCCTGTATCTTACCTGATCCGCATACCACTTGAGGATTTTTCAGCTCAAGACCAAGTACAGTGTTGATTTAATCATAGTTTTCCCTTACCACCAGGATCTGATCAGGTAACTCTTTAAGCCTGTGGTAATAAATGGGCCTTTAATATTATGTTGAATGGCTGTTTTTCTTGCTGTTTTCATAGATCAAAAACACTTGAATATTGGCAGTTTTATATGGTTCAATCTGCTACAGGATCAAGAATGACAATTTATAATTTATATACAGATTACTGTATGTTCTTCCTAAAGGAACTCTGCAAATGCTACCTCCTTGAGCAAACATCTGGGTAAACGTAGCTTCCAAAGCTCCTTCAACAGACATAAGATAGGCTCCTGCATTTTTTAAAATGTTTTTTTAATGTTTATTTATTTTTGAGAGAGAGAGAGAGACCAAAGCAAGAGGAGGGGAGGGGAAGAGAGAGAGGGAGACACAGAATCTGAAGCAGGCTCCAGGGTCCGAGCTGTGAGCACAGAGCCCAGTGCGGGGCTTGAACTCATGAACCACAAGATCATGACCTGAGCTGAAGTCGGACACTTAACCGACTGAGCCACCCAGGCTTCCCCATAGGCTCCTGCATTTTAACAAAGTGTTATTTCCCTGAGTAACAATAGGCTTGTCCTCAGCGTTCACATCTTTCCAATAACAGGAGAGATTCTTTTAAACCTTGATAACCTCAAAAGAAAGACACCTCCTCTCCCCACCTTTTGTCTGAGTTTGTTCCTCAGCATTTAAAAAGGAACTGGATATCAATCATATTTCAGTAAAGGTGAATTTTTTTTTTATACACTTGATCTTAGCCAAAAGGCCGAGAAGCGATGGGTGAGTTTTTTTTATAAAAAGAACCTGGGGACTTTGAAGACATTATGTTGAGTGAAATAAGCCAAACACAAAAGGATACATATACTATATCATCCCACTTCTGTGAGGTATCTGGAATAGTAAGAGTCCTACGGACAGAAAACAGAAGGGTGGTTACTAGAGGCTGAGGGACGCAGGCATAGGGAGTTAGTGTTTAATGGGTATGCAGTTTTGGGGATGGCTGGTGGTGATAGTTGCATCACTTTGTGAGTGTATTTAATGACACTGAGCTGTACACTTAAAAATGGCTAAGATGGTAAATTTTGTTACATGTTTTTTGCCACAATTAAAAAAAAAAGAGCCAGCTCATCCATTGCCATATGCTGAAGCCAGATCCAACCCTAGTATTCAACTGAAAAGTGGTAGGACAATGCCTCACATTTTATCCTTACATTGTCAGTCAGACTTAAATGAGGTCATGACATGGCATTACCAGCTGGGCTTCCTAAAATCATGTCCCTTCCACCAGGGATACCTTGTAGATTCCATATGTTCCTGTTACAGTGTGTTGGTACTTTGAGGACTTTTGAGTGTGTGCTAAGCCTTCCATTTGTTCTTCTTGAAGGATGAAAGTGTTCAGCTTTTTGGAACCAAGCATCTTATGAACAGAGAGAGGGTTCTCTGGTCAGGCCCAGTAGTCATCGTCTGGGCATGTTTTTGGTTTTCCAGGACAACTTCAAAAGCATATCCACAGTCTCCAAAGAATGTGAAGCCACCATACCCAGGGTCTCCTGTGAAGTACCGCTCTCCCACCTTTCCCAGCCAGGAAACACCCAAGAGGAAAGCAGAGAAAGAGAAGAGCAATAAAGAAAGGGAGGGTGCCCTGGCCCAGCAGGCAGCTGGCCTGCATGGGGAAGAAGCCCCAGAAAAGCACGTGGTGGACAAGCATGTCACGGAGAAGCATTTGGCCACAGGAGGGAAGACCGAGGGCAGTGGAGGTAGGTCCTTCTTGTTGATGCTGCCCGCAGCTTGGCTTTTCCAAGCTAGTTCTCTCTCTGCCCGGATCCACATGGGAATCTCATGTTTGAGGGAAGGAGGGAGGGAAGGAGATGTTTCCCTGGGACAACTTCATGACCTCATGCTCTTTCCTCGGGCTTGCACATTGCCCTTGAGTCCTTCCCCTCGGTCTCCTACGGGTCCCCTGGAGGAGGGACTGACACTGGTCATGGCTTTGGAAGCTCATGGGGGTGTTGAGCTGCATCCAGCTAGCATCTGCACTTCCCACAGAGAAGGTCTTCCTTCAGTCCTTCAAGCTTCTGTGCTAGATGCAGTGAGTTCACTCAGAGTGGCACTGCTGTGGTGGCTCCTGTGGGTTGTGCCAGCCACCATGTCTCTCCTCCTCACCTTTCCACTACCCTCCACTGGGAGATGCATTCAGGGTCATAGCCGGCCCATTGCAACTTGTCAGTGGCTGATTGTGCTTGTCCTGGCAGCATTCCCCATGACCCATTGGGTTGGATTTTTTGTTTCCAAGTGGCAGCTTACTCATGTGAGTGCAATCACTGTTTCATTTCCCATGATCTTTTCCTCCGATGCAGCCTCAGGGAAGCCCACGGCAGGCACCACTGATGCAGGAGAGGCTGCAAAGATCCTGGCTGAAAAGAGACGACAAGCCCGGCTACAGAAAGAGCAGGAGGAGCAGGAACGGCTGGAGAAGGAAGAACAGGACAGGTATGGGGCTGTTCAGAGTTTCATTGCTATCTTCTGTAAAAGGCTGTGGGTAGAAGAGCACCTAGGTGGCTCAGTTGGTTGAGCATCTGACTCTTGATTTCACCTCAGGTCGTGATCCCAGAGTCATGGGCTCGAGCCCTGTGTCGACGCTGAGCATGGAGCCTGCTTGGGATTCTCCCTCTCCCTCTGTCCCTCTCCCCTGCTCATGCACACACACTCTCTCAGGCTCTCTTCCTCTCTCTCAAATAAAAAAAAAAAAAGGCTGTGGTAGAAAGAGCAACTTACCTTTGTTTCTAGAGTTTGGGTATTGACAAAAGATTAACAGAAAATAGGTCTGCGTGGCAGGTATTCAGGAGACTGCTTCTTCTACTAGATGTAATTAACATTGATGGAACTTTGCTCTTTTAAGACTACCTGGAAACTCCTGCCTAGCTCCCGGATCTAAATGTTACCAATGGCTTCCCATTCTCCTCTTGGACTCTAGAACCAGCCAGACCTCATAGAACTATCAAGGGAGTTTGGACTTAGTTCATGAAATGAGGTTCTCCTTCAAGACAGAAGGTTCCAGATGGAGAGATCTTGACTCTGCTTTCCAAATCATGTTTTTTTCCTTTCCTTAAACTATCCTAACTTGCACCCCCAGGTGAGAAGGAGGAGGGTTGGAGCAGAGGCCACTAGATGGGGTGGAAGCTGACATCATTATCCACAAGCAACAAAGTACAGGGACTCCGATCCTGGAGCATGACAGAAGACATCATGGCAGTGGTTCCTAAATTTGGGGGGGGTATCAAAACTGTACAGGGAAGGCAATGGAAACACACAGTCCTAGGCCCCATCCTGTTTCAGTAGCTCACCAAAGTGTGAGAACCACTGCATTGTTAGTACCAGGGCACTTGGTCAGAGTACAGACAGTTCTGCGTTTTCTGATCTTTGTGTTCAGAGAAAAATGCATGTTGGAAGACAAGGTAGATTTTATCATTAAATTGATAAGGAAGCTTTCAGGATAATCACAGAGTACAGTCCAGTGTGATTTAGAGAATTAACTTTACAGGAAGCAAGCCATGCTGCACCACTTCAAGACTGGTACTCAATTCAGAGTGATAAATAATAGAATAGCCTTCATCCTTAAGTGACCTTGGCAAATCTTTTGTGATCTTTAAATACAGGTTTGCTGATTTTTCTTAAGGGTGGGGTCTTAATTTGTCTTTTCTTCAGATTCTGTACTTCTGATGATTTTCCCACCTCCAGCCTTTTGGTCAACAGTGACAGATCTTTCTGTTGAGTGGTGTCTTTGGGCTGGTTTGAGTGGGCCATAAAATGTGTGAAGAGAGGTCACAGGAGGTAAAGATGAATCTCAGGACCTCAAATGACAGGCCTTGGTGATTGCAGGTTCTGAGCAGGAAGTAACGTATTTGTGGCAGTATGCTTAGGAAGATGAAGTTCTTTACTTACCAGCGATCATCCTCTCTTTCTCACATTTCCTGTACAGCCCAGCTCCTGAAAGAACTGATTGTACTTCCTGTCTGTATTTCCTCAATTCATGTTCAGACCTCATGCTCATCATTCCTCCTAATTGCCAGACTCCTAATCCATTTCTATGTTGACTTTGACCTTGTCAAGATTGCCCTTGCTTGTTTGGCCTCTCCTTCTCCATCTCCTCTGTCTGCCCCTTATCCCCTCACTTGTTGCCTGGGCTCCCAGCCCTTGCTCCTTGGCCAGCTTCACCTGACAAGCCCTCCCTGAACAACGGTCCTCCCTCTTGATCAGCCATTTTCCTTGGCTCACATTTCACACAGCAGTTTCATGTTGAGCATCTGGTGTGCTAAACCAACTGTGTCCTCATCTCCCTTCTACCCTCGTTTTCCCTTTGCCTCATTTACCATCTGTTTCTGAAGCTAATTTCATCTTGTTTTGTAAACCTTCAGTACTTCCTGGTACAAGGGAGGCTCTAACACATATACAGTGGTGACCTCTGAATCTGCGCCTATTGCCCAGTGTCTTGCTAGGCCTGTACTGTCCGCTACCATAGCCTCTAGTCCCATGTGGCTAGCAAGATGCAAATTCACTAAAATGAAGTAAAATTCAGTTCTTTGGGTGTACTAGCCAGATTTTAAGTGCTCAATAGGTACATGGCTAGTAGCTACCATATTGGATAACAAATCTCTAGAACATCTCCCTCATCACAGAAAGTTCTCTTGGATAGCAGTGGTCTAGAGAACATCCCAAATGCCTTATGATTTCATTTGAGTATGTCCCATGTGCATCTCAAGTTCATCATTAACGTGTGCAGAGTAGACGTTATTGTTTTTTTCCCATACTTCCTTTTCCTTTCACAAGCTCTGTACTCCCATTTCTCCAGGCACCAGAATCAGAAGTCTCAGCACCAGCTCTCAACTCCTTCCTCCCCTTCCTCCTTGTTTTCAAATGTCAGGTTTTTTGACCTTGTCAGAAGGTCACTTGTCAGGTCTCTCTGGGCTGCCTCTTTGGCATTTCTCTCCTCTCCCTTTCCTTCCAGCCATTCCTCTCCTCTGAGCTCTGGCCCCTGTTGTTTCTCATCTGGACTTTGTCTGTGGCATCCCAGCTGACCTGTCTGCTCAGAGCAGGAGTTTGTCCACTCTCTACACTGGGTCCCCAGTGACTTTTCTCAAATAAGTGTCATTGTCCTGCTCCCATCCTTTAATAAACCAGCATTTCCCTGCCCACATAGGCCATCTAAACCCATCAGGATGATGGTGCCCACCCTTCATGGCCATGACCTGCTACCACGTGTCCCTTTGCCTCCAGCAACCTGGGTACCAGCCTGCAGAGCTCCCTGACATGCCCCGATCGTGTGGTGCCACACCTCTACATCTCTGCTTTTCCTTTGCTCCACGTGGACTCCTGCTTCTTCTCACCAGACACATCTTCCTTTCTCCAGACCTAGGTCAAGCCTTGCTCCCTCTCTGTAGCCTTTCTGGCCTGCACCTGGGAGAGAACTGAACTCACCTACTCTTTACCCTTCCTGAGCCCAGCCATTCAGCTGACTAACATAGCCTTCTCTGTTCATAGGCATGCTTCCCCCTAGTATGCACCTTTAAAAGGCTGGGGTACAGTCTTTGGACCACTGGTACTGCCACTCAGTAAATGTATGAGAAAAGCAGAGAAGGAGAAAGAGGCCCAACTAAGAAGCCATTGCAGGCACGGCTTAAGAGAAGGCAAGGGCTAATGCAGTATGTTGAAGATGGACCTGGAAAAGTGAGTGTGAATTCAAGACAGGTGGTCCAGCTACAGTCTGCAGACTTGCACAAATCAACAGAAACGGGTGCATTCAAAGTCAATGCTAGCATTTGATTCTAAGGACTTAGGAGAATGGTACACCCAATAAAAGATAAATGAAGGACAGAAGGAATTGGTTTTAGAGGACAACAACTATCCATTTGGGGTTTTTTTATTGTTTACTTACTTATTTTGAGAGAGAGAGAGAGTGAGCCCATGCACGCAAGAGCAAGGGAGAGAGAGAATCCCAAGCAGGCTCCATGCTGTCAGCACAGAGCCTGACTCGAGGTTCCATCTCACGAACCATGAGATCATGACCTGAGCTGAAATCAAGAGTCAGATGCTTAACCAGCTTAGCCACCCAGGTACCCCTATCCATTTGATTTTATATAAATCAAGTTTAAAGTGCCCGTGAAATATCCACGTGATGGGAAATGGAGTCAACACCTGGGGCGTAGGTAAAAATAAGAGCAATACCCTTGACCCCAAACTGATTTTCCTCTCTCTTGCCAGATAGGAAGCTTTGCATAGCACCATGTGGGTAGAGAGAAAGGAAAGTACCAGACAGCCTGGGACTGGAGAACAGTGGTGATGGATACAGCAACAGTCGAGGCAGGAAGGGAGAACTAGGGCGACACAGCCTCACACATGCAGGGCTGTGGCAAGGTCTTGCAGGAGGGACATTTAATGCTGTCTGTACCTGCACAATATGCTAAGATTGAGGAAAGGCTGTTGGTCTCAAGGTTAAAAGACGAGCTGAGATTTTAGAGGGAAACCATGGAGAAGGGTGGAGACATGAGCCAGCTTGGAGGTGAGAGGGCAGAGGCTCTGAACATCAGTGGCATGTTAGGAGGCTGTGAGCGGAGGGGGGAGGGGGTGGAGGAGAGTTGTTTGGGATGCTTAAGACCTGAGTGTTTGCCGGCCATGGAAAAGCACATGTTTAAGGGTGAGCTGATGAAAGGAAGAGAGGGGGATAGTGAGAGGAACACAGGTGCTGGAGGCCGTGGGATTCATAGCACAAGTGGTGGCATTTATAGTCTTTCACATCTAAGCAGAGGAAGAAAGGGGAAATTTTCTGACCAGTAGTGCCACAGAGAAGAGAAGATAAGGAAGCCCAGATCAGGTAACCCCAATCTTGTCTGAAAGTGGTTGGTGATGCCATCAACTAAAGAGGATGTTGAAGACTGAGACTGAGAAAAGGTAGAAGTTCAGACTGTTTCCACAAGGATCTGAGAAATGAGGGTAAAAGGTTGGAGTGGCAGCTGAGGCCAGGACCAGCTGGCCAGTCAGCCTTGTGTGGGCCTTACTCTCATGAATGCTGGCAGTCCAGGAGGGGCACAAATGGTCAGGGAGGCCACCCAGGCTTGGAACTGAGCAGCAGAGTGGCTTCCATGCCAGCCCCACAATGCTCAGAAGGAGGTCAGAGGCCTGGGACACTGCGAGAGAAGAGGGAACGGATACAAGTGACCATGCAGCACTCCTCTGGGCAGGTCAGGAGAGAAGGTGCTGAAGGACAGGTTGAGGGCAGATCAAAGAAGGGGAAGTTCAGATGTGGAAGATGAAGTTTTTTGTTTTTGTTTTTTATAATTTAACTTTATTTTTTATTTTTTAAAATTTACATCCAAATTAGTTTATAGTGAAGCAATGATTTCAGGACTAGATTCCTTAATGTCCCTTACCCATTTAGCCCTTTCCCCCTCCCACAACCCCTCCAGCAACCCTCAGTTTGTTCTCCATATTTATGAGTCTCTTTTGTCCCCCTCCCTGTTTTTATATTATTTTTGTTTCCCTTCCCTTATGTTCATCTGTTTTGTCTCTTAAAGTCCTCATATGAGTGAAGTCATATGATTTTTGTCTTTCTCTGACTGACTAATTTCACTTAGCATAATACCCTTCAGTTCCATCCACGTAGTTGCAAATGGCAAGATTTCATTCTTTTTGATTGCCGAGTAATTCTCTGTTGTATATATATACCACATCTTCTTTATCCATTCATCCATTGATGGACATTTGGGCTCTTTCCATACTTAGGCTATTGTGGATAGTGCTGCTATAAACACGGGGGTGCATGTGTCCCTTCGAAACAGCACACCTGTATCCCTTGGATAAATGCCTAGTAGTGCCATTGCTGGGTCATAGGGTAGTTCTATTTTTAGTTTTTTGAGGAACCTCCACACTGTTTTCCCGAGTGGCTGCACCAGCTTGCATTCCCACCAACAATGCAAAAGAGATCCTCTTTCTCCGCATCCTCGCCAACGTCTGTTGTTGCCTGAGTTGTTCATGTTAGCCATTCTGACAGGTGTAAGGTGGTATCTCATTGTGGTTTTGATTTGTATTTCCCTGATGATGAGTAATGTTGAGCATTTTTTCATGTGTCAGTTGGCCGTCTGGATGTCTTCTTTGGAGAAGTGTCTATTCAAGTCTTTTGCCCATTTCTTCACTGGATTATTTGTTTTTTGGGTGTTGAGTTTGAGAAGTTCTTTGTAGATTTTGGATACTAACCCTTTATCTGATATGTCATTTGCAAACATCTTCTCCCATTCTGTCAGTTGCCTTTTAGTTTTGCTGATGGTTTCCTTCGCTGTGCAGAAGCTTTTTATTTTGATGAGGTCCCAGTAGTTCATTTTTGCTTTTGTTTCCCTTGTCTCCAGAGACGTGTTGAGTAAGAAATTGCTGCGGGCGGGCAAGATCAAAGAGGTATTTGCCTGCTTTCTCCTCGAGGATTTTGATGGCTTCCTGTCTTACATTGAGGTCTTTCATCCATTTCGAGTTTATTTTTGTGTATGGTGTAAGAAAGTGGTCCAGGTTCATTCTTCTGCATGTCGCTGTCCAGTTTTCCCAGCACCACTTGCTGAAGAGACTGTCTTTATTCCATTGGCTATTCTTTCCTGCTTTGTCAAAGATTAGTTGCCCATACGTTTGTGGGTCCATTTCTGGGTTCTCTATTCTGTTCCATTGATCTGAGTGTCTGTTCTTATGCCAATACCATACTGTCTTGATGATTACAGCTTTCTAGTATAGCTTGAATTCTGGGATTGTGATGCCTCCTGCTTTGGTTTTCTTCTTCAAGATTGCTTTGGCTATTTGGGGTCTTTTCTGGTTCCATACAAATTTTAGGATTATTTGTGCTAGCTCTGTGAAGAATGCTGGTGTTACTTTGATAGGGATTGCACTGAATATGTAGATTACTTTGGGGAGTATCGACATTTTAACAATATTTGTTCTTCCTATCCAGGAGCATGGAATCTTTTTCCATTTCTTTGTGTCTTCTTCAGTTTCTTTCATAAGCTTTCTATAGTTTTCCGTGTATAGATTTTTCACCTCTTTGGTTAGATTTATTCCTAGGTATTTTATGGGTTTTGGTGCAACTGTAAATGGGATCGATTCCTTGATTTCTCTGTCACTTCATTGTTGGTGTATAGGAATGCAACCGATTTGTGTGCATTGATTTTATATCCTGCAACTTTGCTGAATTCATGAATCAGTTCTAGCAGTTTTTTGGTGGAATCTTTTGTGTTTTCCATACAGAGTATCATGTCATCTGCGAAGAGTGAAAGTTTGACCTCCTCTTGGCCGATTTGGATGCCTTTTATTTCTTTGTGTTGTCTGATTGCAGAGGCTAAGACTTCCAATACTATGTTGAATAACAGTGGCGAGAGTGGCCATCCCTGTCTTGTTCCTGACCTTAGAGGGAAAGCTCTCAGTTTTTCCCCATTGAAGATGGTATTAGCGTTGGGTCGTTTATATATGGCTTTTATGATCTCGAGGTATGATCCTTCTATCCCTACTTTCTTGAGGGTTTTTATCAAGAAAGGATGCTGTATTTTGTCAAATGCTTTCTCTGCATCTATTGAGAGGATCATATGGTTCTTGTCCTTTCTTTTATTGATGTGATGAATCACGTTAATTGTTTTGCGGATATTGAACCTGCCCTGCATCCCAGGTATAAATCCCACTTGGTCGTGGTGGATGATTTTTTTAATGTATTGTTGGATCCAGTTGGCTAATATCTTGTTGAGGATTTTTGCATCCACGTTCATCAGGGAAATTGGTCTATAGTTCTCTTTTTTAGTGTGGTCTCTATCTGGTTTTGGAATCAAGGTAATGCTGACTTCATAGAAAGAATTTGGAAGTTTTCCTTCCATTTCTATTTTTTGGAACAGTTTCAAGAGAATAGGTGTTAACTCTTAAATGTTTGGTAGAATTCCCCTGGAAAGCCATCTGGTCCTGGACTCTTGTTTTTGGCAGATTTTTCATTACTAATTTGATTTCCTTACTGGTTATGGGTCTGTTTAAATTTTTTATTTCTTCCTGTTTCAGTTTTGGTAGTGTATATGTTTCTAGGAATTTGTCCATTTCTTCCAGATTGCCCGTTTTATTGGCATATAATTGCTCATAATATTCTCTCATTATTGTTTTTATTTCTGTTGTGTTGGTTGTGATTTCTCTTTCATTCTTGATTTTACTTATTTGGGTCCTTTCCTTTTTTTCCTTGACCAAACTGGCTAGTGGTTTATCAATTTTGTTAATTCTTTCAAAGAACCAGCTTCTGGTTTCATTGATCTGTTCTACTGGTTTTTGTTTTTTTGTTTTTTTGTTTTTTTTTTGGTTTCGACAGCATTAATTTCTGCTCTAATCTTTATTATTTCCTGTCTTCTGCTGGTTTTGGGTTTTATTTGCTGTTCTTTTTCCAGCTCCTTATGGCGTAAGGTTAGGTTGTGTATCTGAGCTCTTTCTTCCTTCTTTAGGAAGGCCTGTTTTTTGTTTTTTGTTTTTTTAATGAAAACTTTTAAGCACACAGGAGAGAATAGCAAAACCCCCATCCTTGTCCACAGATGGAGTAAGTAGTTCAAGGCTGAGCATGTGTCAGAGATGTGCAAGACCCTCACCAGCAGCCAGTGACAGGGATAAAGGATGCATCTGCTAAATGTTGAATGATGACCATGATGCATAGGTTTTTGGTACTTTCTCCCTGGCAAGGAAGGGGGATGGGTTTGGAGTAGGTGACAGGAATAAAAACAGAGGGGTGAGAGAACTTCATGCAGTTCTGGAGTTGTGAACTCCAGAAGGAACTTGGTAATGATGGCAAGGGCAAGGGGGTGGGGCAGTCTGCAGCAGCATGACTGTGGAGAAATGACCAAATCCATGTTGTCTGTTTTTTTAAGCAGATAAAGAATACTCATCCTTGGAGAGGATATTGAGGGACTCGGTTTCACGCGGGAAGCTAGTTTTGACCTAATTTGGAGAAAGCAGAGTTTGGTTAATGGAGGGTATTCTGTCTGTAACAGGAGGGACAAGGTAGAGCTAATGGGCCTGTGGGGAGGAGGAATGTGTGTTGTGCATAATGATAGAGATTATGGAGACTTTGGAGCCAAGGGGATGTGTTACTTACTGTTTGTGTATGCATTGGGCACCTCTGAAGTCCTCATGGTGAAACAGAAGAAACAGAACGCTTTTCAGATCCTGAAGCTAAAGATGAAGTAGCTTGTGCATTAATTCATAAACACTGTATCCTTTATGTATTAGTTCCTTGGGGACAATTAAAACCATCTCATCAGGTGAGGGTTAGGAACTAAAATAGTGTCCTGTTTAATCTTAGGATAAACTTTGTTATTGACATTTTGATAATCTTGTGTTAGACATACTTAGTCTTCCATTGAGGAATCTAAGAACTGGAGTTTCTTTCTGATTAGGCCCCATAATGCTCTTGGCCAGAGTTCCCTAGAATATTTGTTAATAATTTCCATTGTTCCAGCAGTGCTTTTAGGCATCACAGTCTTGGCAAATATAGAATATGTTACATACTATTATAGTCCTGGGCTAATGTCTCTAAGTATCTCTTTACCTTTTAAAATATTTCTTTGGTGGGGGCGGGGTGGGGGCGCCTGGGTGGCTCAGTCATTTAAGCATCCGACTCTTGATTTCAGCTCAGGTCATGATCTCACAGTTTGTGAGTTTGAGCCCTACATCAGACTCTGTGCTTACAGTGAAGAGCCTTCTTTGGATCCTCTGTCTCCCTCTCTCTGCCCCTCCCCAACTCATGCTCACTCTCTCTCTCAAAAATAAATAAACGTTAAAAAAATGTAAATATTTCTTTGGTGACATATAGGCTAATTGCCTCCACAGTTCCTGCAGGATATCCTTTTTAAGTCCTGACTTTTTATAAAAATGTAACAATACCCCAGTAAGTTAGTGACCCCTGCTTTTGTATAAAGGTGATGTCTGAAAAGTATACAGATTTATAGATATGCTTACAAGGGCGTGCATTTGAGAATCTTCTTAGGGCCAGGTATTATGCCAAGTGCTTCCCTTACATTATATCATTTAGTTCTCACAATGATGTCATGGACCCAGTAGTATAGCTATTCCTGTTTTATTTTTTTTTAACGGGCATCAGAAATGTTGAGTGACTTTCCAAGGAAGGGGTACACAGTGAGTGGTACAATCAGGTACAGTCTTGATCTTGCCCATATGTCACATTGTCATTCAGTAACACACTGCAAGATGAGTATGATTACTCACATTTTTTCATAGATGAGGAAAGCGACACACTTGTGACTAGGAAGAATGTTAGAAATGTAAAAACAACTGCTTAGACTTCATAGGGTTTTCCCTCACTGCTTGGAGCTCTTTAGCATTATATCATCAACTGTTCATCTGTGGATGAAAAATGTCTAAATGTCATTTAATTTTCATATAGCAACGAATAAAAGCTAAAAGATTTTTAAATATTGGTAATACAAATGAGAAATAGATGTTTGAATTTCTATATTAAATATAAGAGTTCTGTTGAATACTTTCTTCTACTTGCCGCTTCAGAACTAACACAGCAGTTAGAACCCAAAGTAAACTTATTGAGCACATAGTCACTGCTCTTTAAGTTGCCAACTGGCACAGTTGTAGCCATTGAGACATTTCTAGTTTTTTTCAGCTTCAATTAGGTTTAAATATTTCACTTAGTTTTTCAAAGAATTGTCATTAAGTAAGAATGGTGGGACTGTGGTCATTTGTAGATTGACTAGGGAGCATTTATGTCTTCATTATGGTGTGTTCTCAAATCAGTACATCATTACTCTTTGTATAACAGAATTTAAAGTCAACCTTGGTTAATTTTTTTTATAACGTATAGACTGAAGTTGCTTTCCGGGAAGGATGAGTCAATTTCTTGAGTGGATGCTAATTCAAGTTCACACGTCTGTGTGCCGTGTGTTATGCTCTCCTGTTGGCACACAGTTCTTTGGCAGTTTGCCTTTTGAGCATGTCATCATCTTCTAACAACAGTTATGTTCTCAAAAGGCTGGAGAGAGAGGAATTGAAAAGAAAGGCAGAGGAGGAAAGGCTTCGCCTAGAAGAGGAAGCCCGTAAGCAGGAGGAGGAAAAGAAACGGCAGGAAGAGGAAGAAAAAAGAAAGGCAGAAGAGGAGGCTAAGAGGAAGGCCAAGGAGGAGCTGTTGTTAAAAGAAGAGCAAGAAAAGGAAAAACAAGAAAAAGAAAAGCAAGAAAAAGCCATGATTGAAAAGCAGGTATAGTATAAGTCTTCATATGGACTCTCCTCAAGAGCTTTAGTTAATATTAGGTAAAATTAGTTAAATTTGAATGATTCATAATGTTTGCTTGAAGTTTTCTCTTAAACTAACTGGGATGGTTATTAAGTATGAGTTACTTTGGGCAATAAAAGTGAAGTTTGTAATGTTTGCTGTATGTCAGTTCACATTCCCCAGAAGGAAGATCCTGGGATGAGAATTTGGGTGCCAGGAGTTTATTTGGGAGAAGATCCCAGGAAGCTGGTAGGAGAGTGAGAGGAAAGCCAGTATAAGTGCACTGATGAGTGGCTTACTGTGGACCACTGGGAGCTAATGCCTTTGGGACTCTCCCAGAGACTGTGGAATATGCCTTAGAATTGTCTCTCTGAGGGGTGAGGAAACTGGATTGTTTATCTGCCAACTTCTATCTCTCATGGTTGAAGGTCACTCCTTGGGTAATTAACTGTCTGAAACACCTAGCCATGTGCACATGGCCAGAGACTACCCTCAGACACAGAAAGACCTTGGCAGGCAGTATGGAAACTGTCTGCAGGTAATTTGCATGATGGACCCAGAGTATATGAGTGAGGCCCAGCCGTGTCTACTACATCATAGAGCAGGCTGTGTAAATCCACACTGAATATTGGAGCAGCATCTACTTTGAGGTAGCTGATAAGGTAGAAGAACACGTGCATATCCCAGGGAATCCCACTACAGTGTTTTCTCAGCTTAGTAAAGTTTATGCCTTGGTTTCCCTATTTCTATCAGAAGGAAGCAGCAGAAGCAAAGGCCAAGGAGGCAGCTAAACAGATGCGTCTAGAAAGAGAACAGATCATGCTGCAGATTGAGCAGGAGCGCCTGGAGAGGAAGAAGGTAAGGGCTCAGGATCAGGAGGAGTTAGGGTGAGGCAGGAACAGGAAATCAATCCAGTTCTGTTCTGCAGTTGTTCGGTAGAGTGATCTTAGAATTGTCTAATTAGGTCAAATTTGTTGATAGTGCTGTTCACATCTTCTGTATCTTTGTTGGTTTTCTGTCATCTTGTTCTCTTAGTAACTGAGAGAAGAGTGTTAAAAGTTCTCTCTGTGATTATGTATTTATCCATTTCTCCTTCCAGTTCTATCAACTTTTGTTTTAAACGTTTTGAAGCTCTACTGTTAGGTGAATACATATTTCAGATTATTAAATTCTCCTGTTAAATTGACCCTTTTATCATTAGTATATCTCTATCTCCATTAATAATTGTATTAAAGTCCACTTTGTCAGACTTTTTTTTTCCACTTTGTCAGCCTTTTTATGTTCACTGTCTGCATCGTAAATATTTGTCCATCCTTTTACTTTGAACCTATGTGTTTCCTTACAAATATGTCTCTTGTAAACAGCATAAAGTTAGGACTTGTTATTTGAATCCAGTTTGATGGCCTTTGGCTTTTCATTGGGGTGCTTTTGTCCATTTACATTTAATGTAATTAGGGATAAAGTTGGGTTTAAGGAGGCTGATTATAAATAAAGCTCCATTCCCGTGGTGTCCTAGATCCAGCCTAAGCTTTGTACTGAATTAGGTCTGGGAGCTAGGAGATCAATCTCTGGCATCCCTTCATGACCTGCACCTCACCCTCACTTTCTCTAGGGTGGTCCTCTAGAATGGCAGGTAGTGATCTGTTGTTTTTAGGTAACCTAAGGAGAGGAAGGAAAAAGGTGGGATATAAACTGAATGTCGATTCCAAATACTAGTTCACTTTTCAAGCATTTGACCTTGTCCATAGGGCAGAGGTGTGTATCTGCAAAACCAATGGAAACCTTTCTGTACTCATTATCCTCTTCTGACATTTCTCTCTTACGAGTTTTCTGAGATATGTAAAATCACATATAGACCCAGCTGCTTTTATGTTCATTTGGTATTATAGTCCTCTTACCTGGTCCTTTTTGGTTTCCAGAGAATAGATGAAATCATGAAGAGAACAAGGAAGAGTGATGTGTCTCCAGAAGTGAAGGTAGGTGTTCAGAGTGCCATTTTGATAGTTTATGGACTGAGGAGAATGGCACAGTATGTTCAGTGGAATTGTAGGTCTTGGAGAGGAACAGCCAGAAAAAACGAACTCTTCCTGCTTTGTTCCTGGCTAGATTAAGGAGGCTACAGGTACTTGGATGGAAAGAGGAGTCTAAGAGAGGAGTTTCAGAGACAGGGTGGTAATAAAAAATTTGAGGAGTTGGGTTGTGGATGCAGAGAGAGGCACAGTAGTCCATGAATAAAAAAGAAAATGGTGACATATTGATAAGGGAAATACAGTTAACTTGTAATAAGCCCAGAAGATTCAAAGAATTAGCATGGAATAGGCAGATGGTTCAGCACAGTTCTGAATATCCTTTGATGCTTTTCAAAAGTGCTTGTCTTTGTATGTAAAGTCATCCTTCCCTCTGTTTTTAGAAAGAAGACCCAAAAGTAGAGCTTCAGTTGCCTGTGTGTGTGGAAAATAAGACAAAACCAGTTGTCCCGAACAAAATAGGTGAGTGTGAGGGCTGGTTCTTGGGTTCTTCCTTTCAGCAGGTGAGGGCTCAAAGCACTTCCTGCGGGGATGAACACCCATGGGTCTTAAGAACATTATTCCTGTAAGGGCACTGTGTAGTTTTCCTCCTGGGGGAGTCTCCATCTCCAGTACAGGTCTGTCAGGTCCATTCAGAAAGCTCTGGGGTCTTCGGTTACTTTAATAGTCCCAGCACAGGAAGCCGGCCACCTGGAGTCCCATGCTAGTTTCCAGGGAGGTTAACAGCTGATCAGGTTCTATTCAGAACCGATTCTGCTATTCTACAGTGGTTTCTCCTGTCTTCCACACAGGAGAGCTGGACAGTCCAGCTCTTCTCTCTCATGTATACTTAAAACTCATTAGATGTGAGGGGCACCTGAGTGGCTCAGTTGGTTGACTGTCCCAACTCTTGATTCAGGCTTAAGTCATGATCCCAGGGTCATGGGATCAAGCCCCACATCAGACTCTTCACTGAGTATGAAGCCTGCTTGGGATTCTCATTCATGCTCTCTCTCTTTCTGCGCTCTTCCTCCCTCTCCCTCCCTCCATCTCTCCCTCTCTCTCTCTCTCTCAAAGAAAACCCCTCCTTAGATGTGAATATATCATGGCAGCCAAAGTCAGAAAGGCATGTCCATCTCAGAGGTACTCTACATCTCTCCTTTGCCTTGGGGCCCAAGAAAATGCTACACAGAGCCTGGGGACCTGCACAGTATATGACACCAAGCCTCCTGGGTGGGTCATGAGCCCTGCACAGACACTGATGATGTCATTTGTCTTCTTTTCTCTCTGAAGCTGATGACATCGGGTTCTTTTTGCAAAAGGATGTTGGACTGTTGGTAAAGCAGAGGATTAAATTAATTGTCTCAATATATATTTCCCCTGCTATTTCATTGTTCTGGTATTTTGTGATTAACAGAATGACTTTGTGTTCTCAATCAGAAATAAATGGGTTGAACACCTGCCAGGAAGTTAACGGTGTGGGGCGTACTGCCCCAGAAACTTTTCCTCGAGACGTTTTCTCTAATGGGCTTAAACCAGTTGGGGGACTTGTTCATCTAGACACCCTTGATGGGAAATCAAACAGCCTGGATGACTCAACTGAAGAAGTTCAGTCTATGGATGTGAGGTAAGCTGGTTTATTTTGCATGTGAGCCTCATCTCTTCTCCAAACACCTCCGCTGCCTCTTTGTTGATTTTTTTCATCTTTTACATACCTAAATCAACTAAAGGAGGTTCGATTGCCATTCACAAAAGCTATCAGTGGTATATTAGTGTGTTGGGTCAGGTTCTTTAGAAGTAGAGCCTGAGACAGGTATTCTAAGGCATGGGATTTATCGGGAAAGAGTTCTCACAAGCAAGTGGAGGGTGGGAAGGAGTATGAAGCAGGGGAAGTCACTAAGCAAGGATTCTGTTTTAGCTGGTCCTATGGGAGCTCTGGAGGATGAATTTCCACTAGAGGGTGGTCTGATTAAGGGAGGCAGCCTTCGTGCCACTCTACCCATCAGCCATTGAGTGTGGTCACCCAAGGTAGGGATGCAGTTGTAACTTCTGTGGGCGTAGGACTCCTGTCAGCCAAAGGCAGTTGTCCAGAGAAAGGGTGGCAACTATGAGCTATTAGCAGCCAGCTCTCTGTGCAGCTGGGAGACGGATGCACCTACACATCAGTGGGGTCTGAGTGGGGCACCAACAGGACTCACTGTGTCCAGTGTCTTATGTTTAAGTAGTCTTGTCATTGGAGACTTGATAAAAGATCTAATCTGATTCCAGATACTAAAATCTTAAACAATTCACCTGGCAAATTAATCTCAGACAAAAGGCAAATTCAGTTAGCATGTGGTTGAGACAGAGACACTGAAACAGAGAGCCTTGGGCAGGGCAATTGGAGTGGGGGCAGCTATCTGAGCCAGGAGGCAGTGACAGTGTTTTACAAAAGTTCTGCCAGAGCTCCAGGTGGCCAGAGGTTAACCTTTTCTCCTTGGCTGTGAATTCTCAGCTTTCTCTTTGGGGGTGGGGTCTGGGGAGGAGGGTCTTTCCTAGGGCACAGTGATTGTAAATGTCCTAGCTTGTGCACCCTGGCCTTAAGCCAGATATGTACAAACCCAGGGTCCAGCACCCCATCACCAGTAGAGCAAATTCTATGGAGACAACCCTTGCCTCCATTGCTGTCCATCTGCTTAGGCCCTAGGGTGAAACAGCAGAGGCATCTTAAACATTAACACAGCATCTCTCCCCCTCCCCGTGTTGAACCTACCTCTACTTATTCCTTATGTCTCTGGGTGTGGGGAAGACGATAAGACACAGCATCAGCCAGGGTTCAAGAAAGTGAAGGGGCTCAGTGTGTACTCTGAGTTCTCCTGTGGCCACCTCTGCATTTAAAGAAAGGTGACTCTTGGAGGTTGCACCCAAGCTTGTAGCATTTTCTCCTCCTCACGATCTGACCAGCTGTTGAAGGCCAGGGAATGGAGGTGAGGCAAGGTGGAGATAGGGTGGGTGCTTCTGCTGATGGGGCAGTTTGTCCAGGCTCCAGCCACCACAAGTGGTGTTAGGTCTTCTACTGCCTTGTAACTAGGTTGAGTATGAGGGAAATGGATTTTCTCAGTTTCTTCAGTTCACCTGGTTTTTGTAGATTCTTCTCTCAGATCTTATCAAGGAAGAAAAGAACAGACAAACTTGGCAGCAACCTTACTCTGGCTATTAAGAAAGACCCCCAGGGTCAGGACCTCACATCCCAGCCCACCTCATCTGAGCTAGGCCTGTGGTTGACCCAGCTATGAAACTCCTTCTTCCATCTCTAGGTTGAAGAGAGAGAGAGAGCCATACCCACTGGGCAGGAGCTAGATAAGTCAGGGTAGAGTGGGGCCTCACTTTAGAGAGGGAGCATGGGAGAGATTTGCTCTGCAGGTGACTGGGTGCATGGTGGGGTCCTTCTTAACAATGGCCCCCACCTAAACTGAACATTTACTGCAGGCTGCACAGACTTCCTCAGTATGATCACGTCATGCTCACAGGAACCCCGATAGGGAGAAATGATTGTTCATCTCGTTGTACAGCAGTGGAAACTGCGGCTGGCAGGGAGAAAAAACAGCTTGTCCAAGGTAGCACTGCTAAAGAGAAACAGCACCAGGAACCCTGGTGCTGATTAGGGCCCTTCCTCAGCTCTGTTTTAACTTCTAACATTTGCTTTCTGTTTGGGTTTCCCATTTTGAAGGTTTTGGAAGTGGTTGGCTTCTCTGCAGTAGAGTGCTGGTACCTGTGGTTTTTATTTTCTTTCTTCCTGTGGGCAGTGTGAGCTTGGCCTTCACATCCCTGCCCAGTCCACTTCCCTTGTTTTCCCTTGGGAGGGGGGCTTCTATCTCTCAATGTCTCAGATTTGAACTAACTTGTGTTTTTTATAGTGTGTTTCACACCAGCTTTGTCTCTAAATCCATCTTCTCTAGAAAAGTAGTGTAACAGAATATTGTAAATAGAATTAATTTTCATATTTTTCTCTGCCTCCCTCCTTCACTGTCCCTCCCTTCCCCCCATCCCAGTCCTGTTTCAAAGGAAGAGCTTATCTCCATCCCAGAATTTTCACCAGTAAGTGAAATGATTCCTGGGGTGTCTCTGGACCAAAATGGAACTGGTAATGCCCGAGCACTTCAAGATCTCCTAGATTTCACTGGCCCGCCCATGTACCCCAAGCGATCCAGTGAAAATCTCAGCCTGGATGACTGTAACAAAAACTTGATTGAAGGATTTAACAGTCCTGGCCAAGAAAATACTCTGAACACCTTCTGTTGACAAATACATCTCTTTAATGAAAGGTACAGTCCAGTCCTTTGGTTATAGTGTAAATTTATACCTCTCCAACTGGGGTTTGTAAAGATGGGATAAACATCACTCAGTGTCCTGAATGGTCAGTTTTATTTGAAAAATACACATGTGAATATGAATAGAGGTATCACTCATTTTTCAAAACTTAACATTATGCCAAATGTAGTTTATGAAAGACCTGCATTACTACCTGTTTGCATTAACTGAAAGTAGTGCAAAGAGACTTTTCACTTTTACAAAAAAAAAGACAAAATGCAACAACAGCCTTCAGTGTTTGTCTTGGAGTGAGCTGTTTGAGAGGCAGCATGCACCCTGCACAGGGACAGTGGCTCCGTCAAACTCCTTCCTGAGAGCTGCACTCAGCATTCAGCCGCCATAGCTTTGCACTGTGTCTGCGAGCATCTGTGCTTTCTCTCATATTATTTTACACATCCATTAGCAAGATATATTCTAAGGTAAAAGAAAAGCCTAAGAGGTTATTTTGGGGGTCTGGGAACACTCAAAAATTTTTCCATATGAGTTGATAGTAGTTAATTGCTTCTTCACCTTGCGGCATTTCTGCTTACAAAAGGTTTCATAGGAACATTCTTTCAGATGGGAGGAAACCTGTATATGGTATATACTGCAGCGCACACAATAATTGAGATGGATTTTAAGTGAATCCTTTGTATGAGAGCCTTCAGTGCCACACCCCACCATGCCCACCCTGCTGTTGGGGGTGTGTGGATGGGTGTGTGGTGTGTGTGTTGAGAAGCACTGCTACAAGCTTGACCAACCATCTATCTGGAGTAGCACCATTTTTAGAGGCAAAGACAATACTGTAATAGTGGTACAAGGTGGTATTAATAAAGTGAATTTCTCCCCTAGTTTTACTCGATGACACTCCACATTCTATCTGCAGTCATTCATATATAATGATGAGCATTGGGTCAAATGATTTGCTGTTCTCTTGACCCATTCTGGAATCTTTGCAAGCAAACATCTATTCTTGGATCACACTGAGGGAGTGGGGAGATGGAGAGCTGAAGTTTATGTCCTGAAGCTTTTGTTCCCCACCTTTGGCCTTTTTTCTTGTCAAAGTGGGTTATAAACACTCTGCGTTTGTGTGATTTAGTTATACACACCTTACATTGGATTTACTTCAGTTTGGGGCTTGTTTTTTAATTAACGAAAACATAATTAGAATCTATCATCAAATCCTTTCGTAAGTTAATTCCAGTTGTCCTCCCACTTTAGACTCTGAAAACATTTTTATATTCTCAGCATTCTCTCACTTCGTTTCTTATGAGGCTCCACTCCTATAACACAGCTTCGATGCCTGATATGATTTAGTCCAATCTTTCTCTTTCTCAAATGAGGAAACACAGGCTGACTGGCTGGCCCAAGAGCACACGACTGTTGATCATGGGGTTGTGAGATCAAGCCCCACGTTGTGCATAGAGCCTATTTTAAAATAGTAAAGTCTATTTTGGGGCACCTGGGTGGCTCAGTTGGAGGAGCATGTGACTCTCGATCTTGGGGTCATGAGTTCAAGCCCCACAGTGGGTGCAGAGATTACTTAAATAAATAAAATCAAATGAGGAAACAGGTTGGGGAGGGCACATGGCCAAAGGTCACTGTATTTTGCATACATCTTCCTGTGCTCAGCTATCAGCTGTAGATAGTGCATCTTAAGAGTTCACTTCTCTTGTTCTTAGGAAAGCACTTGTGGCCCTTTGACACATAAAAGGGAATGTATGACAGGTAACATTTAGAATAAACTGTGTCAGTATTATGCTAAGTGAAATAGTCAGAAAAAGACAAATACCATATGATGTCACTCACATGTGGAATTTAAGAAACAAAACAAATGAGCAAAGAGGAGAAAAAGGGGCAAACCAAGAAACAGACTCTGAACTATAGGGAATAAACTGATGGTTACCAGAGGGGAAAGCAGGGGGCGGTGGAGATGAGGGAAATAGGGTATGGGGATTATGGAGTGCACCGGTTCTGATGGGCACCAAGTGATGTATGGAAGTATTGAGTCACTATATTGTACACCTGAAACTAATATAACACTGTATGTTAACTGAATTAAAAACTTAAAATCAAGGATAGGATACAAGTGAACATAAATAAGCATGTGTTTTGTTGTTTGTTTTGACTGCATTTGGCTTCTTAAAATAAGTTCTGCACTGAAATCTTAAAATGTGTTGGTTTTTGTTGTCACGGTGGCTAGGGGCAGCAATACCATTTGGAAAGCAGAGCTTGGGACATTAAGTATCCTGCAGAAAATTTGGCCACCTAATAGAATAGTCCCACCCAAAATGCTGAAGCTCTTCCATTGAAAGATACTGCTATATAATTATCAAGAAGGTAGAAAGTTCCAGACAGAGTGATCATTTTAGTGAGAAAGAATAGGTACAATGTGGTCTCTTCATTCATCTCATCTGGTTTTGTTTTTGGATTGACACAGGTGGTGTTTGGAGACCCCATGAAGCTGCTGGTAGTCAAATCCAAGCTGCTGGTCCTCTGAAGAAGCTTCTGTTGTCCTAAATCACTGGATTCCAAATTATTAGATGAAAATGTAACTGTATCCCTAGTTAGTATGTCAAACACTGGCCACTCTTGGTAGAAACCACTCTTGGTCGAAACCTTGAAACATTGGCCTTGTTGGGCTTTAGCGAAGTTTCATGTTACAGTTCTATTTATGAGCTTCAGCTGCTGATAAAGTGCTTCCTATACTACTTTATTATCATAGTGATCCTCTGAATAACCCAGGTGATTCTGTGTTGGAAATTCACCTTATAACCATTCTTATTCCCAAAGTTGGAGTACATAAACATTTAGATGTCTTTTCCTGTAAATATTCTAGACATTGACTCAAACTCTACTTAAACTTACACTGAACTTGGGCTGCTTATCTCCCTGTCTGTGTTTAGAAGAAATTCCAGAGGGTTTTCCCCCTTTTCTGTGGTTTATTTGTTGGAAGTTACTATCAAGCTGTTTCTTATTATTAAGCTTAGCCACCTGCAAAATGCGTTGCCCCATATTACTCCTTGGGGGGCTGACAGAATATTGTCTGGTTGATTAAGAAAACTATTAAGCAATGTGGAATGATTTCTGTTCACGTATGCATTTTATTATAGACTCGGGCACCTGAATCTAGCAAGGATCTTGTCATTGTTACCCCTTAAAATATCCAAGCCATCGAGTAGCTTTTGGACTGAAGGAAGCTTGAATGATTTGTGGGGCTCATGCACAGGTGGTTGGTTTTCATGTTGTTGCTACTGTTTTTCTCTTGGATCTTGGGGCCCTTGTTTGTTTGCTCCTGTGTTTGCTCAACTCTAATGAAACCAGGCTCAAATGAAAATGATAGTGCTCTGGAACAAGGGGGCCCTGAACTGGACCCAACATGTCATTTTAACAGACTAACATAAAAATATCAGAACAAGGGACAATGACACTAGAATGTATACTTCATGTGTTTTATGCCATATAATGTGTTTTCTTAATTTTTTTTCTTGTGGTGAAATGTGACTTTCAGATTAAAATGACCTCCTTTGAAACTGTCTTTTGTTTGAAAACTTCTTTGAAACTCTTGTACAATAAAGAGTTTGGAAAAGATCCATAATTCTGAGGTTTGCAACCAGGAGATAAAAAGAAGTCTCAATAATAATCTTGTTCATGTGCTTTTAAAACCAGCTACAGTTTAAGACTTTATCAGTTATGGAAACTGTGTATGTTTGTGTATGTGTATATATTAAATAAAATACATGCCTCCAATAATGCAGTGCCATTGATCTTGAATATCGGGGGAAATCCCTTTTATGACAAGCACACAGAAAATGATAGCATGGTCTGACTTTCAAAAAATGCCTCACCATCTTTCTTAGTTTTATTTTGCTAAATGTTTGTTTTGTTGTGATCTGTTGTGCCTCATAGCACCATTGTGACCATGGTGATGCCTCGTGTGCATGATGTGTTCATTGTGTTTAATGTGAAATACATTTTCATTGAAGAGTCTGATGGCTTGCTAGTGTTTTGTTTGTTTCTGTAGGCTCGATGAAGAAATGTGCTGAAACCAAATCAGATTTTCTGAAACCTATGTGGAGAAAACCCAAAAATCCTGCGTAGGTGTCCTTTCCCTGTCAAACTCATTAAAATTTCTCTGTTGTCAGTTCCAAGCACAGCCAGCTGTAGAAATAAGCTTAAGTGATGAGCTGTCCCTAGGAAATGATGAACTTCGAAGTACAGTAAAGTTGATGTACTTTCATACCACTGATATGAGGGAATTCTAGCTAGCTAAGATGCGGCTAACTTAGTGTAACCTATGAAAACATTCCACATAGCAATATGGCATTTAAACAGAATTATATTGGGTATGGTGACCTCTATTTTCCAGTAAGCTAAAACCAGACCAGCCTTTTTTTTTTTTTTTTTTTTTTTTTGTATCTAATTCACGGCTTTTATACAGGCTGAGAGACAATACCAGCCAAGACCAGGAGCCAGAAAGGCATGTTGGAATGGGAATGTTGGAACCCTCATGGTAACTTTCTGGGCTGCCGTCTCTGAAGCCAGGGATCCAGTCAACACAGCCCTCCCCAGCTCTGCTGACAAAGCCTCTGTTCAGTGCACAGGAGTATCTGTCCTCTTTCCGTATGCTGGCCTATGACAGTGGCATTACAAGTAGCTTCCGTCTTCATGAGCTCTGGCCACAGGATCAGAGTGGTTGCCAGGCACTCCTAAGAGCAATTTTTTGTGAACATTCTGAATTTTTCTTCATATGTACAGCTTTTCTGTTAATCACATGCTTTGTAAACTAAATTTGGAAAGCCAGTGTAAGGAACTGTTTTGTTTCTAAACATGCATTGAGGCTCCGTTACTTTGGAGCACGACAGAGTGACCTCCATCTCCACTCTTGAGTATTGTTCAAGAAAGACAATTATGTAAGAAAATAGCATGAGAACTCTTAGCAATAGAAAAGAGGAGCCTTACAGATAGTCTTTGGGCGGGGAGGGGGCTGCAAAAAGAAACAAGTGAAAAACTCATTCTTAGAATACTTTCACAGGTGAGCCAACTATTAAAGAAAAATCAGTAATTTTCTTACACATTAACAATAAACAGGAAGTTGACCCCCACAAGCCCCAGAAAGTTTGTAGAAATAAGCTAAATCTAAAACTTGATCAGGGGACATTACATGTAAATGGAAAGACATGTCATGTCCCTAGATGGGAAAATCTGTGTGTGTGAAGTAGACATAGTAGGTGGCCCTCACATTTGTGCAGTATTGTAAATCAAATCGAGTCCCAGTCAATGGAATTTCTGTTTTGCAACTTGTAAGCATAATTGTATAGTACATGTAACAGAGTGAACACAGAGCTAAGAAACTTACAAAATGAGCTTTTAAAAATGGAGAATTTCCCTGAACAAATAGCTAAATATATGATAAAACTTCCAGAACTAAAACAATGTAGTCTGATAAATAGAATTTGGAATAGAAAATAGAGATCAGTGATATACCCAAGAGACTAAGAATGTAATGTATGATGGGATGGGGGTGGATTATTTCATCCTATACAGAGATAGCATGTGATTTAGTGTCTCCTGAGGGTCAACTGAATTTAGCATCTCTGATAGGATGTGAATAAGGGCCCATATAATGAGGAAATTATGAGCAGGGTCCAAGGTGTGGGTACCAATTTTGGTTCAAAGTTTAATTCAGTGGAAATTTTAGACACAAGGCTTGGTATGAGCCTCTAAAGATCTTGAATTGATACCCTCCCCTCACCTCAGGATTTGCCAGGATCTCAAGAGGTGAGAAGCAGTGGCCTCTACTTGCCATGGTTTACGCTTCTGCAGGAATGGACCTTAAGAGTCAACGTGGCCTCAGTTCCTGCTGTATGCGAGGTGGTCTTAAGACTTCTCCAGGCTATGAGGTAGGTAGGAGAGGGTTACTTCCTTGAGACACACAGCTGGAATTTGACAGATCTGGGGTTGACTCCAGGGCCTCAGGTTCGGTACCCTCACGGGAGCTGACAGGTTCTTCTGCCCCTGAGAGCAGCAGAAGTGTTTTTGTTGGAGCAGGTGCTTATAGCTGAGAAGGGCCAGAACCTCCATGGGGAATCCTAGTTCTGGGTGTGCTTTTATTAAAAAATGAACTGTCAACATATTGTTCACGTACTATAAAAATATCCCTCTTTTATACAACTCTGTCTTTGATTTGTTCACAAAGTTGTACAACCATCACCACTAATTTTCATTTGTGCTTTTGCAAGCATTTCTTATCCATCCATTCACTCGAAGCAGGAGAGCTTGGCTGTATTATTAGTTCACGTCCTCATTGTACCTAGAAGCAAGAACATGGGATTTGAAAGTACTATTCCCTGAACCATTCACTTCCTCATATTCCTGTCCCAACAGGCCAAATTAGTGTGGTGTTTCTGTAACCTGATTTATGTGGGCTGTTTTGTGTTGTTTCACATTCTCTGTGCATAAATATTGGATCAAATGCCAAATACAGGCTCACTTATCAGATGCCCAGTATGGACCTTCTAGAGGTCGATGAGAAACATGGATTGGGTGAAATTTGAAAATCATGAACCTTTGTTGTTGTTGTTGTTATGTGTTGTTTTTTGGAGAGAGAGAGCGTGAGCAGGGGAGAGGGGCAGAGGGAGAGAGAGAGCGAGAGAGAATCCCAAGCAGGTTCAGCATGGAGCCCCAACACAGAGCTCAATCCCACATTGCAGGGATCATGACCTGAGCCAAAATCAAGTCAGAAGCTCAACCAACTGAGCCACCCAGGTGCCCCCCAAATCATGAACCTTTTGTGCTCGCTTCGGCAGCACGTATACCAAATCATGAACCTTTGAAGTTAGGCCTTTTAACAGTGGCCATCAAATCTAGTGGGTGTGGGGTGGTTCTACTTGCTCTTGTGTTTCCAGGACAGATGGCCCATTTTAGGGGAGAAATGATTTTCTTTTTGACCCTAAGATCCAGGTCAGGGTCCAAGACAGTGGGCACTCCTTGAATGGTGGAAAGAAATCACCCCTTCTACAGCCCAGAGTCTGAGGGGCACCTTGCAAAAGGCCGAGGAAGCTGGTAGGCTTCAGAAGATGTCACACCCAGAGAATTCACTCCCCACCCCTCCCTTCAGCTGTGCAGTTAATAGAAGGTTCTGTGAGGCAGTAAGGAAATGCCAAAGTTTAATCCTTCCAATAGGCTTCGAGGGATGGTTGATGTTAGGGAAAAGGTCTAAAGTGACCAGACTTCTGGAGTACCAAGATAGTATTAAGGCAGTCTTTCCCCATGTCCACTTATCTCAGGAAATGCAAAATTCGAGGAATAGAGTCCCAAGGAATTAAACCTTTGTGTAAAGTAACTTCTTTTTCAAATTAGAGGCAACAGCCCTCCCTTGACTCTACTTGTCTTTTAATCACATTTCCCTAGCAGTGTGTGCAAGCTCATCTCTGAAATGACCGGAAAGTTGTCAACAAAGAAGTGAGAGCTAAGAAGGAGCTAGGTCATGCATGCACAGTAGACATATGGAGAGCTTGTTGGATTGAATGTGGTCCCCACAGTGGGATGCAAAGGTTGTTTTAGAACAAATGGAATTTTACTGGTACCACTGGAAGGAAAGGATACATTTCATTTGCTCAGTGGACCTGACCTTTGGAAGGGTTCACAGGGGTCACTCCTGTGCAGTGACAACCCTGATGGCTGGTAAGAGGTATTCATTGTTCATTGATGGTATGAAATTATCCAGAACAAGGAAATAAGGCCAAAAGATAACTGCATGCCCTTTCAAAGACCTGCTAGAGCATGGTCTTAACACAGCAGCCCAAGGGCTGCTGAGTTTCAGGGAATATAGCTTTCTATTGCTGACCATGTGATCTGGACTAGGACACAGTCTCTGGAGTTATTCACTTGTAGACAGAGAGTTACAGTTGACTTTTGTCTTATTGAAAAGCTAACTCCAGGGGCACCTGGGTGGCTCAGTTGGTTGAGCATCCAACTCTTGATTTCAGCTCAGGTCATGATGATCTTACAGTGTGTGGGACTGAGCCCTTGTGTTGGGCTCTGCGTTGGCAGCAAGGAGCCTGCTTGTGATCCTCTCTCTCCCTCTGCCCCTCCCCCACTCATCACGTGTGTGCGCTCTCTCTCTCTCTGAAAATAAATAAACATTTAAAAAAGAAAAAGAGGGGCGCCTGGGTGGCTCAGTCAGTTAAGCGTCCGACTTCAGCTCAGGTCATGATCTCGTAGTTCGTGAGTTCGAGCCCCGCGTCAGGCTCTGTGTTGATAGCTTGGAGCCTGGAGCCTACTTTGGATTCTGGGTCTCCCTCTCTTTCTGCCCCTCCCCCACCCATGCTCTGTCTCTCTCAAAAATAAACATTAAAATTTTTTTTTAAAAAAAGAAATTCTAACTCCAAACATTATGCCTGTTTGTTCCTGTAGGGCACTAAACAATTTTGTATGTAACTTCGTGATCTCATCCCAGTATTTGTTTCCCCACTAAACACACATTGTGTGATGCTGTGTATGTACCCACATCCATGTGCCAAACAAGCAGTCCCCATATTCTCCCTTGACCCGGTTTTGTCATCCTGCTCCCTAATGGAGTTGAACACGCTTTTGACACACGCTCACGTATATTTGCAGCAGAATTATGGTTGTAACTTTCAAAGTTATACTTTGACGATGAGAAAGCCTTAAGTCCTCAGCAGGCTTGGGAAATTTTAAGTAGCTGCTATAATAGCTTTAAAGGTTCATATTAGGGGTTCCTGGCTGGCTCAGTCGGTAGAGCATGTGACTCTTTATTTTTTTTATTTTTTTATTTTTTTTTTGAGAGAGAAACAGAGTGTGAGTGGGAGAGGGACAGAGAAAGAGGGAGACACAGAATTTGAAGCAGGCTCCAGACTCCTAGTTATCAGCACAGAGCCTGATGCAGGGCTCGAACTCACGAACTGTGAGATCATGACCTGAGCCAAAGTCAGTTGCTTAAGTGACTGAGCCACCCAGGCGCCCCTAGCATGCGACTCTTAATCTGAGGGTTGTGAGTTTGAGCCCCACGTTAGGTGTAGAGATCATTTAAAAATTAAATCTTTTTTACAAAGTTCATATTAAATGCTGTTGTAGTGGCTGTTGTGGTGCACCACCTAGATGGACCTCCTCTTTAAGACTGAGGTATTTGTCCTTCCACATGCTGGAGGTACAGTTGCTGAGGCTTGTTGGTGGAGTTCCTAAGAATTGCCTTTGACTGAAGGAAACTACCTTACTAAGGTTAAACCCCCTCATTTGAGCAGCCTGTATCTAATGGATAATTTGGGTGTACAAAAATCCTTGCCTCAAAGTGAGACAATTCAGAAGGGATGTCTCACTTCAGAGGTCCTTGTACGTTCACTTGAGTCCTTTGTTGAGGCTGCATTGCAGCCCAAGATTTCCCTCCTGCTTCCTCCACTCCCCTGTTCACTCCCCATGCACCTCCTGCATGCTAGCTGGTCTCAGCGTCTATTCCTGGAGAACCAGACCTGAGCTAGCTAGGCATTGTACTAAGGGCTTTCCACGCATTCTCTCTCCAAACCTTAGGAATGACTTTCTGAGATAAGCACTGTTGTTGCCATGCTCACTTTACCACGAGAAAGCCTGAAGTCCTCAGCAGGTTTGGGAAATTTTAAGCAGCTTCTGTAATAGCTTTAAAGGTTCATATTAGGGGTTCCTTTACCATGAGGACCAAGACAGGTGAAGTTGCTCATGCAAGACCCCTTACAAGCAGGAAGCACACAGCTAGGCTTCAAATCCAACGTTTGCTTTCCAGCCTGTGCTTGTCCAGGCCCACTACACCTCAAAGTTTCGCTATGGGAAATCACACAGATTCAACCCTTTGAGGCTCTTGCCAATCTACACATCTTGTAGCTGTATTTGCAAGTTTCCCAGTTATTATTTGTAGTTGTAATGGGTAATGAGGTCAGATCTGCTGTAATGTATTTTTGTATTATAGTTTGGGATGAGACATTTATTTGCATGATTCTTTGATTAATGTCGGCGTCTCTCACTGTAAGCTTCTTCATAGCAGGGCTGCCTAACTGCATAATATTCCTACCACCCACTACAGGTATTCAGTAAGTATTTGTCAGTGAATAAACACAGTTGTTACTAAGGAAATCTATGAATTAAAATCCATGTCCTCTGATCTGCATATCTTTCTGCCAGACCCACATTCTATCATGAGATAGATAGCAGATTCTCAAAGACCCTAGTTTTTGTGTTTGCTTTTGGATTCCTCAGCACCTACAACACCCAACTGTCCCAGAATAGCCCCACCATAAATCTTTGTTAAATGAATGTTTTTTTAAATAGAGAATAAGCGTACCAGATGGTTCCAAGGCACGTAGCAGAAATTGGCGTCAATATTAGGGTATTTATTAACCATATATAATATATGACAAGCTCCAAAGGCAGCTCAATGACATCAGGATTCTGGAGCTGCACTTCTTTGAGTGTCTTGGCTTTAAGAAGGTTGCTGTGGCACCAGCATCCCGTCCTCATGCCACTGTGGTCAGAGGCGTGAAGATGTTCGTGGCAGACTGCTGCTCCTTGTTCTGCTCCCTCCTTCTACCAGGAAGAAAACCCTTTCCCAGAAGCTCCCAGCAGATCTCTACTTCTCCTTGGCCAGTACGAGGTCTTATGCTGACCCCTAAGCTAATCACTGGCCTAAGGGAAGGATGATCATGCATATTACTTAAGGTAAATGCTAGCTACTGCTTTTTTTTTTAATGTTTATTTATTTTGAGAGAGAGACAGAGACAGAGCATGAGCAGGGGAGGGGCAGAGAGAGAGGGAGACACAGAATCCGAAGCAGGCTCAGGCTCTGAGCTGTCAGCACAGAGCCCGACGCAGGGTTCGAACCCACGAACCGTGACATCATGACCTGAGCTAAAGTTGGACGCTTAACCGATGGAGCCACCCAGGCGCCCCAGTAATGCTAGCTTCTATAACAACTACCCCTCAAAGATGCAGAATGTCTCAGATACAACAGAACTTTTTTCTCCCTCATGTGAAGTCCAAAACAGATGTGGCTTATTATAACTCTCCTCTAAGTGGAACTCTCCTCTAAGTGGTAATTCAGGGAACAGGCTCCGTCCATCTTATAGCTCCTTCATTTTCCAACTTTATCATATCTTTCTGCATCAAGCCCACAGAATAGGGAAAGAGTATTTAGAAGATACATTGCTTGGCAACCAACTTGGCCTCTAAGGGACACATGCCATTTCCACTCATATTTGGTTGGCAAGAACTAGTCACATGGCCCCACATAGATAGATGCAAGGGATATGTAGTCCCAGGCTGGTTTGCTTCTTCTTTTGTTTTTAATGTTTATTTATTTTTGAGAGAGAGAGAGAGAGAGAGAGAGCGCTCACGCGCACACACGAGTGGGGGAGGGGCAGGAGAGGCGTATAGAGGATCTGAAGCAGCCTCTGTACTGACAGCAGCGAGCCCGAGGCAGGCAGGGCTCACGCTCGCAAATTGTGAGATCATGCACGACCTGAGCCCAAGTGAGTCGCTCACCCAACATAACACCCCAGGCGCCCTCTAGCTGGTTTGCTTCTTACCAGAGATATTGCTAACCCTGTGCTTTCCAAAAGTTCTGGTTATACCACTTCACTTTTACAAAAGACCTACATTCATACTTGTTTTCGCTAACTGAAAGAAATCAGAAAATAATTTTCACTTTTGTGAAAAAAGCTGTTCCCACCCTAACGTAGGTCTTTCATGAAAGTGAAGTGGCACGATGCAAACTTTCCGAAAAAATGGAGGATACTCTTGGCTGTACGCTATTTTGGCTTAGGAAAGTTTTTATAGGAAGTTCGGAATGAAGGGGAAACCCGTACCATGCAAGGGGGAGCACAGGTAATTTGGTATATAGTTTGCTGTTTCTGCCATGCCATAATTAACTTAGCCAGAGTTGTCTAATGGGAATATGATGTGAGTAACATATGTCATTTTCAGTGTCAACTAGGGGGCCTGGGAAGAGAGGGGCAGTAAGTATTTTTATTGCATCGTAAAATCTACCACAGGGCCCATTATATTCTCTTTTTCTACTAATCTAAGAAAGAGTAAGAATTGGTGTGAAAAAGCAGAAGAAACTGTGAGGGTACCTAATAAATGTGGAGTTAAACAAGTCAGATTTATCAAGCAAATGAAATTTTTGAGAGCTTAAGAACAGAATTGGCATCTGGGTTGTACCAGGACACAAAAACAGACTGCTTATTGTGGGAAGATATATATTAATCAAATCTACCAAGGATCTGGGGGAAGAGCTTCAGGGGAGGGGCAGTAAAGATTTCAATAAGGAAGAGTAATGAAACTTAAAAAGATTTTGTAGTAAAATTAAGTTTTAAATCTAACCTCACTGTTCCTTTTTGCCTTGCATCAATGTAGGTAGTCCATATCAAAATTTTTTTCAAAATAATTTCTGAGTTGTGACATATTTTAACACCACAAATATTATATGACTTTCAGAATTAGGGCCAAGCCACTTCACATATTAATTACAAAAGAGTTCATGAGAAATAATTTATGGGCCCAGCGAGCTGGTAGTAACTACCGAATCTTGTTCAGGAATTTGTCGTCAATCTCAGTAGGAAAATAGACATAAAGACAGTGACTAGAATGAGTAAAAAGGGGTCTGTAGCACAAGACTGTCGGAAAACATTTTCCTCCAAACAGTATAAATCATTTCTGTCTGCACTCAGTTGTTGCCAAAGCCCTTAAAAAAGTAAAGGTAAAGAAAGGACAGCGTCCACCAAAAAAAAAAAAAAAAAAAAAAAAATTGCCCATCTCATGGCACAGAAGAAAAGGAGGAGGAAACAGGGCTGGGTAAGTGTAATACATCAAATTTCATTTACAATATTAAGCAACCCAAGTCAGATACTTAAGGAAAGAGAAAACTCACCTGGTTCTGGAAGTCCTGGGTTGTAAGGGCTAATGCAGATGCTGAAGACATGACCAACACAATACAGACCATCTATACAAAAACTATGAGAAAAATCTGTGCAGTGTTGTCAAGGGATGAGAAAGCTATTTGTCCTACTTATTCCTAATTATCTAATTCTCACATCAGCATTTAAAAAAGAAAGCTGTACAGAAGGGCAGCTAGAGATACATGTCAGGGCAGATGGAAGTTTTCCCCAGAAGCGATGCTCCTCCAAAACATGACACGACAGTGAGCACTTGCTCTGAGTCTGTATTAGTACCTGATTCATTCTTTTTTAGTTTGGCTTTTTTTTTTTAAACGTTTATTTATTTTTGAGACAGAGAGAGACAGAGCATAAACGGGGGAGGGTCAGAGAGAGGGAGACACAGAATCTGAAACAGGCTCCAGGCTCTGAGCTGTCAGCACAGAGCCCGACGCGGGGCTTGAACTCACGGACCGCGAGATCATGACCCGAGCCAAAGTCGGCCGCTTAACCAACTGAGCCACCTAGGCGCCCCATGACTTTTTTTTTTTTCTTGTTTAAGAATTAGTAGTTTAAAAACTCCCACGGGGGCGCCTGGGTGGCTCAGTCGGTTGAGCATCCGACTTCGGCTCGGGTTAGGATCTCACGGCTCGTGAGTTCGAGCCCCGCGTCAGGCTCTGTGCTGGCAGCTCAGAGCCTGGAGCCTGCTTCTGCTTCTGTGTCTCCCTCTCTCTCTGCCCCTAACCCACTTGCATTCTGTCTCTCTCTGTCAAAAATAAACATTAAAAAAAATAAAAATAAATAAATAAAAATAAAAACTCCCACGAGAGAGAGCCAAAGCATAAGAGACTCTTAAAAATTGAGAACAAACTGAGGGTTGATGGGGGGGGGAGGGAGGGGAGGGTGGGTGATGGGTATTGAGGAGGGCACCTTTTGGGATGAGCACTGGGTGTTGTATGGAAACCAATTTGACAATAAACTTCATATATTGAAAAAAAAACTCCCATGAATTTCAACAAGCCTCTTTGTCCATCTTATGGTTTATAGGGAATACAAGCCTTAAAGAAGTAGTTCTCAAACCTGAGAGTACTTCAGAATCCCCTGGAGGGGCTTGTTGACACTGTGCTGAGCCATACCCTCAGTTTCTGATTAAGCTTTGAAACAGAAGCTTTAAGATGTTGTGCATGCTCCCACTCTTGCTCCTTTTCTTCTGATATGACACCAGGAATGTCTCAGAGAGGGTCTATTCCTTCAGCCTGGATTCCAGACAGAAGAACAAAAGCTGACCCTGGGATGGGCTTAAAATGTAAGTGAGAAATAAACATTTGTTGTTATAAACCACTGAGATTTTGGGATTGTTTTTGTAGCATAATTTATTCTTACTAATACAGAATCCTTGTATTGAATAAGCATACTCAGCCTTCAGTAGCAGATTTGGCTTTGCAAAGAAAAATAAAATAAACGGAAAGGCAGATAATAACCCATTTCTGTAAGGCTTGTTTTGTATATGTGTGCATGTGTGTTATTCATATTCATATATACACCAAGAGCTTTGTGACCTAGTGCAAGCTACTTAACCTCTCTGCCCACACATGTGAACAGCAAATAGGGCGGGGGCCATCTGCTTGTGTTGTCTGTTAACCAATAAGTCTGAACCAAGATCACTTTGTTCAAAGATGATTCAAAGAAAAAAAAATACACACACACACACACACACACACACACACAAACTAAACATGGAAAGGAAAGAAGAGCGTGTTTATGAAAATGATTGACTACAGAATCCAAAAGAGAAGTTTTATCACCAGTTTATCATCCTTTTGCAAGAAGGTAAGATGAGATGCAAAGTCAATCAGATGATTTGAAAGAGAGAGAGAGAGAGATAGTGAGGGAGAAAGGAATGAAGTAAGGAAACTAAAATCTCAATGATAGAATTTAAATAAAAACAGAAGCAGAAATAATAATGCCTTGGGAAACCTTATCAGTAATACTGAAAGCCAATTTGAGTTCTACAGGTGCCAAAAAAAGGATAAAGAGATGAAAATAATAAAACAGAGAACCACCACAGATAATTGTTCTTCCTAAAAGAGACCAGAACATATGGAGCAGAAACAATTCCTGAAGGTAGAATAGAAGAAAACTTTCCTGAACTAAAGCCATATATATGCAGATAAAAAGGTCTCACACCTCTTAACCAGACAGAAGGGACAATCCGTGCAATGGAGTGGAACCAAAAGCAGTATTCATCTTAAACTGCAAACACTTCAGTACGGCCAGAATATTGAGTACAAAGAGGAGGGAGGCTAGACAAGTTAAGTATGAACCAGATGATGAAAGGCCCTGTATATCTGAGGACTTTTCTCTGCAATGCAGGAAGCAAAATCATGTATGAAGACAGGAAAATGATCATGGTAAAGAGAATGGTAAGAACAAAGCAATTATTGGAAATGAGAGAGGTCACATAAAAGAGGCACCTAGGTTTTGGCAGGTATCCATAAATTTGTAGTGACATCATTCTGTTACAGTTGTGTGGTTTTTTCTTCCCAAGCAGTACTTGAAAACACAGATGTAGGAATAGCAAATGCACATAACTAGAGTGTGTTAAGGTGGTGGTTTGGTGTTATGACGTGTCAAAAGGCAATTCAAGGGGCTCTGCTTATAAGAGTGGTTGAAGTGAAAGGCCATGGACTTTTAAGTCAGGTAGAAGGTTCACAGGATATGTGAAGTCTGTGGTCTTTGAAGAACAAGTACACCGGAGTAAAGGATAGATAGGACTGCAAGGATGAGGATTGTGAGTTCAAATAAATAGGATTTGAAAACTTAAGGTTTCAGAGATGGAGCAGCATAAAGCGATGAATGTCTAGATTTTCTAGAATATGTGCCTGAGAATGGGTGGATAAGTACAGTAGAGGTAAAGTCATCTAGGTTGAGGACGTTAGGAAACATGGCTCAATCATGGGCATTGGACTCATTGGGATGATGGCTGTAATTCAATTCAGATGGAGATGAAAATTCTAATGCAGTCAGCTGACAGTGACAAGGGAGGGTAAAAGGTGATACTACCAGATGAGGTGGACCCTGAAAGAGAAATCTTGTCAGGGGTAAAAAATATATCAAGGTGTCAAGTGAGAAATGCTCTGAGAGAGAGGACATACTACCTTAGGGGCTGGTGGATGGAGTGTGGGAGGAAAGAAATAAAAAAAGCAGACAAATATGAGTCAGTATTTTCAATTGGATAATGGGGAGGTGTTGGTACCATTAACCTATTTGGGAGTCCCAGAGGGGAGGTTTTGTTTTCTGGATAGAAACTTAATTTGAGGCCACGGGGAATGGATAGAGGCTTAGAAGGCAGGGAAAGGCTACAGAAGTGCAGGTTCAGATGGGCTGGTTCTGGAAGAACCTCGAGGGCCAAGCCAGGAGCTAGAGGGCCGAGTCTCATCTGCTCCACCACCTTTGCCTCCCGTGTACAAGGCTGGAAGGCCCACGGGACCAGGCTCCTGCCCCTGGCTGAGGGATAGGCTCCAACCCCCAGGGTCCCAGGACCTGGAACGCCTGCTTCTTTCCTGGTGGACAGGAAGCAGACTGCACATGCGCCCTCGACAGAGCGGCAGGGATGGGAACGACCGGCAGAGGGCGCAGGAGCTCTGGCCGGTGCACCTCGGGCGGGGCACCCTCGTTGGCAGGGAGTTGAGAGCAGGGGTCGGTGGGAGAGCCGGCCGGCGCGAGGCCGCGAACAGTGGGCGGGGCCAGGGTGGGGGCGGGGCGAGGCGGTTCCGGAAGGAAGTGGTTCCGGGTCCCGTGGCCCGACGGTGGTAGCTGTGGTGTCGCTGCCGTGGGAGGTGGCGACCGTGTGAGGGGCGAAGCCCGAGGGGCTGGCGGCGGGGGCGGCAGCGGCGGCGGCGACGGGGTTGGTGGCGGCGGCAGGGACTTCCTGGCCGGGTGAGCGGCCCTTGGGGGGCGGGCGGGGCGAGGAGGCCCCGGCCCGCAGGGAGGGCGTGTCCGTCGCTAGGGAGGGGCGGTCTTGGGGCGGCGGGTGGGGCGGTGGGTAGGATGCCCCGGCAGGTCTCCGACTCCCGGGGGACAACCCTCCCCCCCCCCCCCCCCCCCCCCCCCCCCCCCCGCCTTGGGCCCAATGGACTGGTGCCTTCTCAGGTGTGGAGACCCTGGCACCTGCTGCCGTGGTCCTGATCCTCTCCTGTCGTCCGGCAGGCTGCGGCCCTGGCGGTTCGGAGCAACTGTCATGGGGACCGGGGGTTGGTGTCCAGGGACCGTGCCCTTGTCCCTGAGGCGGACCAGGGCGCGTAGCCTGCGGGACCCGAGCCGAGGAGACCCTGCTTTGTCCTCCGGAGGCTCTCCAGCCGCGCAGCGGCATCTTCTTCTGGTAACGTCCAGAATGAGTCGTGAAGGATGCTCTTTGTCCTGCATTGCAAAGTAAAACTTGTGTTTTTTAGAAACGTTATCTTGAAAATTGGCGCATCTCCTGTGCTTTTCTAAGGTGTATTAGGAAACTGGGCCAGTCACTGTCAGGATTTTCGTATCGGCAAGTCAGGAGGAAAAGAAATGGGAGAGAAACTTATTCTCCCAAATATTTTCCTGCCGAGTCGCTTCTCTAGCTGCCCTCTAGATGATTGCTTCTTTTTTTTCTGAAACAAAGTAAAAACTACAGGTAGAAATCACTAAGGTCTGTCTGACGTCTGACCCAGCAACATTTTTAACATTTTTTCTGAATGAGAACTGGTATGAATGAAAGACTGGAATTGAAAAGGAAACGTTTTGGTGGGGATTCACAATGAGTGCGTTATTTTTCAATGGTATTTTAATGCTTATGTTAATGCTTTATTTTTAAATAGTATTCTTAAAAATAGCTACAAAAAAATGTTTTTTTGAAAGTCCCTGTTGTCGTTTCAGAGCCCCTCCTTTAAAAGCCTTACTAGAAATACTTATGTATAGAAACGTTTAGTGACATTTGTTTATTTACAAAATTTCTAAAAGATGCAAAAGCATGATGAAGAAGATAACAGTTTCATCATTCCAAGTAACCATTATGAGTATGGTTACACTGGGTATACATCTCCATTATCTTTCTATGCAGAGATGAGTGTATGGATTTTTCTAAAGTGGATTCTCTATTGTAACCTTTTTTCCCCCCTGACTTCATAGCATGCCATTACATGGCTGTCATAATTTATTTAGTTGGTTGTTCCATTTTACACTACTTAAAAACATTGTTGAAGAAATGTAAAATCTGCACAACCATGATTACTTCTTAGTGTACATTCCTAGATGATAGAATTGTTGGGTTTGTCTTTTTAAAAATGTAAATTACTCGATTTCCCTCTGGAAAGGATGTGCGATTTTCCCTCCCACTAACAATCTGTGAGTATCTTTTTCTACACCCTAGCAAAAGACAACATTTAAAGGATTTCTACTGGCTCACTTTGGGGCCATTTTTGTTCTTCTCTCCAACCGAGTACAAGTATCATTCTCTAGCTATCCTTTTTTTTTTCTTATTTGTTTTAGCAATTCAGTTTCTCATCTTTTATTCCACTTTTAACCGTCTAGTAAAGAATGGTTATGCAGGTGAGGCAAAGGCATCATAGAGTGAACAAGAGAGTTGTACTCAGGACTTCCTTAAATATGAGTGTCTCTGATTACCTTGCACAAACCACTTACCTTTTCTAAGGGACTGTTTCCTCAACTCTAAAAGTAGATATTATAGCGCATTTGCCTTGCGTTTCTTACAGGGTGGTTTTAAGGGTCAAATGAGACATTTATGGAAAGTACGTTTAAACATACTCTGTCTTGTGGCCAATTATTGCTATCTTGTAAAAATTTCAGAGCACAAGAGCTTCTTGATTTTTTAAAGTAAATTTCTGAATTCAGAAAAGCCATTCTGTGATACCATTTGCCCCACTCTCTTTCACTTCTTAAATTCGAAGTTTTAGATTTCTGTCCTAGATTATATTCAGAATGCTATCAGAGTTATGAAATTAGGTGAATGAATGAATCTACACAAATGTTGAAGGAGCAAATATTTAAAGGCACTATATATAAAATTGAGGGGGAAAATATAAAGCTAAATAAAACACAATCCTTGGGATCATGATAAATAAAACATAGTCTTTGTGCCCTACAGGCTACAGAAAGAATGTCCAGGCAGCTAGAAGGTGGAAAAGCTGCTTTCCAAATTTAGACGGCAATTTTAGATGTGATGCAGGATGTCAACTATTCTCAAGCATGCTAAAGTCCAATTCTGCTGACCGAGCATCTGCACAAATGACCAGGCACTCTTGTCAGGGTCATCTTTCTGAAGGTAGGAATTGCAAGTTGAAGAGGTGTTAGTATTGGAGTCTGAGAATCTGGATTCTGGTTTCAGGTCCTTTACTTGGGACAGATTGGTTACTTCTTTGTGGCTTTTTTTCACCTATGAAATGAAGGTAATTCCAGCTTCCTCGGGGGCTTGTTTTGAGGATTAAATGAGGTATTTGCTAGACACTTAGTGAACCAGAAGGTACTAGCCCTCACGAAGTCTTTTTTATCCACTGAAAACTTAGCATCTCAGGGAAAGAAACCAGATCTCTTACAACTTTGTGTGCCTGCCCCCTACTAGTCATTGGCACTTAGTAATGTTTGCTAAATGAACATAAAATATATGACTGCTGATAAAAATTCATTCTGGACCATTGAAGAAGGTAATATGTAAATGTGGGATATTGAGAGAAATTGACTACAGTATTGGAGTTGATATTAAGGAATCAAAGGAAACACTGAACTAATTGGACCTAGGTTCATCTCTACTGTGACTGTCATTCTATGTTATATCCCCAACACCAGGCACATAGTTCATCCATATCAACAGTAAACCTATTCCCTAGGACCTCCCCCCCCCCCAAGGCACAATCCACTTTCTCTCCTTCCCTTCCAGTCAGCCTGTTAGAAGGAGTTGTTAATAATTGGCTTTCTTAAGTCTCTTTACCTTCCACTTAGTCCTGAAGCCACGTGTTCACATTTTTTTATTCCTTTTATTGGATCTCTATGCAGCTTTTGCCATGAAAGTCTTTCTTGAAATATTCTTTAGTGTATGAGATTCTATGCTGTAGGGTTCCCTCCTTCCTCAGAGGATGTCCCTTCTCAGTCTCCTTGGCTGGTTCATCTTTCTTGAAAGGTTGATGTTCTGTAAGCTTGATCCTGCTCATGATACACCAGGTCTGGATTAATTTATAGAATATTGAAGCTATCTGGTGTTTGAAGGTTTGGTAGAATTCTCCTGTGAAACCAGCTGGGCCTGATGCTTTTTCAGGGATATTTCTTTAATAACTTTATTTTTTCTATGAAAATTGGTCTCTTTAAGCTTTCTAACTCGGGGTCAATTTTGGTAATTTGTATTTTTCTAGCGAAATACCTTTTTCATCTGAGTTTTCAAATTTATTAGGTAGAGAGGTACAAAGTGATCTCTTCTGATTTAAAATTTTTCTCCCATTTCAATGGTTGTTTCTCCCTCATTCTGTTTTATTTTTGTATATTTGTGTTTCCCCCTTTATTCTGAATCATGTTATATAGTGGTTTATCTCTTTTAGTTTTTTCAAAAACTACAGAATTTTAAATTATTACTTGGATCTAGTTTTCTGTTCTCTTGCTCATTCTCTTCCTTGGCTTTTATCTTTATTATTTCCTTCTGCTTTCTTTTGGTTTACCTTGTTATTTTTTAGGGTTTTTTTAACCTTGGAACTGAATTTATTTATTTTTATTATTTCATTTTTATTGATAAGTATGTTTAGAGCTGGATGCCTGGTTGGCTCAGTGGGTTAAGTGTCTGACCCTTGACATCAGCTCAGGTCATGATCTCACGAGTTCGTGAGACTGAGCCCCACCTCACACTCTGTGCTGACAGTGCGGAGCCTGCTTGGGATTCTCTCTCTCCCTTTCTCTCTGTCCCTCTCCCGCTCACATGCACTCTCTCTCTCTCAAAATAAATAAACTTAAAAAATATGTTGAGAACAACAAATTTTTCTTTGATCACTACTTTAAATGCATCCCATAGAATCTGATAGGTAGTGCTTTCATTGTCATTCTAGGTGGAAGGGCTTTTCTGTTATATTTGTTAGTAAATTCTAGGGTTTTTGCCTTATGATCAGGGGATATTGTTTGTAATATTTCTGTTTCATGGCAGTTGCTGATGTTTTCTTTGTGACCTAATAAATGAGTACTTCCGGTGAATGTGGCATGCGCATGTGAGAAGAAGGTATATTCTCTAGTATGAGACTGTAGAGTTTGATAAATATCTTTAAGACTTACTCTGTTGATTATGCTGTTTAGATCTTCTGTCTCCTTATTTGGGGATCACTGCATTTTCTAACATACCACTGACAGTGGATAATTAAATCTTGTATTATTAGTGTGTTTCTATCTATATGTTGCCTTGCATCTCAAGTAGTTTTTGTTTCATAAAGGTGGTTGCTATGTGATGTTCATATGAATATGTGTATTTTTATGTGTGCTGTCTAAATCATGGATTGTGGCTTTCAGCATTAAAGAGTGTCTTTTCCGGGGGTGCCTGGGTGACTTGGTTAAGCCTCCGACTCTCGGTTCTTTCTATTTCTGTCCGCCCCGCCCCTCCCCCCCCCCACACTGTCTCTATGTCTATCAAAATAAATAAAAATAATTTTTTAAGTGTCTTTTTTTTTTTTTTTGGTCACGATGAATGCTTTGGGGCTTGAATTTTGCTTTGCCTGATTCCACAGATGCCACTCTTCTCTCTTTTTATTACCGATTGCCTGGTATACTTTGGCCATCCTTTCATTTTTAACGTTTCAACATCACTTTGTTTTAGATGTGTCATTTGTATAACTCCTTGAGTTTTGTTTTGTGAGCCACATTGAAACTCTTTATTTTAATAGGTGAGTTAAACCCATTCACATTTATTGTTAGGACTAATATATTTGGCCTCAACTCTATCATAATATTTTGTTATCTTTATTTGCTGTTTCTTTTGCTATGAGGTGTGTTTTTTCCTCTTGTATTAAAAAAATTGGGGAGCGGTATTTAGGAAGGTTTGTATTTTTGTTCTGATGGTTCATTTTTTGTCCTTGTACCTCTGTAAATGCCCTTACTCCCCTGTTTGTTTATTTAACCTTTTGTGTGTGTGAGAAAAATACATCGTATTCATGAATTCAAAGTAGATTGATGATAGGCATCTGTGAGGGTTTTTATCTACCTCCAGCTCCTCACTGAAGAACTGACTGATCATAGCCACTGCAGCCAAGAGCATAATGCGTGTTCTGGTCCCCTCAGCTCTGGCTTCCTCTGATCTGCTGATCCCCCTTTTGTTCTGTGAGCTCTGACTTGGTCCTGTTCTGTGCTGAGATTGTGGCTTCTTTGTTGCAAAGGCTTTCCTGGGATATTGTTTGCATTTGTAAATGCTGGGTTCCTATTTAGTGTGAAATTTTTGTTAGTTGATTTTGTCTTTTTTGGTAGCGTCTTTACTGAGATATAATTAACATACCACACAATTCACCCATTTAAAAGTGTACAGTTTGGTGTTTTTTTGGTATACTTAGAGTTGTGCAGCCATCGCCACAGTCCAATTTTGAAACGTATTCATCATCCCCAGAAGAAACCCTGTGTGTATTCTCTCCAGTGCCCTACCGCCCCACCCAGGCAACCACCAGTCCGCTTTCTGTTTCTCTGGATTTGCGTATCTTGGACCTTTTATATAAATGGAATCACACAATATGCAGTCTTTTGTAACTGGCTTCTTTCCCTTAGCATAACAGTTTCAAGATTCCTCCCTGTTTGACCATGTGTCAGCACTTCATTCCTTTTTATGGTCAAATAATGTTCAGTTGTATGGGTATACCACATTTTGTTTATTCATTTATCTCTAAATGGACAGTGAAATTGTTTCTACTTTTGGCTATTATGACTAATGCTGCTATGAATATTTGTGTATAAGTTTTTGTGTGGACATATATTTTTATTTCTCGAGTATATATTTAGGAGTGGAATTGCTGGGTCATATGGTAACTGTGTTTAATTCTTTGAGGAACTGCCAGACTGTTTTCCCAAACGTCTGCATCATTTATATTCTCCCCAGCAATGTATGTGGGTTCCATATCTCTCCATACTTTCAGCATTTGTTATTATCTGTCTTTGATCATAGCCATCCAGTTGGTGTGAAGTGGTGTCTCATGATTCTGATTTGTATCTTGCCAATGGTTAGTGATGTTGGACATCTTTTCATGTGCTTATTGGGCATTTGTAGATCTTCTCAGGAAAAATGTCAGTTCAGCTCCTTTGCCCATTTTTAATTGGGTTGTGTTTTATTATTGAATCATAAGAGGGTTTTTTGTATGTTCTAGACATAATCCTTTATCAGATATGATTTGTAAAAAGTTTTCTCCCATTTTGTGGGTTGCCTTTTTGCTTTCTTGATAGTACAGTGTAAACATTTTAAATTGTGATGATGCCTGATGTATCTATTTTATCTCAAGTTTATTTTATTTTTATTTTGAGAGAGAGTATGAGTAGGGGAGGGGCATAGAGAGGGGGGAGAGAGAGGATCACAAGAAGGCTCGGTACTGTCAGTGTGGAGTCCGACGCAGGGCTCGAACCCACGAACCTGTGAGCTTATGACCTGAGCTGAAACCAGGAGTTGGATGCTTAACCGACTGAGCCACCCAGGTGCCCTGTTACCTGTGCTTTTGATGTAATATCCGATCCAATGTCACAAAGATTATTTATCTTTATGTTTTCCTCTTATAGTTTTAGCTCTCACATTTAGGTCTTTGATCCATTTTGAGTTAATTTTTGTATATGGTGTGAGGTAGGGTTGAACTTTATTGTTTTGCTTGTGGATATCCACTTGTCTCAGCACTGTGTGTTGATTTGCGTAACCCCTTAATATATGATTTATTAGGTTCCCCCCTTCAGTATGCGTTAAGCCCATCTATTGCCTATACAGTAATGACCTTTTTACCATTATTTTCTTTTCCTGTCTCTTCTCCCATTTTTTAGTGTAGTTTTTCTACCTTGTCCCAATATGCCACAATTTTACATTAGTCTTTCACCTTCATCCTCATCTTTCTTTTAAAGTCTTACACGTACATTTACATATTTTTTAATGCTCAACATCGGTCCTTTGCTGTCATTTTCTCACTCATAATTTGGTTAGATGAAGCTCATCTTCTAGTAGATTTCTCAGGAAGGGCTAGTTAAATGCAGAAATTCCCTATGTTCTTGTATGCTGAAAACTTTTTTTTTCTATAGCCTTGATATATGAAAGTAATTTGGCTGATAAAAAATCCTTGGTTCACACTTACTTTCATTGATTTTATTTTATTTTTTTATTTTAAATGTTGATCCATCGTTGCTTTGCTTTGTGTGTTAGTTTTGAAATATCTGATGATAGTCTAATTCTTTTGGAATTATAGGTTATTTATTCTTTTTACATAGAGGTCTTGAGGATTTTATCTTTATATTTGAAATCAAATAATTTTTACTAGGCTTTGTTTCAGAATTGATTGTTTTGAGTTAGTTTTCCTAGGTATCTGGTGAGCTCTTCATTGTGTAAAGTCAGGTATTTTTCCATTTATGGAAAGTTTTCTTGAATTTTAGTTTAAAATATTAGTTTAATTCCATTGTTTCGTTTTCCTTCTAAGAGACTACAGTATTAACACATATTATTCCTTCTTTACCTGTCTTCTTTTTCCACTACTTTCTTTCTGACTCGTTCTCTCTCTCTCACTCACTCACTTATTGTCATTTTCATTTTTTTGGTTTTCTTGTTTTTCTTCAATGTCTCTTATCTGAGTTGATTCTCCCTTGGACACCTTGTAATTTATTTTTCACTTCTGAGATAATGTAGTCTTTTTTGCCCATTTTTTCCTCTGAGTTCAGTTAACTTTTTTTTTTTTTTTTGTAATTTCACTCTGGGTTTTTATCTGTTTCTGTTCTTAGTTTTTAAATTTCTGATTCAACGTGAGTTTTTTTTTTTAATATATCCTTAAATGCTTTTGGATATATTTAATTCTGCTTGGAGTATAGACTTAGAGTTTTTTCTGCTTCGGTTTTTTGGAGAGGAATTTTCCTCAGTTGAAGAATTCTCTTTTTTAACTTTCTTATAAACACGTGGAAATCATTAGACTTGAAAAATTTTGCAAATCTCATGAGTATGAAATGGTATCTCGTTGTTTTAATTTTATCTTTCTGATTAGGTAGGGTTGTTTATCTTTTCATATTTATTAGACATTTATGTTTCCTTTTTATTGTAAACTCAAAGGGTAGAGCTGCCATTTACTGAGGTGGGGCAGAGACTATAGGAGGAGCAGATTTTGGAGGGAGGTCAGGAGTTTGGTCTTGGACATGTTTACAGCATCCAATAGGCTGTTGGATATGTAAGAGTGCAGTACAGAGGATAGGTGAGGGCTGGAGATAGAAATTTGGGGGTTATTAGTTTATGAAGAGTATTTAAAGCCATGAGACTAAATGAGAATATAGACTGGGGAGAGAGTGTAGACAATGAGAGGTCCGGAGACTGAAGTCATTGTTTAGAGGATAACTGGCTTCACTATTTAGGGTTCAGAGTGGTGAAGAGGGAGGTGGGGAGAAACCAGTAAAGGAGACAGAAGGAATTTAAAGGTAGGAGGAAAACCAGGAAAGTGTAGTATTCTGGAATTCAAGTGAAGAAAATGTTTCTGGAAGGAAGGTATGATCGACTGGCAAGTGCTGCTGGTAGATCCAGGAGGAGGAGGAGAAATAGCTGTTAGATTTAGTGACATGGATTTCATGATTGATCTTGACTAGAGCAGTTTGGTGCGGTGGTGGATTAGAAGGCGAGATTGGTGAGGGGCCAAGCAAGAATAGGAGAGAAATCAGAGTGACTGTCGTATATAGGCAGCCCTTTGAGGAATTTGGTTATAAATGGAGAAAGAGGATGGTAGTCCCAGGAGGATGTGGTTCTGGAGAGTTGGGAGCTTCACCAGAGGGAAGTTGTATGGTGATGGGAAGGATCTACTGAAGAGGGGGAAATGCTGTGGGAGGAAGAGGAAAATTGCTGGAGTTGGGTCTTTCAGCTTAGTTAGAGGATGTGTCCACTGCTGTTCTGGGAGAGATGGCTTCTTTTCGCACCAGTGTCCTCATCAGCATCTTCCTTGGAGTGAAAGTCTCTGCTGTCCAGTCGTCTTTCTGTGTTCAAGGGCAGATGGGTTCATTCACTGCACCTGGCCCTGTACAGTTCACTCTGAAGTAGCAGCATAAACCAATGTATCTACTGTTATTGACATCACCTTCTCCCCAGTAACAAACCCTGCTGGTGTTTAGTCTTTTCTTTCTCTCTGTCCATAAATTTTAGAAAGAAGCTGGTTCCTTTGATGAATTTTGCTAGTCACAAATAAGTTAGTTTAAATCCAAGATTGGCACATTTTTTTTTGCAAAGGACCAAATGGTAAATATTTTAGGCTTGGTGGTCTACATATAGTTGCTATTACATATTCTTCTTCTTTTTTTTAACAACGCTTTAAAAATGTAAAAACCATTCTTAGGTTTTTACTCTATGGTTTAAGTGAACTCTCCTCCTTTCTTATCCATTAAGCTCCTGAGCCCATACTTTTCATTACTAGCTTATGTGCCCTAAGCAACTGCAAGCAAAGTTCACTTTTTAAAAAGGTTTTATTGAGATATAATTTACAGGTTTAAAGAGTGCAATTCAGTGGTTTTTGGTATGTTCGCAGAGTTGTGCAACCATCTTCATAATATCTGATTTAATTTCAGAGGGTATTCATTGCCCCAAAGCTAACTTTTTTATAGCTTTGAGGTATGATTTATATGCAATAACATTTTTGAGTGAAGTTTGAATTTTAATAAAGCTAATTTTAATATTATCAAAGGAAAATACCGTTTTTTAATGTTTATTTTGAGAGAGTGAGCGTGAGAGCGTGCGCGTGTGGGAAGGTGAGAGAGAGAGAGAGAGGGAGAAAGAGAATCCCAAGCAGGCTCTACACTGTCAACACAGAGCCTGATGCGGGGCTTGATCCCACAAACCGTGAGATCATGACTTGAGCCGAAATCAAGAGTTGGATGCTTAACTGACTGAGCCACCCAGGTACTCCTCAAAGGAAAATATTCTAAGTAATACTTTTGTTTTTGAGCCCCACAGAATTACTAAATCTTATTTTCTCCCATGGGACCCCCACCTTTTTCTTTAAGCCATTAGTTCTGTATTCCTTGGACCAACAGCATCCATATCACTTGGGAACTTGCTAGAAGTAAGGCTCACCCTTGGGGTAGGGCCCGGCAATCTGTGTTTTAACCAGCCCTTCAAGTGATTCTGATGCACACTGAAGTTTGAGAGCTGCTACTCTAAATTCTGTTGCTGAGTGGAATTGCTGGGTTATGGCATATGAGCATGTTCAACTTTAAATGGGTACTGTCACCTCCTTCCAAATTGGTTAATGCTCATGTATACTCCCTAGCAGTATATGAGAGTCCTTATTGTTCTACATCCTCACCAACACTCCAGAATGTGCAACTTTGATTTTTTTGTGTGGGTGTGGAATGGTTATGATCTTAATTTGTGTTTACTCAGTTACTAATGAGGTTGAATATCATTATGTCCATAGGTAATTTGAGTTTTGTGTTCTATGATATGTTGCTAGGAGTTTTTTGCCTATGAAAATAAATATAGTTATGCAAACAAATAATCACAATGTATTGAAATCATCGCAGAATAAATCTGGAATTTCCAAGAAGGAAACTCAGGGGGAAAATAACAAAGTCAAGGAAAGAATCCCAGGGGAGATGCTGGTCAAACAGTCCTGAAAGAAGATTTGTCAAGTGGAGTGAAGGAAGACCATCTGTGTGGTATGGGGAACATGGCCTTATCAGGGAAAAGCAAATAGTGTGGTGTGGTGGGCTAATAGAATATGTGGAGGAAAAGACATACATAAGGCTGTGGGAAGTGTAGGAAACGACTAGATATTTATGTTTTAAGTTTGTTTAATCTTTTATTAATTCCTGGGCATGTGGGTTATTATTAGTTTGGATGGGTGTTTTTCCTTTCCTATTACAAATGGTGATATAAATGTGTTAGTATATTTAGTTGTTTTTTTTCCCTTTTAAATTATTGTCTTAAAATATTAAGTTTAAATTGAAATTATTAGATTAAAAGAAAGTGGGCATGGGGCACCTGGGTGTCTCAGTTGGTTAAGTGTCTGACTCTTGGTTTTGGCTCAGGTCATGATTTCACGGTTCATGAGTTCAAGCCCCACATTGGGCTCTGTGTTCACAGTGTGGAGCCTGCTTGGGATTCTCTCTCCTCCTCTCTCTCTGCCCCTCTCTCACTCACGTGCACTCTGTCTCTCTCAAAATAAATTTTAAAAGATAAAATAAAAGTTAAACATAGAGTTCTTATATGACCCAACAATTTCATGCCTAGGTTTATACTCAAGAGACGTAGAAACATATGTCTCCATAAAAACTGATACACAGATATTCATAGCAGCATTATTCATAGTAACCAAAACTATAGAAATAACTCAAATGTCCACTGGGAGAGGAATAAATAAATAAATAAAAGGTGGTATGTTATGCAGCTGTAACAAAAATGAAGTACTGATACATGGTAAAACAGGGATGACCCTTGAAAATGTTATGCTAAGGCAAAGAAGCCAATCACAAAAAAAGCACATATTGTATGAGTCCATTTATATGAAAAGTCCAAAATAGGCAAATCCATAGAAACAGAAAGTAGATTAGTGGTTGTCAGGGGCTAATCAAAGGAGGAAAGGAATGGGAAGCAACTGCTAATGGGGTTTCTTTCGGAAGGAATGAAATGTTCTAAAAATAGATTGCGGTGTTGGTTCTGTATTTCTGTGAAAATACTAAAAAATATTAAATTTTACACTTTAAATGAGTGAATGTATGGTATGCAAATTGTATCTCAAAAAAATCTGGTTTTTTTTTTGTTTTTTTGTTTTTTTTTTTTCAGAAAAATAAAATGGAGGGGCACCTGGCTGGTTCAGTCAGAAGAGCATGCAACTCTCGATCTCAGGGTCATGAGTTCAAGCCCCACAATGCCTATAGACCTTACTTCAAAAAAATAAAAACAGGGGGCGCCTGGGTGGCTCAGTTGGTTAAGCATCCAACCCTTGATTTCGGCTTAGGTCGTGATCTCACAGTTCATGGGATTGAGCCCCACAATAGGCTCTGGGCTGACAGTGCAAAACCTACCTGGGATTCTCTCTCTCCTCTCTCTGCCCCTCTCCTGCTCTGGGCTCGCTCTCTCTCTCTCTCTCTCTGTCTCTCAAGATAAACATTAAAAACAGTGAAAATAAAAAACAAATAAAATGGGAAAACAGATTACTTTCCAGAAAAATTATGCTTTTTCATCATCACCAGCAATATTTGGTGTCAGCCACCGCCCCCCCCTCCACCGCCCAACCCTGGGATTTTTATTTTTGTTCCATTTCATAGATATGAACTGATACCCAAAGCTTCCTTAGTTAAGTTATAAACTCCCTCAGTAGAATGTAAGCTCCAGAAGACAGGAATTTTTCTCTATTTCTGTTCATTGCCGGATCCCCAAAACAGTGCCTGGCAAATAATCACTCAGTAATATTTGTTGAAGGAATGCATTTTGATACTTTTAATTGGATAATTTTCCCCTTTACTGTCTTAATTTCATAGTACCTGTGAACCAATTATTCTTACTAGCCTCAATTTCTTTTTGGAAAGAGGCAGTGTATAAATAAATGAATAGAATTGAATGTCCTTTTGATGAGTGATCTGGTTCAAGTCCTTTAACCTTGTGTGCTTTTTCTTCTGAAATTCATTATAGCAGTAGTTTGCAAATGTATGACTATGAGGACCCCCTTTTTAAATAAGTGTCCACACAATAGTAGTTGTACTTTTTGTATCAATCAATGGAAAAACTACATACAAGAAGCCATTTATATTTTAACATTTGCCATACTGTCTTCAGAAATTTGCAAAATAAAGGTTATAATATATGAGACATACATTGATTCATTCCATAGCCTGTGCATGGTGGCTCCAAGTATTATTCATGGAGCCATGGCAGTAATTTTGAAAGCCGCCAGTAGTTTGGGGCCAATAAGGTGGGAACTACTTAATTATAGTATCAGAACTAAGGAGGGGGGCACCTGGGTGGCTCAGTTAGTTAAGCATCTGACTTTGGCTCAGGTCATCTCATGGTTCATGAGTTTGAGCCCTGCATTGGGCTCTCTGCTGTCAGTATAGAGCCTTCTTCGGATCCTTTGTCTCCCTCCCTCTCTGCCTCTCCCCTGTTCTCTCTATCTCTCTCTTTCTTAACAATAAATAAACATTAAAAAAAAAAGAACTAAGGATTACTGACATTTAAATAGTAGCTACTATAGAAGATTATGCCCTAATCACATATTTTAAAAATTTGGTTCCTAAAGCTATCAACTTCTTTTAAAGCATTAATATTTTAAAAATCAAGTTTCCATGCATTGCTTGTTTTACCAAAGAATCGGCAACACACTAAATGTTTAATCATGCTTAATTAAGTTTTGGTATATTTAGTTGAAGTTAGACAGCAGTTTAGTACTATAATAAGGTATTTTAATTCTTATTATCCAGCAGTTTAAAAACAGGATATCTCATCAAGTATTCCTAAACTTTTGTCTGTGCTTATATGAAGTATTTATGTACATGGTGAAAGACAGGAAGGTAGTAGTGATTCAGATGGAGCAATTCTGGGTATTTCCTCCTTTTGGAACACTTATTTAGCAGTTGCTGTGTGCCAGGCACCATTCTAGGTTCTTTTCATGACTTGACTTGACTCAGGGATCATCAAACTACAGTATATTTGACCTTTGGGGCCTCTTTTTCTGTGGCCCGTGAGCTAAGAATGGTTTTATATTTTTAAAGAGTTGTTGTATTTGTTATCTATTTAATTTGTTGAAGTTTATTTATTCTGAGAGAAGGGGGGAGGAGCAAAGAAGGGGAGCGAGGATCCCAAGCAGGCTCCATGCTGTCAGCGCAGAGCATGACTCAGGGCTCGATCTCACACCCCAACCATGAGATCATGACCTGAGCTGAAATCAAGAGTCGGATGCTTAACCAACTGAACCACCCAGGTGCCCCAAGAGTTGTTTTAAAAAGAAAACAAAGGGGTGCCTGGGTGGCTCAGTCAGTTAAGCGTCTGACTTCGGCTCAGGTCATGATCTCACAGTTCGTGAGGTCAAGCCCCACATCGGGCTCCATGCCGACAGCTCAGAGCCTGGAGCCTGCTTCAGATTCTGTGTCTTCTTCTCTCTCTGTTCCTCCCCTGCTTGTCCTCTCTCTCTCAAAAATAAATAAACATTAAAAAAAATTAAAAAAAAAAAAAGAAGACAAAGATGCAGTAAAGACCTTATATGGCTCACAAAGCCTAAAATAGTTACTATCTCGCCCTTTATAGGACAAGTTTGCTGACTCCTGATTTAATTCATTTTATCTTCACAACATTCCAATAAAGTGGGTCCTATTATTATCATCCCTGTTTTACAGATGAGGAAACTGAGGCACAGAGAACTTAAGTAACTTTTTTGTTGATGGTATTCACTGCTTTTAGAGCAGATTGCAGGCTCTTTTCTACAAACTTGCTAATACTGTGTTTCTTTGCAGTGTAAAAAGTAAATAGTGGCTCACATGTCAGAGGATGGCACGGTCACGCTCTAGATCCCCCAGGTGGAAACACAGGTGAGCAGTTCTTAGTTTAGCAGAGTTAGCTTGAGTTTGAGATGTGCTTTGACTTTCAAGTTCAGTAGTACTGTAAGGAACCTATTTTAATAAGCTCATGGGACCTGGTTATTCACAGTAGGTACTTTACAGTGATAAAGGTTGTATTGCTAGGTTCTAAAAGTTGACAGCTTTCTTTAATTATGGATGGCAGCTCAATTAATCCATAATAAGAAGAAATGCAATGGCTACCTCAAGGGAGAGTGAGAAACATCTTCAAGTGTTACATTTTTTGCATCAGTAAGTGGTTTAGAACTCTCCAGTGGTTTTTTTTGTTTTCATAATCATTATCTCTGAAAAAATTGGGAGTTGGAAAATCAGGAGTTACCTATTTCCTCTTCTTCATGGCAGAATACTTGAGTTTTGAATAACTCAGGTGTAGTTGAACTTTCCTGGTTGGTAGTATCAATAGTATATACATATAATTAGATTGGAACGGTTCAACCAGTATTCATCATATACCTGCTACAGTTTCGGGGCCTCAAAGGCAAATGACATCTCCCAGGACCTCAGCAGGCATACAGGTCGGCTTGGAGGTTGGCACCATAGTCAGCTATGATACTATGGGAGAAGTGCAGTGCTACTGACTGGGACAAAGTATTCTGGGTCCATGGAGAGGGAACGATTCTGCTTTTATGGAGGAAGAAAAGGGGATACTAAGTAAGTCTTCAAAGAAGAGATGGAATTTTACCTGGTCATATAAGGATGGGTAGAATTTCTAAAGGTGGAAAGAAAGAAGAAAAGTATTCCAGTTAAGGAGGGCAACAGGAGCAAAGGCGCCAAGCTAGGAAAGTGACTAGTATATTCTAGGACTTTAAAAAAAGGACCATAATTACATACTTAAAAAGCAGACCAAAACTTTTCATGTTAATACAACTTGGCCATTGTGCTTGTTCATTATGGTTCTATAATGACTTAACAGTTTTCATTCTGTAATTCACAAGACCAAATTGTAACGGGAAGGAGCTTCTGAAAAAAAAAGGGAACATGAACATAAACAAGTGAATGATTTCAACATGGAGGGCATCAAAGAGGTTGCTTTGTTTCACCCTTTTGTGATAGGCTGGATGAAGGGGCACAGAAGACTCTGCCAAGCTTAGTGCCTGATTTCTAGATTCCTTCTAAGAACTCTTGGTCAGAAACTGTAAAAGGTCTGATATTTTACCTTACTTGCAAGCTGACACATCAGCCTGCCATGGGCACTGCTGGGTCAGAGACAAAGGCCTGTATTAATCACGGTCCAGCAGGCAGCCTGGGCCTCACATGCCCAAGTTTCCCTTTCTCCCCAGTCTCCTGACGGTGGGTACTGCAGAGTAAAGCAGTGAAGTGACAACACAGCTAAGGAACGCAAGCCTCATCAGGGGCTACAAGCAAACCCACCCAGCCTTTGCCTGGGAGGAAACGTATCCTGAATAGCAAGCAAATTGGCCCTCTTTCCCTGAGGGAGGCCCCGTCTCCATCTTCCCTGGCTATGGTGTTTGGAACAAAAGCTGTTAGTGCCTCTGCTTACCAAGCATGCAGGATGCAAGAGACCCATGGAGAATTGTCTCCCAACAGACTCCTCAGATCTCTTTTGTTTCTTTAGGAGAACTGAAAATGTTAGTTACCATTCCAGCAATCTCCTTCAAAGGAACAGGACTTTATAGAATAAAACCCCTGAGATGAAATATAACAAAGCAATATTCACTATGAGGTAAGGATTAAAGTGAGAGGTTGAGTATTTCATCCAGTCTGGAGGACCTCTGTCTCTGGCTGCCACCTTTTCTCCTTAGTGATGGAAGAGATGCAGTCTTCCAGAAAGTCCTCAGAGTCCCTGCCTCCTTCTTCCTGTGATGAAGTGAAGCCTGCTGGGTGACGAAATTTCTTCTTCAGCTAAATAATGCATTTGCTAAGTACATCTAGCTTGGTGACTCCAGAGGGAGATATTGCCAAGTCCAGTATATAAATCCCAGTATGTACGTGAGGAAGATAAATCTGCTTCCTTTCTTGTAGGGAGGACACAGGCATGTCACCATGTGGAAAGGGTTTGACTCCCAACTCCATGCAGCTTCTGAAGGTGGATGGTAACAAAAGGTGCAAGGGTAGCTGCCTCATTGATTAGAAGACATTAAGCCCTCAGGGAGGCTATTAGAAAATTGGATGGATCAGATGGGAGGAAAGGTCCCCAGATGCAAAATTGAACTTTATTGTGTCCCACATAGTGGTGCTTTCTCTCTGCTTTTGATGTCCAGGCAACTCAGACTTGTCTCCCTGGGTACAGGAGCCTCCTTCCTCCTCTGTGGGAGTGAAGTCTCGATGTTGGCAAATCTGAGGTATTGGGGAAGGTAGTTACAGAAAAGATGTGCTGTACCTGGGGAGCATGACAGCTGCGTGAAAGTCTACTTTCTCCGAAGTTACAAGCTCTGTCTGTTTGAACAGCACATGTAAGGGAACAGGTCTGGGAAAGAAAAGCAGTTTGTCTGTCTTAGTAGTTTTTATGGAGGAACTAAGAATGAGATTCAAGTCTTAATATCCTCTTTCCCCTCCACTCTGCACACTAAGTATGTATTATTTTTGCTTCTTGATATAGCCTTAGTAGAGAGAATAGTCAATCAATTGGGGAAACTATGGGGCCAGTTTTGAGTCTGCATTTGGGTTTATTGTGATGCCATAAACTCGTAGGATCTAATTTAATTTCAGAGGTTCTGTTCTGTTTGCCAGAGACTCTCCTACCCATTTACTTGTGTGAATCTAGCCCTCCTTTTGTTTGTTTCTTCCCTGACTATTGAACCTGATACAAGCTTTTGATGACTGGTTCTTTTGCCTAAACTTTTGCTGTCAGCAGTCTTCCAAAATGGCTCTTGTGCACCTGACCTGGTCCTCCTGCAGCGGAATGGCTGTGCTCAGCCCATTTTGATATGCACATGGGGTACATTAGTTCCGATGGAAAGAGTATGCTTGTTGAATTGGTCAGAGCAGTAATCAGACACCCACATGGGCAATTTTGAATACAGATAGAGCAAATTGATTAATTTAATTTGAGTGGAAGAAGCAGTGAAAAGCAAATGCTTTATTTAAGTTGGTCACGTTAAGACAGACTTAGTTTATTGTCTTTAAATGTACTGAACTTTTCTGTTTGTTTACATAGGTCATTATCACCAGTACCTAGAAATTCTGAACACTACAAGCAAAGGTACTCTCATGGGCATTATGGCTGTGAATATAGGAAGGATCCAAAGAGACCCACCACTTGGCGAATGGGCAGTGAGAAACATGGACAGAGTAAACCAAGGATTCCTTCTCGTGGAAATATACATTACCGATCTTATGAACATAGATCACCTTCCCCAAACATAAGAAGAACCTCTTCAGAAAATGTTTATACTTTTAAGCCTTACCGAGAATACTTACCAGGAAGAAGAGATGGTAACAGAGGATTGCACTATATGCCCCAATACTCAGAAGGTGTACCTTACAAAGAGAACCAGAGGAATTTTTATCCCCAGAAAGTACAAGGAAGGTATATTCCTGATGACCACAGAGTTAGAGGAAGTGGAAAAGGAGGGAAGCCACCTCAGAGGTCAATAGCAGATTCTTTTAGGTTCGAAGGAAAGTGGTATGAAGATGAGTTGAGGCACCAGAGGATACAAGATGAAAACCATTCTCAGTCACTTAGAAGAGGCTCTGAAGACTTTGAGAAAAGGAGCTCTTTTCAGAAGAGGTATAGGAAAACATTAAACCTGGGTAATTTGGTATAAAGCTTCAAGTGAAAAAGTCTATTTACTTTATGGTTGAAGATAACCACCTTGAAAAGCTTTTGTCTAAAAAGATAAAAAGCATTGTAATGTAATTATGGTCTACTGGTAGTAGTGAAGTATTTATTTATAGAGTAGATCATTGTTGATGGCTAGAATATTAACAAAAGATGATATTTTCCTCTTTTGCTACCTTGTGCCTCTATGAGTTGGCTTGAGGGATTATAGTTAACTTGCCACTGCCTTCTGCATTTAAAGCCATGCTGCCCAACATTCCACACATATAAATTCTTACTTTCTTCTCTCTAGTGCAAGTATAAACTGCTTTATGTCAACACAGGTATCCTGAGGATCGTGATTTCAGAAAATATGGACACACATCAAAAAGACCTAACGACATGGAGAGGTACGAAAACAGAGATCCTGCCAGGAACCCACAGTGGAAGTTCGAGCATTCTCTTCCGTCTTACCAAGGGAGGAAAGAGCAATGGAACCTTGGGCCCCAAACTCATCGACATGCTCAGAGGGAACCCCCAGAGACCAGTTCGGCAACCAGGGTATCCTGTGACTATCGCCACAAACGTCCTAAGACGTCAGGTGGGGACCAGGACTTTTCTGCTGGAAGAATTCCGAAGTACTCTAAGGAAGAAGAGAGAAAATACAATTCTCAAAAAGGCCCTGTAAATAGACAGTCCATTTGTCTTACTGCTGGAAGAGGGAGAGAGACTGAAGGTGGGCAAGTCCAAGAACCTCTCACACCACCTAAGAAAGACTGCACTGCCTCTACTCGCTCGCGCGAAAGTGACATTGGCCTGAGACCCTACAATGACAAACGGAAGGAGAAAATAAAGAAAGACGGGGATGGCGGAAAAGAGAGCAACTCTTCCAGTAACCAACTCGATAAAAGTAACAAACTTTCCAATGTGAAACCTTCATCTGCCAGTCTTAGGAAGAAATCACTTACTGTTAAAGTAGATGTGAAGAAAACAGTAAATACATCCAGGTATTGTTTTTGGTTTTTCTTAGTGCTATTTAAAAAGTATCGTTTCTGCCACCTTTATTTGAAGCTTTAAAAATGGAATTAACAGTGTGTTTAGAGTCCATTGAGTGGGGAAGGATTGCCTGGATTTTTCAAGTCCCTCCTGTAATGAGGATGAGTCCCATGATGGGTAATACGGAATGATCTCATGTCTGCTTGTTTCCGCATCGTATCTCAAGATGCTTTGTGGGCACAGGGCACTCTATGGACTTGTTCCTCTTCATGAATTTATGTGTTTTTATGCTGCTAGATTTTCTGTAGCCAGGGATAGGCTGGGTGGAGTTCAAGGGGACCTATCCCTTGCTCAGTTTCTCAGAGTCTGTTTTCCCTTTTGCCTCAAATCCAGAGAATTTTTGACCTGGAAGGGACCTTAGCTGGCCCTGATTTTATAGAGGAGGAAAGCGAAGCCTTGAGAGATGAAGCGACTTGTCTAAGTCAGAGCACCTGCGGCTCAAGGAAGCCGATGACTTAACCTGGCTCTTGCTGCCCTCCCAAGACAATTGGTGCTCAGCTGACTAGAGTCTCTTAGGTAGAGGAAATTAGGCTAGATTCTAGAAAGAGGCCTATTTATCAAACACTCGGTTTAGCTCTCAATGATTCATTAAAGAAAATAGACTGCTGTTGTAATAGGTTATATTCTGCTAAAGTGGTTCGCATGCTTTGTTCCATTGTGCATATTACCTCTGTCTATGGATTCTGGAAATAACAAGGCACTGCAGTTGGCTGTGTCAGCTAAGTCTGTTTATTACCTTAATATATTACCAATATGTGAATAAAAAAGTGATGGGACATGTTGATTTTGTGCATTTATGTTCACAGTTCACTCATACCTGTATTTCAGTCAAAAACAAGATAAAACAAAATCGAAGGTCAAGATGTGACAGGGAGGGAGGTAAACCCACAGTTTCTCTTTTTTTTTTAAACAAATGCATTTTGTTCCTTTTCTTATGGCAGTGCCCCTCCCTCATATTTGCCTTATGTTCATTGTGCTTACAAAAAATGCTGTAAGATATACATATGTATATTTATATGTGCACAAAAAGCATCTATAAATATGATTACATTATAGAAAGTTGGACAAATAGAGGGGAGAAATCACTGATAATTTTACTACCCTAGGACAGTTTTATTAATATTTTAGTACAGCTCCTTTGTTTTTTTTCTGTGTATACTTATACATGGTTGTCATAATACTGTATTTATAATTTTGTATCCTACTTCATATAATAAGTCTTCAATCATTTTGTACTATTATGTTTCCTACTAGTTCTTAACCTTAAGAGCACAAAAGCTGATGTAAGGATCAACTCTAAGGATGTTATCCTTAAGCTTTTTTTCTTTCTAACATTATACTATGAAAATGTTCAAACATACAGAAAAGTTGAAAGAATTGTATAGCAAATGCCTATATATCCACCACTGAGTGTTTATAATTAATATTCTACTCTACTTTCATGATCACATATCTGTCCATTTATTCATCGATACTTCCATCTTATTTTTTCCATACATTTCAAAGTGAATTGTAGATATCAGTATACTCCCCTTTAAATACTTCATTATTTCATTTTTGTTCACATTTTTTCCCTTTGGAGGTAAAATTACAATCACATCACAAAAATCTTGAATTTTTTAAATAGAAGTAATGATACACCCATATTTAATAAGGAAGTTAAAAAGAATTAAAAGGGCACTTGTTGGGATGAGCCCTGGGTGTTGTATGTAAGCGATGAATCACAGGAATCTATCTCCTCCCCCCCCCCAAAACCAAGAGCACACTGTATACACTGTATGTTAGCTAACTTGACAATAAATTATATTTTAAAAATACTAAAAAAAAAAAAAAGAATTGGCTTAGCACTTTTAAAGAATGCTAGAAATACCAATTTTGAGGGATTTCAATAGACCTCATTAGAAATATTAACAAGAGTTAATTTTATAATTTGATATTAAGAAATGCAAACTTGATTTTTGTCATGTGTCACCAAAAAATGAGCTTCCTAAAATTGCAGCTGCTGTATCACTTCTTTTGAATTTATAAACTGTAAGTTTGTGAAATTCATGACCTGTCAGCACTTGTTTGAATTACCTGACAAAGATCTGTAGGATGGCTTGTGTAATAAAGAGCTTACACTGCAAATCCTTTCTATTCAAAGATGAATAAATATATGCATTTTTCAGTATGATAATGCATAGACAACAAAATCTTTCTCTCTGATTATAATTATTGATGAATGGTTAAGTTGTGGAAGAGTTTTGTGGGGTTGGATTTAATTATGTATGGAATGATGAAGTATCCTTAAAAAAAAGGTAGTTAATGCCCTCAACAGAGTCATGTTCTCAACTATTAACATAACTCAGATTTTCCTCTGCTTGAAAAAATTAAAATAATCATAGAGTAAGTAGAGAGAGATTTATTTGTTGGTTAAAATCTAGAGGGTTTATCCATTTTGGGGGAAATCGGAGATGGTTATTTTATGCATTTTTTATTTTCTTAGCTTTGGTCACATAACGATGTATGTTCTTCCAGTTATCAATGTAGTTGAAAACATACATGATTGAGCTAGTGATTTTTCTAGGTTCCATTTGGTATCTAGAACGGCAGTAGGAGGACACTTGGTTGAATGTTCACTGCATAGTTAAAACTTCTGTTAACAAAGGCTACATTCTAGTGACCCACTTTGTCAGAAATTGCATCATCAGAGGTAGAAGTTACATATAAGTCATAATTATATGTTTCAAAATATAAGTTAAGGAGTCATAATATGAAAATTTATACGAATGCTATTATGAACTCCCAGCACTGTTGTGTACATCTTGAGGTCTTGAGGCAGATGAAGGAAGTGTTGGTTTAATGTTGGGCCAAGTAGGTGAGAGACTAAACCTTGCTCAGGCTAGGATGGAAGTGAGAAGGAGGAGGAGGGGATGCTTGTCTCTGGAGAAGAATAAGCTGGTGTGGATGGAGTTGAGGCTCCGTTGACCGCCCTGCATGCTGGTACTAGGCATCTAGGATGGGAAGGTTGGCTAGCAAAGTTGATGTTGGACTGAGTATATCAGTCACATTTGCATATAACTGTTTTGTCCCCACCCCCACTCCCCTCCACCAAGAGATACAGAACGGGCCTCCCTACCCCATTCTGGTCTTTCCCCAGGTTTTTCCCCATTCTGAAGGGGGATGAGGTGGTTAATGGGCCCCAGAAGACATTGGAGCCCATATGCTGCTCTAAGGAAAGGGATGCCGCGTGGGTGGGGGAACAACATGAAAAACCATAGTAAGGATTGAAGGAAGGTAACCCAGTGACACAAGTTTACCTACCTATGATGGGTACTGTTCAGCTAGAGGCAAAATAAGCTGTGAGTGGAGATATTTTTGTGATAACACAAACCTGCTACCTCACTGTTAGGTATCACAAAAACTAAGGTTTCCTACCCCACTAATATTTCTTGTATACGTTTTTAAAAATCAAAAATGAATTGAGAGAAGTTTCACTTTCATTATTATCTTTCACCCTAGCTTCTCTTAATGTCTCTTAAGGATCCTAGTATAAGAAGATGAACGTTCTGTTTCAGGTTGGTGTGCATAGGTTTTTGTCTTCCAGTGGGTCCCTAAGCAGCTCTGTGACATTGGGCAGATCACTGGGCCATGTCTTTTGGGGCCCATATTAACCTGCAGTTCCTCCTGGCTCTACAACTTTGCTCCCATTGGCCATGTGTTGGTAACTATTGAAGCTGGATTGACAGGCTCATCATAGGATTCTCTGAACTTTGGTATATATTTGAAATTTTATATTATAAAAAAGTGAAATACTTAAAATTTAAATTGGTCTAAATTAAGTTATAATTTTAAAATAAAAAGTTAGCCAAGAATGTTTAAAAAACACAGTTAAATTGGCCTCAGTTAGAAATTTCAAGTCTGTCATCTTTTTAGCTGAAACTCTCATTTCACATTGTCCAAGTTGTTTTCCACTTATCATCCATTCATTGAGCAGGTAATTTTTTTGAGGACCTACCTTCTGTGAGACAGCCTGTTAGGGTACTCTCAGACTATAAATCGGCATAGGATTGGATTTCTTCTCCACTGATCTACTAGACAATAGGGTGATGTTGGTAATACCATGACGCAGTGAATGATACACAAGGTGGGACTCAGGTGATCCCAAGCTGGAGGATTCTGAGAAGGCTTCTTTTAGGAGTTGTTGGCACGTGAGCTAGGCTTCAAAGGTTTTCAACATTTGAAAAGGGAGATGAGATGAAAGACATTTTATTTTATTTTATTTTATTTTATTTTATTTTATTTGTTTTGTTTTGTTTTGAGAGGAGGGGAGGGGCAGAGAGAGAGAGAGAGAGAAATGCTCAAGCAGGCTGTACACTGTCCACACAGAGACTGTGCGGAGCCTGACGTGGGGCTCGAACCCACAAACAGTGGTACCATGACCTGAGCTGAAACCAAGAGTCGGATGCTTAACCAACCGAGCCACCCAGTCACCCCAAGATGAAAGACATTTTATAAGTTAACAAAGACAGAAAGCACACAGGAACTTTGAGCTGTGGTTCCAAGCAGTAAGTGAAAGGGAATAGAGGGACGGGAGGCTGCAAAGGTAAGACTGCTACACTGCCTGATTTGACAGGATTAGCTGATGATCAGAGAGGGCAGGAAGCAGTTCTGGCTGCTGCAAGACTGCCTTGGAAGACACCTGTGAGGTGACTTGGAAGGACACTAGGGTTGGGGAGGCCAGTTAGGGTACTTATGAGAAGATAATGAGATGCTGAATTAAGGGAATTAGCAGTCTCCCTAACCCTTTACCCTCAATTCCAGAAAAGCTAAATGTCTTCTCAGGAAGACAGGAGCAAATGAATAATTGGGAAAGTGCTTTATAAACTATAGGATGTCATACAAAATGTTAGTTCTTGGGAGAAAACTGAGAAAGGAAAACTTGATATGTGTCCCATGCACATTGTTATATATTTAAAACTTCCAGAGGACAGGGGATTATCCATTAGTTTTGGTTGTTGTTGGCCTTTTTGTAATTGTTGTTTTGCCATGCAGTTGTGTTTTTTAATGGATATTAACTGTGTACAAAGGAAATTAAGGTTTAACGTAGCTTTTTATGTTTTCCTCGTTATTATGCACAACACTCAGAACGTCGGAGGAAATATCCTTAGAGGAAAAGAAAAACGAGTGGGGTGTGGGGGAGAAAAGAGAGGAGCCTGGAAGATTTCATCAGACCAGTATCAGAAATAGTACTAGAATACAGGTGTTTGGCTATATTTTAATTTTTAAAACTGTCTAAAATGCATCTCAAATGAGAACATTTGGTCTTTTCAGCTTAACTGCTTGTATTGGGAATATTTCTTGAAGTCATTAACTTTTTAATCAATATCTGTCTTAGGAAAAAGTAAGAAAGGAAAATGTGAACCAAGAGGTGATGAAATGTACAAATGTAAATGCCTAGAACATTTTGTGTTCCCCAGTTTCGGGAAGCCTTTTCTTATAGCAAAACTGTAATTGTTTGTAAGAGTAAAATTTCAGTTTTAATATTTCCTAGGAAATGACAATTTTAACATTTTTTAGTTAAAAATCTTGCAGGATAAATTAATAGCAAATGTAAACACTAAAATTTCAGGAATTAAATATAGCTGTAAAGTATACCATAGCACTTCTAGGGATTGAGAGTTGGGCATGGAGTTATACCAGTAATTAACTTATAATAAGTTACAAGTAAATTTTATTTTTAATGTTTTTTATTTATTTTTGAGAGAGAGAATGGGAGTGGGGCAGAGAGAGGGAGGGAGACAGAATCCGAAGCAGGCTCCAGGCTCTGAACTGTCAGCACAGAGCCCAACGCGGGGCTCAAACTCACAAACCAGGAGATCATGACCTGAGCCGAAGTTACACACTTAACCGACTGAGCCATCCACGTGCCCCATCAAGTAAATTTTAATAATTACTTGGTGGAAAACTGGAAACCGTTATCAACTAGTTTCCTCATGGGAGAAACTGAGTCTGCAATACAAAATGTGATTAATTGATTTCCCCTTATGGACAGACCATTTTTATAGTTCTGTTTGAACATCTTACTTTTCTCCTGTAAAGTGTTTTATTTTTAAAATTTTTTTTTAATGTTTATTTATTTTTGAGATACACAGAGTGTGGGTCGGGGAGGGGCAGAGAGCGAAGGAGACACAGAATCCGAAGCAGGCTCCAGGTTCCGAGCTGTCAGCACAGAGTCTGACGCAGGCTTGAACTCACAGACAGTGAGATCATGACCTGAGCCGAAGTTGGACTCTTAACCCACTGAGCCACCCAGGCGCCCCTCTCCTGTAAAATATTTTTAAAAGCAATTTTTGGGGGGTATGGAACAGGCTTTTTGTACCGTGAAACACAGCATTTGTAATTCTTTGCTAGTAGAGGTTGTTATAGGGCCATTCTAGCTTCCAGTGTTTATCACTAATGTCTCTTAGCTTGTTATCAGATACCCAGTGGGAAGCTTGTAGCAAATTAGGAGGAAAGAAGAGAAATGGCTCTTCTAATGAAAGTCCTTCTGATGAATCAAGGAAACCTTAACAGTGGCATCAGCCTGCTGCATAATCACTTTTCCGGGGTTCTGCTTTGGCAGGGAGTTGTCTCGACAGTGCTGGTTTGAAAGCAGGGAGCATAGGTCATATGGAAGCGTTGCCTCTGATAAGTTAAAAATAGGCACTTAAACCATCTTATGAGAGAAGTTAAAAAATTTGAAGAATATCTGTAAGCCCCTGATTACCCTGGAGCGGTTTTATATATATGGCTGTTAAGTGACTTAAATAAGTAAATCCGTGCATGCATACACCCACATCCCAACATGTATCCATCTGATTGATATTTGTTATATGAAGAGGTATCATTTATTCAGTGGTGCTGCTATTATTTAAAACATGTTTCAGGGCTCTCTTTCGGGTTTATCTTCATAGCCTATATAACATACTCATAAATAACCCCAGCACTTGTAAATCTCAATTCTTTGGGTAGTGAATATGATTTTTGGAAAGAGGCAAAAGCTATTTAGAGTTAAATGCAGAGGAGTAAGATGGGTGTAAGCTAATTAGTGCCATTTTGAGTCCAAAATGAGGTATAAATATAAAATAATGAGACATTTTCTTCTGTGACATATAATCTGCCTCCAGGCAAAGAATTTAAGAGTAGTTTTAAGTGAGAGCAGCTTTTTTGGAATTGTTTCCCATTATGACACTTGGAAGGATTATGTTCCTAGGAATACTCAGCCTCTGGGATGTAAACCAAAACAACCAAGACATCCGTTGTCTCAGTGTCATAGCGCCTTCCCCATAGGGCTATTGTAAAGATTAAATCAGATAATGTTCGCAAACAAGTTCTGAGCCCCTGTGTGTGGCTTGCAGTGAGCCCTCAATAATTGTTAGCTGTATGTCATAATCATGACTTGATAATGATGCCTAAAGGTCAAGAGAGCTTGTAATACAAGTTACAAAGATTCAGAAAGCATTAAAGGGTAACATAGCTGAGGTTATATAATAAATGGTAGCATTTCTTTAAGGATACATTTAGGGTGAACACTGTAATCGGTTCTAATGATCATAACTTTGCTAACAACTAAGATTATTTGCTGCCATTTTAGTGAGATTTTGTAATTGATTCATCTCAACAGAATTTGATTTCAAAATACCAAGTTTCTCATGACTGATACAGAGCTATAAGAATTTTTATGAAGGCAAAGAAGTTATTATGTTTAATAGCAGCTTTTAAAGTGTGGTAGAACTTCAAGATAGTATAAACTTGCTGGATTTATAATTTTATAGACAATTTGGGAGTAGAAAATAATCTAATTGATTATTTTTTTGCACATTGACCTTTGATGCCTTGCTGTATTTTTTTAGGTAAAAATTGTTTAACTTAGAATGTTGAGGATTTTATTATTAAAGTGGCAAATATTTAATGATCTCTGATTGAAAAGGAGAACTCAAACTCATGCATCTGTAGCTATTTTCTCCTGCGCATTATTGCACATGTTTTATGGCATACAGTTTAATGCCTTAATTATAAGAAAAGATAAACATCCTTTTAGTTTTATAGCTATCTTGATTAATTCTTAATAAGTTTTTTTCTCAGTAAAATAGTTTCAAATTTAGTTAAACATTTACAAATTATTCTAGGGTTGCTTCTAGCTATTCCACAGAGAGACAGATGTCACATGATTTGGTTGCTGTTGGCAGGAAAAGTGAGAACTTTCATCCAGTGTTTGAACATCTTGACTCAACTCAGAATACTGAAAACAAACCTACAGGAGAATTTGCTCAGGAAATCATAACTATAATCCATCAAGTTAAAGGTTGGTATATCTTGCACATACATTAGGGATAACACAAAAATAATGTACTGGCTTTTCACAAGGTATAGGTAAATATCTGTGATATAGTAATAGTAATTAATATTTCATTATAAATTTGATCATTATTAAGGAACTCTGTTGTAGAGAGTGTAAGGTATTAATTCAAGCCTAGTTCTTCATGTGTTGTTCCAATAACCTGGTACTTTCACTCATAGTAGATTACAAACTGAAAGGGAGACGTTGGCTGCTGCAAGAGACAGGCCTACTGACAGCAGCAAGAAACGTTAACTGAAAACCAAACAAGAAGGAGGAAGCAATAAACACCACATATGAAACTTGACAAACTCAAGAACTCTGGAAGTCTAGGTCTTTTGGTGATGTTCTTAAAGCCCCCTGAGGGCATTACTAGGACTTTGTGCCATAAGGATGAATGTGAAGTGATTGATAAAAGATTCCAGTTCGATTTGGCATACTTGATGACATCAAGGATTTGCATAATAAATACTTTGAATATCTGCAGTAAATTGTTTTGTTTTAGCTTCTGGCCAATTTCCATTAATTGAAAATTTCAGTCAGGTGGAACAACTTACTTCATTGATGCTGCATAATAAAGCAGGCATGGGAATAATAAACTGGAGACCTTCAAGAATTTCAAAATTTTTATTTTCTATTTCTTACTAGACAATTGCACTGATTTTTTTTTTTTACCTTCATGGAACATGTTTTGAAAATGAATTATTTTCTCTGCATCCCTCAAACTAAGGCATATATTTACTTTGAAGCATGCATTTTGTCTGAAACAGTTCACCTTCTCAGTTCCAGCCCCTCTCACCCAAAGGAAGTATGATTCTTGGCAGAAAGGGAGCTGGTATTGCAGAAAAATCCAGGAGATTGTCCCAGAACAGGAACAGTAAGTTAGGGAAAAGGTTTGCTTAAATACCATTCTGATGGGTTAAGTGTATTCTCTTTCTCTCTATCCTGTTAAAAGCCGTGTAGCATAGCTGATTTCAGTATGTCTTCATGAACTTCAGTTAATGTTAATTAAAGTAGAATGGCAGTAGGACTCTTTCTGGGATATGTAAACAACGTTTAGCATTTGTTCAGAATTTTCTGATGCTTCAGGGTTGTTCTTGAGTTATTTTTTACTCTAGGTCAACTATAAAACTCTGTACCGTCTTTACTTCCCAGCAGAGTAAGGTCTTACCTGGGAGAAGGAAGGTTCTCACTTTGAGAGAGCCACACTATCTTTTCCCCCCAGCAAATCGGCAGACATGTCCAATAGGAACAGAATCCTTAGGTTCATAAGTCAGGCCTTTTTTACTGTTGCTTAGACTTGGGAAACCATGTGAGAGCTACAAATTAGTCTGTGGAATAAGTTTGGGTCCCACATATTTTCAAGAGAAAACAGGTTGGACGTTTTTTAACAGTCCCTTCTTCCTGTGCTTATATGTAATCTTTTAAGTGGAATCAGTTTTACACTGAGATAAAACTATTTGTTTCCTTTTTCAGCAAATTATTTTCCATCACCTGACATTACTCTACATGAGCGTTTTTCAAAAATGCGAGATACACACGCTGCAGATGTAAATGAAGTTAAATCGAATTCAGATCCAGAAATTCACAGGTAATGATTGATTATTGTATGCCCATTTAACTCATCGGAATAAGCCCCAGAACATATTTGGGAAGGTGCCGCCTTCTGGGCTTGCTGTAGACTCTAGGACAGCATTTCCTATCCAAAAGCAGGACTGACCCAGGCAGGTACTGGGTCAGTGCACTTGGATGGAATAGGTTGTATTAAAGCCATTGATTAGCAGTGTCTAAATGTGGAGGACTTTGACAATCTTTACCTACCTAACTTTGATTCTGCTGTGTCTATAGTAATTGCCTACTGAAGTTATCACTGGAAGAATGAAAGACAATTGTCGAGCCATTGAAATCATGGGTTGCTTCATGTGGTCAGAAATGGCTGTTCTGAGGGCAGCCGGATGAAAACCTATGCCTTCTTCTGCTGGCACCTGTCTGAGCAGGTGGTGTGCCCTGTCTTGCGAGCTGAGCTGAATCAATGTTAGAATGAAGTAGATCACCGGAGCAAAGTTTAAGGTTACCCAGGCTAGTGATTTGAGAACCGCTAAGGCATCACTGTGATGTTGTTCACAGGATATGTGTGTCCTGGGAGACTGACTTGTAGATGAAAACCCACCTGGTAGCATGTTTCTTTTGCATCCTCCAGGACATACCAGTTTTATTTCAAATTCCATTCTGTAGTAATGGAATCAAGGTATCAGTGTATAAACATAATTATTTAATTGTAATATGCCTTTATTATTTTAGGAGAATAGATATGTCTTTGGCTGAGCTTCAGAATAAACAAACAATGGTATATGAATCAGAACAGGTAAGTGAATACAATTTTTGATGAAAGACTATCCTATTGTTGGCATATTGATGGAAAAGGGAACTGGTAATTGGGAGTAAAAAAAAGGAGTTAAAGTAGATGAGAAAGAAGGATTGAGACTCAGGAACCTGAAATTTACAAAGCTCTCCAAGTGATTCTAACTTGGCCAGGTTGCAGAGAGAACACTGGCAAAAGACAAAAATATTCCCTAAGAGAGACAATCCCTAAGGGTAACAGCTTTGTAAAATTGACATATAGTTACAATGTTGAGTATTCCTTCCAAAACTTAACACTATAAGGCTTGTGGAAAGTATATTTGATACCTACATTTTTTCCAAAGCAGTCACGTGGAGTATTTTTTTTTAATTGTATGTGGAATGAATGCAGAGGAACTTACTTTCATTTGATATTGTCCGTCTGCTTACTGTAGAATGTATGAAAAATTCTGTGGACTATGAACTAGTGAAATAATGGAAGTAATACTGATTTTTTTTATTGCCACACATTGAATTTCTACCCAACATTTCCTCAACCCCCCCCCCCATTTCTTTACTAATTAGAAAAACTCTCTTAACTAGTTGGGGGGGAGGGGAAGAAAACTGGCTCTCGTTTTAGAAGTATATCAAGTTCTAAAAGAACTGCTAATTTATTCATTGAGAGTAAAATGTTTTTGTAGAGGAAGGATTTTAATACACTTCTGATAGAATATGTAATTTTTTTCACTTGTGAATGGTTACAATTTTTATTGAACTTATAGAGATAGCATTTATTGAATAAATGCTATTTTCAGAAAATTTCTATTCATCAAAATACTGTAATCAACCCATAGGAAATTTGAAAAATCACCTCTAATTCAACCACTTAACACAAAATATCATTTGATCATCTTTTCTTGTAGTCTTACATCTGGCATTTTAACGTAGCCACTATCATAAGAAATGTAGTTTTAGAGGCTCTTCTTTTTACTTAATAATACTGCTTTTATGTAAAATCTCTGAGCTCCCCCATGACTTTTTATGATTGAGGCTTTTTAAGTTTTAATTAACTTTTCTCAGTAATTGTGGGTTTTTTTCACGTTGACTTCCACATAGTCTACATTAACCATACTTCAGATGCTTGTACATTATTACTTTGACTTAAATTTACCATAAAATCATTCTCCCCTTCTCCTTTAAATTTATTTTACATTTAAGTTGCTCTTATTTTTTGATGATTTTTAATATAGCACTTTGGATATATTTGGGTAGATAGCCTTTTCTTTGGGATAGACTCCCAGAAGTGGGATTCCTGGTTCATTGTTATGAACTTTTCTGTCTGTGCATTGTCAATTGTGTCTCAAAATATTTTAATCAATTTACACTACCATTAGGATGAATATAAGGTAACTTATTTAGGACTTTTACTTAAGGTTCTTATTAGATACGGTCTTTGTGCAACTAACAGTAATGTGAATGGTTTGTCTTCTGTCAAAATTCCTCAGACTCTGGTCAAAATAATAGACCCAAATGACCTACGACATGACATTGAAAGAAGGAGAAAAGAACGGTTACAGAATGAAGATGAGCACATTTTTCACATAGCTAGTGCTGCAGAGAGGTAATCAGTAGATGAAAAACATCCTATTATCAGGGAGCTTTTGGTTTTAGCATATTTTTCAATTTTTGTGTGTGATGATTTTCATTTTAGTGTAGGGATTTGATCCTTCAAATCTATTTTATATGTTTAAGTGAAATCTATTAAAATGTTTCAAAGCTATTCAGTGATCATCGTATTCTGTTTGACTGAAACAACAAAAACTAAGGGGTAGGTGAGTATATGAGGTCTTTGTAATTCTAGAAAAGAGTGTAATGGCTCTTTGAATATTAGCAGGCACCAGGACCTGCAAGTTTACGGACTTGCATGTAACAGTTTATGGACTGTTTGGCTCAATCTCTTTGAAACTCTGACACGTTCTGCCCTTTAGATTCTGGTACTCTCCGAATATTACAGAATTTCCTGAGGTCAGTACAATTCTCTTTTAGAACTCTTCATGGATGTCTGTCCATGAAGCAGAGGCAGGGGTATTAGAAAATGGAGGAGATAGGAGTTGGAATCCCACCTCTGCCATTTGACAAGCTGCATGCTCGTAGGCAAACTGGCTTAGTTTCTGGAGCCTTCTCTATAAAATGAGAAGAACTAATTTATGATGTGGACAGGTTAGAAATATTAAATGAACTGCCACATGCGAAGTACTTATGCCATGTGTGGCAAATTGATTGTCAGTACATTGTTGTTTTTCTTTCCCAACTCTACTTTTTCGGGGGCTCTGAGTATTTTTAGATTGACCCCAGTTTATGTCTAGTTCTAAAAACTATGTGGAATTCGTGGCAACCCTGGGACCCCATATGATTATGAGGTATAATTGAAGAGGACAAAATTTCTAGTTCACCCAAGGGTCTTCAAATCGTTTGGATCTCTTAGAAAGTAGGAATGTATGAATAGGAAGGGCCAGTGCTAATTCCCTTTCCATATTCCTTAGTGTCAAATTGACTAGACTTTTACGTCAAGTCTGTGGCTAACTTGGTCTTAGTCAAAATACATGGAGCTTGTTTAAAACTGGACTTTATGCTGACAATAAGTTTGGGACTAATTAAGAGATAGCAAACTGTGTGTTGGGGCATATAAAACAACTGAAAATAAAATCATTAAAATCTCGTCCCTTGCTAGGTGAAAGTCTCCAGTTTCTTAATATGACATGGTATGACTGTGCTCTTTAGTGACACAAGCTCCTGTCATGCTTGTCTTGATTCAGCAAGTGTAAGAAACTCAGTGTGCCAGGAAAGAGGATTTTAAAAACAGATTTAAGATAATCAGCATTTTATAAAAACCATGCTTTAATGCTTTAGAATATATCTTCCCCCTTTGAGATGAGAAAGGGCTCGAGCACTGGAGTTACACCTGAACTCAACACCTGGCTCTGTAGACACCTAGCTATGTGACTGATCTTAGGCAAGTTACTTAATCTTTGTTTCCTCATATGTAAACTAGAGGTGAGAATTACACTTACCTCACGGCGGTGGTGAAGATTAACTAAAGCCACGGGTGTGAGGTGCAGAGTAGCTCATCAGCATTAAGTGTTTATGATGTTAGCTTTGGAGGCTATGTAGAACATGCAGAGATGTCTTTCTGCAGAATGTCTTTTGCTGGCTGTGTTGGAATATTTTATTTTTATTGGATGGCTGGTGCGGCATAGGGGAGCCGTGAGGGTTTTTTTTTTTAATTGAGCTATTACTTGCCATAACATTCACCCTTTGAAAGTAAAAAAATTTAGTAGTTTTTAGTATATTCACGAAGCTCTGCAGTTGTCACCACTGTCTAATTCCAAAACATTTTCATCACTCCAAAAAGAAGCCCTGTAAGCATTAGTTGTCGTTCCCTATTTCTCCTCCCCCCTAGCCCCTGGCAGCCACTTTCTGTCTCTGTGGATTGTCCTTTTCTTGATGTTTCATATAAATGCAGTCATATAATGTGAGGCCTTTCGTGACTGACTTCTTTCATGTAGCGTATTGTTTTCAGCGCTCCTCCATGTCATAGCATGAATATTCCTTTTATGGCCGAGTGATAGTCCATTGTATGTATGGATAACCATGTTTTGTTGATCCATTCACCGGGGGCTGGACATTTGGGTTCTTTTCCATTTTTTGGCTGTGGTGAATTATGAGGCTGTGAACATTCACGTGCAGGTTTTTGTGCAGACCTATGTTTTCACATCTCTTGGGTAGATATACTTAGGATTGGAATTGTTGAGTCATATGATAACTCTGTGTGTAACTTTTTGATGAACTACCCTTGTGTTCCACAATGGCTGCCTCATTTTACATTTTCACCAGCAGTGTATGAGGGTTCTAGTTTCTTCACATCCTCACCAGCACTTGCTATTTATTGTTCATCTTTCTTGAAAGGAGTGACTTAGAAAAAAATGATTTAGAACCTTTAACTTTATCCTAATTCGATTTCATTCTTAAAATAAGAAAAAGCATTTGAGTTTATCCTTTTGTCTTAGAAATTCAGTCTTTGAAGTTGACCTCATTAATATTTTTGCAGAAATCATTTTAGTCATCTCAGTGTTTAGATTTGTGTAGAAATTCAGAAGAAATGAAATATGAAATCATTAAGCACAAGATGTAGCAATTTCCCACCTGTGTGATCTTTTTGCCCCTCAAACAGTTATATGCAGACTCTGTGTCTGTGTTTCCTCACCACCGTACCCCACTGCCTTGAACTCAACTCAGAGCTGTTGAATGAGTGAAGACTTTGCAAAGAAGTAGATAGGACAGAGGATACTTACACTGCGACACATTTAAACCTTGATTGCTATTTATTCCCTAATAGCTTAGGTAATCTTTCCCAAGCAAGCCTAACACTAGGACATTCTGTCTCGTCTCGAAGACCATGTTCTCTTTTTTTTCTCCCTACTTCTGACCAATCGCGTACTCTAACATCTCCATGTCTTCTCCTGACCCACTATTTCTCCCTCTTGTAACCAGCATTCCTAAGTTCCATACAGTGCTACCAAGGTGTTGTGCTGCAATGTGCATGCATTGGCCTGGTGTGTGTGGGATAAAGCAGCTTCAAAATAGAATCGATAGACTTTGAGGGAATGTCAGGCTGCAGAGATTTTCCTTTTAGCTACACGGCGTACAGAAAACATACAGTGAAGAGGTATACACAAAGTCCTTGTCCTTGTCAAGCTTACAGTTTAATGGTAGGAAAAATAAATACCTACATGTTGACGAGTGAAAGGTGAAAATAAGGCAGAAGAAGAAATTTAATAGGACAGAGTGATACGTGTGGTGTGATTTTATCTAGGGTGGTTATGGAATGCACGTAGGATTTCTTTTTTTTAATTGAACAGGGATGTGAATTAAGTGAAGGAGTTAGGGAATTAGTAAGGTTTTTTGAGGGGATAGTATTTTAAGGAGGGAACAACAAAGGCAAAGAGCCTCAGGCAGGATCATGCTTACTCTTGTTTAAGGAATAGAAAGCAAAAAAACAAAACAAAACAAAAAAAACAGAAAGCAGGCCAATGAGGTTATAACACGGTGGGAAAAGAAGAGAGTAAGTAGATGAGGCCAAACTGCAGAGGACTTTGGAGGACGTGAGGACTCAGTATTTTACTTTGAGTGAGATTATGAAACATTTTGGGTTCTAACTCAAGAAGAAATATAATCTCATTTAAATTTTAAAAGATTCACCCCGGTTGCTGGGTAGAGAATGGACTGTAAGAGCAGGAGAAAACATCATTTCTTTCTCATGTAGAAAAAGAGTCCAGTCAGGACGTCAGAGCATGGTAGGTAGGGTGGATCCATCAGGAAACCAGCCTCCTTAGATCCTGCTCCTCAGATATCTTCTGCACGTGGCATCTGCCTCATGGTCCAGAATGGGTGTTTGTGCCCAAGCCGTCATGTCCTTCTTCTAGCCTTTTCTTTAAAAACCTCCTGGAATTTTCACATGCCACTTCAGCACCATTGGTCAAAATTTAGTCCCATGGCCATGCCTTGCTGCAGGCAGTCTGGGGAGTAGTTTCTTCAACGTGCACACTCATTTGCCTGGTCACAAAACAGATATCAAAGGGTTGAAATGTTCTTAATGTGGCAAAATATACATATAATAAATGTTATTATTTTAAGCATTTTTAAGTGTAGAATGCATTGGCATTAAGTACATTCATTGACAGTGTTGTGTAACCATCCTCACTACCCACTTCCAGAATCTTTTCATCTTCTCAAACAGAAACTATACCAACTAAACAGTAACTCCCCATCCTTTCTACTCCCAGCCCCTGATAACCTCTCTTCTTTCCATCTCTGTGAATTTGCCTGTTCTAGGTACCTCATATATATAAGTGGAATCATACAACAATTGTCCTTTTCTGTCTGGCTTATTTCACTTTGGAATATGTTTTCACCCATGTCATATCATGTGTCAGAATTTCGTTTTTAAAAAACTTTCATTCCTTCTTGGGGCGCCTGGGTGGCTCAGTCGGTTAAGCGTCCGACTTCAGCTCAGGTCATGATCTCCCGGTCCGTGAGTTCGAGCCCCGCGTCAGGCTCTGGGCTGATGGCTCGGAGCCTGGAGCCTGTTTCCGATTCTGTGTCTCCCTCTCTCTCTGCCCCTCCCCCGTTCATTCTCTGTCTCTCTCTGTCCCAAAAATAAATAAAAAACGTTGAAAAAAAATTAAAAAAAAAAAAAACTTTCATTCCTTCTTAAGGCTGACTAACATTCCACTGTATGTGCGTACCCCATTTTATTTGTCCGTTTTTCTGTTGATGGATATTTAGTTTGTTTCCATATTTTGTCTGTTGTGAACAATGCTGTTACGAACATTGGTGGGGTCATCTTTTCAATTATAGCCATCCTAGTGGCTGTAAAATGTTATCTCATCATGGTTTTGATTTGCATTTCCCTAGTGGCTGATGATGTTGAGCATCTTTTCATGTGCTTTTTGTGTGTCTTCTTTGGAGAAATACCTATTCACATCCTTTGCCCGTATTTTAAATTGGATTCTTGTATTTTTATTATTGAGATGTAAAGAGTCCTTTATATATTCTGGACATTACTCCATTATCGGATATATGCTTTGCAAAGAGGATTTTTTAAAGTCCATCGTTTTCTTACTAAAATTAGTAGTACACGTCAGTGGCAAACGTTTGGAAATATAAAGTATACAAATAAAAATATAAGGCATTCTTAATTTCATGAGTCAGAGATGACCACTGTTAATATTTAGTACATTTCCTGTCATTTACTTTTTTCTGGGCATATATGTAGTTTATTTTAAATAATTAAAATCATCCTCGGGGTGCCTGGCCAGCTCAGACCCCACGTGAGGCTCGAGACCCCGGGACCGAGAGTCGCATGCTCTAGCAACTGAGCCAGCCAGGCGCCCCCCCAAAATAATAAATCTTTTTAAAAAATCATCCCAGCTTTGCACCCTTCTCTTTTGACTTACTGTCATACCACGAGCAGTTTGACAGAACATGAGAGTTTGTAACATTTCAAAATACCCTGAGTGGCCATTCCCTGTCAGGTTTGGGGGTCAAAGCTGGGGCCACAAAATGACCCATCCACAGTGTCTCCTTTTAAGGGATGACACCCTGCTGCATAAGACAGGCCCTTGCAAACACGAGCGATATGTGGGAAGACTCCCAAATGCTACGTGTGCACGTAGCAGGGGTACGAGTCCGCCTCAGGGAGGTCTGGAAAAGCCTTCCTGGGACAGTGCAGGTGGAGCTAAATCTTGAAGTTGACCTAAGTGGGAGGGAATTACAATGGAAGGAATTATTCCTGCAGACTTGCGGGAGCAGGAGAGATGGTGGTGTGTTAGGAACTGTGTGTCGCTAAATGTTCCCCGTGCTCGGTGTGCATGTCGGGGAGACTGGAACACAGCAGCTGGTGAGATAGCAAGGGCCACAGCAGGCAGGGCCTTGAAGATCATGATGAGGAGTATGGATTTTAACCTGACGTTCAGTGGGGGGGCCCATGGAAGGGATTGAAGCAGGCCGAGACAGTGAGCAGTTCGTTCACCACAGAGCAGGAAGCGTCTGAGGAACACTGTGGGGAGATGTGGGACGTGACAAGGAGAGGACTGCCGGAGGGCTGTGAAAATGAGGCCCCAGGGTCAGAGGGCAAGCCCAAGGAAGGACCTTCCGTCCCAGGTCGGGCAGCCTGAGAAGAGGCTTTGGTGGCCTCTGGACATGGTGACGACAGGAGAAGGGAGCTGTCCTTCGCTTCTGTGGCCCAGCAGTGTCAGAAGTCTCAGCTCTGCCAATAGGGGACCCGAGCCAGTCACACTGTTTGTCTCTGGTGCTTTCATGAATAAGAGCCTATCAGGAAGGGGGCATCTAGTCCTGCCAGAGCCTCAAGAGCAGTGGTTATCGTCCCTCAGAAAACACACATTCTACGTATGGTTTCAGGGGATGACAACCCCCAGGACACCTGTCCTTGGACCCCAGAGTGAGAACCTTGGTCCAAGGAATACTGTTTCCCTCTATTGCTGACTTTCAGCTTAGCTCAATAATGTTTGTTGAAAAATAAAGGTTTTAGCCCTGATAACTATCATTTGTAATTTTAGTGGTGATAGATCTTGGAGTCTTTGAGTGTTTTTTTGGTTTGTTTTGTTTTCTTGTTTTGTTTCTTTTTAACTGTTTTGCTGCTTTGATTGTCTCTGAAGGGGGCAATTTAATTTCTCTTTTTTATTTGTTAGATAAAGGTAAACTAATAAAACGTTATTTTCTCTCTTTCATTTTATTAGGAATGATGAGCATTCCAGTTTTTCAGGGTTGAAGAATATTCATGTTGATGAATTCCAAAAACCTATAGGTTTTACAAAATCAAATTTTAGAAAATTTATTCAGAAACCGCACATGGTAAGAATGCAGCTCCGAATTTTTCATTTTGGTACACTCCATTCTCCTCACATATATGTGTATATAGAGAGACCACCAGTATTCTTCCATGTTTCTAACTGTTCATTGAGTATGTGTTAAAATTCTGTTGTTCATTGTTAGTGTTCTTCTGTATCTTATACTTATTATGAGAGAAGAAATAGTTATCTCTGATTTAGTAGGATTTTATTTCATTTATTATAGTACTAGCTTTCTCAAGATTTTTTGGGTACAACTTTATTAAGGTATAATTACATACCATAAAACTTTTACCCATTTTAGGTATAAAATTTAATGTTTCTTTTTCATAAATTTACCAAGATGTGTAACCATCACCATAATCCAGTTTTATAACATTTCATGACCCCAGAAATAGCCCTTGTGCTTTTTTAGTTATTCCCTGTTCCCACCCCTGGTTGACCACTCATCTGTTTTCTGTCTCTAAAGATTTGCCTCTTCATAAGGCAGTTTAAAAAATGTCAGATGGATGGGACGCCTGGGTGGCTCAGTTGGTTAAGCGTCTGACTTCGGCTCAGGTCATGATCTCATGGTCTGTGGGTTTGAGCCCCACATCGATCTCTGTGCTGACAGCTCGGAGCCTGGAGCCTGCTTTGGATTCTGTATCTCCTGTCTCTGCCCTTCACCAACTTGCTCTCTCTCTCTCTCTCTCTCTCTCCCTCTCCCTCTCCCTCTCTCTCTCAAAAGTAAATAAACATTTTTTAAAAATGTCAGCTGGCTTTTGAAATGAGAGCAAGCGATAGCTAGGAAGTTGGAAGCCAGAGTCTGTTTGTGATGCAATCTCAGAAGTGATGTTCTGTCACTTCTGTCATACGGCCATTTGTAAGACACAAGTCACTAGGTCCAGCTCACACTCAAAGGAAGGGAATGACATAGGGGCCTGGATACTAGAAGGTGGGGAGCATTAGCCTGATCAGAAGCTGTTTGGTACAGTCCTTCTGCTGAGCCCCAATGATTCACATCCTTTCACTTGCAAAATACACCCCTCCCTACCAGGGTCCCCCAAAGTCTCATCTCATTATATGTATGATTATGCACTTATTCAGATTTATGGACTTGATATAAATTCATGATGAATGCTGTGAAAAGACTTTTATATGAAACTGGAGGAAGAGATAAAGGTGTGAAAGAGGAAGATTTGTGAGAAGTACAGCAAATGGAATAGCCAATGGAATAAATAGAAGGTTATAAGACTTGGGGCTCCTGGGTGGCTCAGTCAGTTGAGCGTCGGACTTTGGCTCAGGTCATGATCTCACTGTTTGTGAGTTGAAGCCCCATGTCGGGCTCTATGCTGACAGCTCAGAGCCTGGAGCCTGTTTCCGATTCTGTGTCTCCCTCTCTCTCTGCCCCTCCCCCACTGGCTCGTGTGTGCTCTCTCTCTCTCTCTCTCTCTCTCTCTCTCAAAAATAAATAAGCATTAAAAAAATTTTTTTTTAAAAGAAGGTTATGGGGCGCCTGGGTGGCTCAGTCGGTTAAGTGTCCGACTTCAGCTCAGGTCACGATCTCACGGTCTGCGAGTTCGAGCCCCGCGTCAGGCTCTGGGCTGATGGCTCAGAGCCTGGAGCCTGCTTCCGATTCTGTACCTCCCTCTCTCTCTGCCCCTCCCCCGTTCATGCTCTGTCTCTCTCTGTCTCAAAAATAAATAAACGTTAAAAAAAATTTTTTTTTTTTAAAAAGAAGGTTATAAGACTTGATTTTGGAAGAAAAGAAACTTCAGAATGGGCCCCGTTGTTTCTGTTCCCATTAAAGGATTCCAGTTCTTTGCAGTACCATTTTAACATTTTGACTTTTGATACTTTCCTAATCATGGTAGGAGCATCACCTCAAATCAGTTATCTGGGTCAGCAAAACTTGCCTCCTATAGTGTTGAGAATTTGTTTTCTTCTTAGGCAGTGGGAACTCTGTAGCAACTCCAGATAATAATGGATTTGGTTCTCTTCTGGATGCCTGAATAAATACTAAATGTATGGTCATTTTTCTAAAAGCTATGCGTTGTGTTATATAGGAGTATTTTTTAAATTGTTCTCACATTCGTAAATTAAACTAGGCCCTCACAGGCTAGCATGGGTTATGTGAAGGAAGATATGTATATGTTCCTACAGCTAAGGTATGTGCTACATGTTTTGTGTTCTCAATCCTATACATTTAAAATGTGTGTTTTGGGGGCACCTGGGTGGCTCAGTTCGTTGAGCATCCAACTTCAGCTCAGGTCATGATCTCACAGCTTGTGCGTTTGAGCCCGGCATCGGCCTCTGTGCTGACAGTTCAGAGCCTGGAGCCTGCTTCAGATTCTGTCTCCCTCTCTCTGCCCCTCCCCTGCTTGTGCTCTCTCTCTCTCTCTCCTTCTTTCTCTCTCTCTCTTTCTCTCTCAAATATAAATAAATATTTTAAATCTTCTTTTAAAAAACGCTTTTTATTTAAAAAATTTTAAAAATATTTTTATCGAAGTACGTTGACATAGTGTTAAATTAGTTTCAGGTGGACAACACAGTAATTCAACAAATCTGTATGTTATGCTATGTTCAAAAGTGTAGCCACCATCTGTCCCCATACAACATTATTGCCATACCATTGACAATATTCCCTATGCACAGTCATCTCTGTGACTTAGTCATTCCATAAGTGGAAGCCTGTATCTCCCATTCCCTTTCATCCATTTTGCCTATCTCCTCACCCCCTCTCCTCTAGCAGCCATCAGTTTGTTCTCTGTTTCCATGGGTCTTTTTCTGCTTTTTTTTGTTTATTCATTTTTTTTATATTCCACGTATAAGTGAAATCATAAGGTATTTGCCTCTCTCTCTGACTCATTTCACTTATTATAATACCCTCTAAGTCCATCCATGTTGTCACAAATGGCAAGATCTCATTCTTTTTTATGGCCATGTAATATTCCATCGTATATAGACCACATTTCTTTATCCACTCACCTATCGATGGACACTTAGGTTGCTTCCATATCTTGGCTATTGTAAATAACGCTATAATAAACTGGGGTGCATATATCTCTTTTTGAACTAGTATTTTCATTTTCTTTGGGCAAATACCTAGTGTTGGAATCACTAGATTATATGGTATTTCTATTTTTCATTTTTGGAGGAATCTCCATACTGTTTTACACAGTGACTACACCAATTTACGTTCCCACAAACAGCGCATGAGGGTTCCTTTTTCTCCATATCCTTGCCAACACTTGTTGTTTCTTGTGTTGTTAATGTTAGCCAGTCTGACAGGTGTGATATCATATATCATTGTAGTTTTGAATTGCATTTCCCTAATGATGAGTGATGTTGAGCATCATTTCATGTGTCTGTTTGCCATCTGGATGTCTTCTTTGGAAAAATGTGCATTCAAGTCCTCTGCCCAAAGCTTGAATTTTTTTTAATGCTTTTTTTTTGTTGAGAGAGAGAGAGAGAGTGAGCAGGGGAGGGACAGAGAGAGAGAGAGAGAGAGAGAGAGCGAGCACCCCAAGCAGGTTCCAAGCTGTCAGCACAGAGCTCTATGCAGGCCTCCATCTTACAAATCTTGAGATCATGACCTGAACAAAAATCAAGAATTGGGCACTTAACCAATTGAGCCACCCAGGCACCCCCAAAACTCGTATTTTTTAAATGGTAAGATGAAATTTTAAAAATAAACTTTCAAGTATATTAACCCATACTCCTGCTTTTTTCATGCAGAATTATACCATGCAGGAAAAAGACGTCATTACTCACAAACCCTTTGGAGCTGAGGGAAACCGTCAAAACACAACAAGCTTTAGAAGACCATTTAAGGTATTAAGTGTTATTTTCCATTTAATTCTAGCTTTGGGTTTATGCTTTGAACATAATGTTCTAAGTGTTAGTAAATTAAAAGCTGCTTTTGTGATATTTCAAATAGTGACTATACACTAAGATTCCTGGACATACATTTATAGTTAACTGTAATCAGTTTAATGGTAACCTTTTTCCTCGGAACTTGATTTTCAATTTTTTTTTTTTTTTTTTTTTTTTTTTTTTTTTTTTTTACCAGTGGAATCCTTTTTCACATATTACATGGAAAACACAAATGTATAAAACAGACACAGATGAGGTGGCTCTAGATGAGGAGGCAGACAAGGTTCAAGACCTTCCCTTTACGCCTGCCCCTTTACCTCTAAGGTGTAAATGCATAGCTCTGTGAACCTTCTCCAAGGTTCACAGACTGAAAAATCCTGCCCATAGGTGTACAACCCTCAGAGGCCTTCTGCATCATCTCAGAAAGATTCTGGTCCAGCAAGCTTTGTTCAAGCCTATTTCATCACATTCTAATGATTTGTACAGCTATGTCTAATGTGATTGTTTGATTATTCAGAACACTTCATCACACAGATATATGGAATAAGAATTATAGTGTGAAGTGCTGTATTTCTCTCCTTGTTCTCAGAAGTTGACATGCTTTTTAAATCCATTCTGACTAAATTTCCTGCTTATGTAATAGGTACATCATTAATATTTTTAACTCTATAGCGTCTTTTCCCCTCCCCCTTGAAAGAAAGGAAAATAATCTAGGTTTTTTGGTGAAAGTAGCAGGCAGACCTGATAGACTGGTTAGCTCATTCGGAGGAAGTTAATATTAGCATAAAGGTAGTATAAACTGTCCCCAAACCATAGACTAGGAGGTAGTTATGAGTGGTCCTCTTTTAATGCCTGGCTTGTTGAGAGGCATAATTCTAGATGTCCAAAGATTGTTTTCATTTGCAGTAACACAATTTGAAAGCATTGTGTAGGTAACATTTTTAGCCAGTGTTTCATGTACCTAAAAACAGGTGACATTAGGTTTTTTCAAAAATATTCTATGGCAGTGGCCATAGAATATATAAACATGTTTTACACCATCTTTTAGTATCTTGACTAATGAGCCATAAAACCAACTGAAAATGTGATGTCTGTTTAACTTCGAGGCAGTATAACTGGGCTTTCCCATATGAGTGCTTCCTAGGCTTCCTACATGTTTTTCTTCTCATTGGTCAGATATAGTTGATTGTAGTATTTTTCTAAGATTGTTGCAAGGCCTATTTCCTGTTACCCTTTCTTCTTAAGGGAAATTCTTAAATGTTAATTATTTTTAAATGTTTTCCAAAATATATGCAATAAAAACCTTTTGACCAATCGTTTAAAGCTGTGTAATGTTACAGGATTGTTTAGAAATTCAAAATTCTTTACAGTAAAATAGAGAGAAGTAATCCTTTCTAAGAAAAGGAACCATTTCATGAAAATTTGTTTTTTACAGGAGTTAGACTAATTCAAAGCCAGATAGTAATCACTTTGTTAGATATGTAAAAACGGACAGTGTAAATTTCAAGATTAGCTCTTATATGTTAAGTTTGTGCAGATAGTTTTAATGAAAGAGTTGTGTCTCATTATAATTCTTTTTTACCTGAATTTTCTGTAGGCTTAAGAAAATAATTGGAAAATAGGCCTGGCATAAATGCTTTTTTAAATAAAGTAATATGCTTCATTATGCACAACATACCCATTTGTTCATTAATTGTGGAAACGGGGTTATATTTGGGTTTGATAATTATTCTGTTATAATATACCATTTGTACATTCACCACAGGGAAATCAAACAAATATTCCTTGTCCTCTTATGTGTCTTATAATACTGGGCAGTATGCAGATCAGGAAATGGTCTTTTTCAGTGTAAACTCTTACCATGAAAACATTTGCTGTAATGGGATTTTTATGGTAAAGAAAGATTGACTTTTGAAGGTACTGACAGGAATAAAGACAGTTTTTTTATTCTTTTTTTTTTTTTCTTTAAAGTTTATTTATTTTGAGATGAGAGAGAGAGAGAGAGAGAGAAAGCTGGAGAGGGGAAGAGAGAGGAAGAGAGAATCCCAAGCGGCACCAAGCCTCACATGGGGTTCAGTCTCATGAATAGTGAGATCATGACCCGAGCCAAAATCAAGAGTTGGACGCCCAACCCACTGAGCCCCCTAGGCACCCCTAGAGAGTTTTTGATTCTTAAATAGATGTTGATACTTAATGTCCTCCCCCAATTGGGGATTTGATATATTACACTCTGAATCAGAAGGATAATTTTAGAAGCCTTTTTTAAATGTTTTGTTTATTTTTGAGAGAGAAAGAGACAGGGAGGGCCAGAGAGAGAGGGAGACACAGAATCTGAAGCAGGCTCCAGGCTCTGAGCTCTCAGCACAGAGCCCAGTGTGGGGCTTGTACCCTTGAACTGTGAGATTATGCCCTGAGCCAAAGTTGGATGCTTAACTGAGATACCCAAACACCCCTAGAAGCTTTTTTTTTTTAAGTTTTTATTTATTTATTTGGTCACAGAGAGAGAGAGAGAGAGAGGCAGAGAGAGAAGGAGAGAAAATCCCAAGCAGGCTCTGCACTGTCAGTGTAGAGCCCAATGTGGGACTTGTACCCTTGAACCGTGAGATTATGACCTGACCTGAAGTTGGATGCTTAACTGACTGAGCCAGCCAGGTGCCCCCAGAAGGATAATTTTAGCACATTAGATAAAGTTTTGAAAGTGGTACTTTTTTACATGATAAATTTCAAGAATTTCAACTTTTTTATGTTTGTTTATTTTTGAGAGAGAGACAGAGTGCGAGTCGGGGAAGGGGCACAGAGAGAGGAAGACACAGAATCCAAAGCAGGCGCCAGGCTCTGAGCTGTCAGCACAGAGCCCATCCTGGGGCTCAAACTCACGAACTGTGAGATCATGACTTGAGCCGAAGTCGTCGGACACTTAACCAATTGAGCCACCCAGATGCCCCAAGAATTTCAAAACTTTTAACTTAGTTTTAAAAATTGCTTTTATGTAAATTTAAAAAAATCATTATATAAACTAAACTAGGAGGCTAGTTTGAGGTAAACATACTTTATTACCATCAGTAACCTCTTCCTTTTTAATATACGTGGTGCCTAGAATCAAGAGTACCGGACATTTTCCCATTTCTTACACTAATAGATTTGGAAGCTGTAGTTTTTACACTTAATTTTTTTTTTTCTTTACAGACCAACTTTAGAGGTGGCAGATTCCAGTCCCATTATAAATCAGGCCTAGTACAGAAGAGCTTATACATTCAAGCTAAATATCAGCGTTTACGATTTGCTGGCCCAAGGGGATTTATCACTAATAAATTCAGAGAAAAATTACTGAGGAAAAAAAAGGTTAGTTGCATTATGATCTTTTAAAAATGTAGAGTGACTTTTGAACTCCTAAATCATCTATGTTTAATAGATCAAATGGTTTTTTTTAGTGTAATTTTGACCTAAGTTACAACCTAGATTTCACAAATGTTATTGCATGATAGTTGAAGAAAAAGTTCAAAGAGTGATGGTGATAGAGTTGTGAGACTGTCTAATGTTAAAATGCTTTTTGCTGTTATGCCCCAAATGCTGTGAATATGTCAGCTGTTTGAGCTTTTTACTTTGGAATTTCTGTTGTATGATTAATGTTTGAATTGGAAATTCAGGTAAAAAACGTTTAACCGGTGTATTTTAGCTTCTACAATGTGAATTATCTAAGTACCAAAGGATATTGAACTGACTGTATAAAAAGGACACACGATTGCAAAACATACTAACTCTTCTTCTCCCCCCGTTCATGTGTTTCTTATTGTGATAAAATGCATATAAAGTTTGCCATTTTAACCATTTTTAAGTGTACAATTCGGTGGCAGTAATTGCATTCGTAATGCCTGGCAACCATCGCCACATGTGCTAACTCTTAATGTTAATAAAAAGTTTCTCGATAATTTGAATTTTGTTCTTTTAGTTGTGGATTGATTTTACTTAAATTTGTCATCTTGATATTTCAAAATGCAGCATAAAAATGATCTGAAGTTACCTTCTGGATATTTTAAATGAGAGCAATAACATTACATCAGTTAAGTGAGGCATGCTTGCCAACTTTCTGACTCAGTTTTGTTCACTTGGGGCTGTGTTTTCTTTGAGAAATGTATGTGTATCCAGTGTTGCTATCATATAGTCCAATGGTGGTTTTATAAATTTTCTAACCATAAGTGTTTCCTTAATTATTCATACTTGTGAAGCCTTTACCCTGAGCTCGCTTAGTGATTTTAGTAAAACTTGTTTTTCAGAAGATGGACTAGTAGAACGGAATTGACAACCGTTTGTGTGGGCTTTTTTAATTTATTTATTTAAAAAAATTTTTTTTAATGTTCATTTGTTTTTGAGAGAGACAGAGACAGAATGCGAGTGGGTTAGGGGCAGAGAGAGAGGGAGACACAGAATCGGAAGCAGGCTCCAGGCTCGGAGCCGTCAGCACAGAGCCCGACGTGGGGCTCGAACTCACGAGCCGTGAGATCATGACCTGAGCCAAATTCAGATGCTCAACCAACTGAGCCACCCAGGCGCCCCCCCCCCGTTTGTGTTTTTTTAAGCTTTAGCATTAACTATAATACTTTCTGTAACTTCTCTCACCGCCCACCCCCCGATTTCAACTGGATACCGTAGGTGAAGTTTCGCATTTCACCATGCGTGTCACTCTTGATGTCACTGAGGTTATGAAAGCCATCTGTTCCTTGAGAACATGAGTGTAACTGGACACATTTCGCCTCTTGTACGCTTCCCTACTGTTAGACCGAGGTGCTGCTTTTCTTCCTGACTCGTGTGGCAAGTTTCTTTGCAACAGATCTTCTAGGCATTTGTCCTCATTCACAGATGGCAGCCTGGCTGTTGACGGGGAAGCAAGTCATTGATTTCCACTCAAGGAGGAAGGTTGAGGCAAGCCTTTTCCTCAGTTGCAAGGTTGGGATTCGGGCACATGTTGTGTGTTCTTTTCTGTTGGCTCTCTGTTAGCTTCCTCTGACTCCATTTTTAGTTTTAGTTTTTAGATAACTCGGGACTCCTGAGGGCTTGACCATCTGCCTCAGCCTGCAGTTTCTATGTGCTCATTGAACTTGTGCTGTTTAGTCATTCTTTTCTTAGCCTCACCGTGCCAGCTTCCTATTGACCACCCAGTTCTTCCAGACCACATCGACCACCAGTCTCACTTAACAGCAAATAGAAACCAGACATCAAGCCTTCATCTGAGGACCTAAGAAATGTGTCCTAGAGGAGGCCACAAGCTGCTATGAGTCTCTAGTCTTTAGGGGCTAGGCGTTTTACATCCTCTAAAATGTAGCAGTTACAGGTAACATCCGGTGCAGGTCTAGCCTGCCCTCCTTTGTCTTTCACTGCCATCTGAGGGCTTTAGAAGTAGTCCCAACACACTGCATTTTGTGACATTCACTGTCTACAGCTCTTTTTCTTACGCCTGTCCTTCTGGATGCTACTTTGTCTTTGTAGTGTAGCTTTGACATGGGCTTTTACATTCTGGCTACTGTCAGTACCTACAAGCAAGGCATAAACAGGCTGTTTTGTCGATTTGTGTTTGAACAGCCCAACTCTCCAAGTATGGCATGAAATGAGGTACATGCCATATGATTAGCATCCTACTTAACAATTGAGTTCCACATTCTCCTACCCTTTAGGATAAGGAATGAGGCATTGCACCTTCTCTGTTTCTGCCACGGTCTGAACTAAGGCACTTAAGGCTTACCTGGCCTTTGGGCTGTGCCAGTAGTATGGTGCTGCTCTGAAACCCCACTCCATGTATGTAAACTGATGACTTAGACCTATTACTTCATTTTCCTTCAACCTTTATGCCCTGAAGAAAAGAGGTGTGAAGGCTTGGAGTCTTTTTTTTTTTTTTTCCAGTCTTGCTTGCTTCCCGCTTTCCCTTCAATTAGGGCCACTTTTGCTCAAATGGAGTTACTGAGTGTGAGATGCCACTTATATCACTTTTCATCTCAAGCTTCTGCTTCGGAGGGAGCTTTGAAGGTCCTGTCCTGGAAAGAAGCCATAGTCTGGGCACCATCTGTACACTGCTTTTTTTTGCTTTTTGCCCTAAAAGAGAATTCATTCTTTTTTTTTTTTTTTAATTTTTTTTCAACGTTTTTTATTTATTTTTGGGACAGAGAGAGACAGAGCATGAACGGGGGAGGGGCAGAGAGAGAGGGAGACACAGAATCGGAAACAGGCTCCAGGCTCCGAGCCATCAGCCCAGAGCCCGACGCGGGGCTTGAACTCACGGACCGCGAGATCGTGACCTGGCTGAAGTCGGACGCTTAACCCACTGCGCCACCCAGGTGCCCCGAGAATTCATTCTTTTTATTGTTATTAGATCACCACCTAGATGAATTAAAGATTCATCACCAGTTAATTAATCTAGGTGCCCTGGGGCTGCTCTAGCCTGAAACCAGATCTGAACCTACACACCCATACATGCCTGACAGTCCACCAGGAAGGTTCAGACTGACCTTGTCTGGACTGCTCTCTCCCTAGCCATGGTGAAATGCCTGGGCTGATCATTCATGACTTGGAAGTCTTGTGGTGCTCATCTGTAGTGCGGTCCAGTCACTGTGCCATCATTCACGTGCTTCCTCTCTCCAACACCAAACGGTCTCAGGAAGGAGTGGGGGAGATCCTAGATGTGCTCCTAATATTTCTTGTCCCACTTCACAAGACTGATTGTGGCTCCCCAGCTGCCTACAAAGTAGCAGGATTCCCAAGCAGCATTAAGAAGTACAGAACTGGGGGCGCCTGGGTGGCGCAGTCGGTTAAGTGTCCGACTTCAGCCAGGTCACGATCTCGCGGTCTGTGAGTTCGAGCCCTGCGTCAGGCTCTGGGCTGATGGCTCGGAGCCTGGAGCCTGTTTCCGATTCTGTGTCTCCCTCTCTCTCTGCCCCTCCCCCGTTCATGCTCTGTCTCTCTCTGTCCCAAAAATAAATAAAAAACGTTGAAAAAAAAAAAAAAAAGAAGTACAGAACTGAAATGCTTCCTCCTAATTTATCTGGTGCTTATCATTATTAATCCCATTCTGGCACCCACATGGTCTTTTATTGTGTCTCCTTTCTCTCAGATTCTGTGCCTGGGCTAGACGATGAGGGGGTGGGAGGAATGTCTGTTACCACCTGGAGTAAGGCTTGTCTGTTCACAGCCATTCACAAGTGCCCCCCTTTAAAGATCCTCTGCTCATCACAAAGTTTTCAGAAATTCTTGGGGGAGTAGGACAAAGAACGTAGTAAAAATTCATGAAGCCACCTCTGAGAACATTGCCTCTGAAAAAATGCTAGCGGTTGAGTGTTTAGTCAGGGAGACCTGGACCTCTTTAGCATCACAGATTCTCTCGCAGTCCTCAGGGTGCCTGTCGGCGAGGTGCCTACCAGCACTTGGCCCGTGGATAGGAAAGGGAGAAGGGAGAGATTGTAAAGACACTGCAAGAAGGAAGTTAGAGACTGGGATCTGTGGCTCTTGGGGTTGAAGAAACCCTTGAAAGTCACGGGGTACAAAGACAGAATGGGAGCCAAGATCAGGTAGATCACCAAGAATCCGTTCTACGCCCACTGTGTCCCTGGACTTGAAGTGTGCCATCATCGCCCTCAGACATTTGTGACCTCTGGAGCCTCCAGTTTCACTCTCTCTCTCTCTATGACTTCTTTGTCTTATTTGGTGGTTTCCCTTCTTCTATGCATCCTTAAAAAAATATGAGCATTCTCTAGCATTCTATTCTTTCTTCTCTTTGTTTATTCCTTCTACTTGCCTTGACTGTCCTCACCTCTTCCCAGGTTTCCAGCTGTTACCTCTGGTGATGACTTTATCCCTCATCACTCTCTAGAGCCCCAGAAGTCCAGCTGCCTCCAAGGTGCCTCTTGAAGGTACCTCCAATTCAGCATGTTCAAAATCAAACTTTCACTGGCACAAACTACAGCATGGGTGACCCTTAAAAACATGATGCTAAGTGACAGAAGTCAGTCGCAAAAGACCTCATATTGTGTGATTCCATCTACGTGAGATACTCAGAATACGCTGAGCCATAGAGAAAGTGGATTAGTGGTTGCCAGAGACTGGGGGGTTAAGGAAAAATGGAGGCGTGTGTGTGTGTGTGCCTGCTAACAGGTATGGGGAGTCTTTGTGGGTGAGAAGATACTCTTAACACTGATGGTAGTGACTGATGGTGGCACAACTCTGTGAATATACTAAAGAACCGTTGAATTGTACAGTTAAATGGGTGAAGTGTATGATGTGTGGTTTATATCTCAGTGGCACTGTTGAAAATAAAATCAAATTCACTCTCCTCCCCAGACCACTGGTTTCTTCTGACAGCTAGCCAGCCAACCAGACACGGTTCCTGGTTCCCCTTCCAGCTGCAGCCATTGCAAGTCTTTCTGTCATTCATTCATTACTTCGTTTATTTTATTTTATTTTATTTTATTTTATTTTATTTTATTTTATTTTATTTTATTTTATTTTATTTTATGTCTACTTATTTATTTTGAGAGAGAGAGAGCGCACATGAGCAGGGGAGGAGCAGAGAGAGGGAGAGAGAGAGAATCCACACTGTCAGCATAGAGCCCAACCCGGGGCTCGATCCCATGAACTGTGAGATCATGACCTGGGGCAAACTGTTACATTGTTCTTTTAAAGCTCTTCCATGGACTCTGCACACCACATAAATGTGATAACTAACATAATTAACTTTTTAAAATATGCAAACAACCTCTTTTAATGTGAGAAATTTTATATCAGTCATTTTTTTCCCTTGAATTTGGATATCCTTCATATTTTATTTATTTATTTTTATTTTAGAGAGAGAGAGAGCAAGACAGTGCGTGTAAGTGGAGGAGGGGCAGGGGGAAGAGAGAGAGAAGCTTAAGCAGGTTCCATGCTCAGCATTGAGCCCAACATGGGGCTTGATCCCATGACCCTGGGATGATGACCTGAGCTGAAATCAAGAGTTGGATGCTCAACTGGCTGAGCCACCCAGGCGCCCCCATGTATTCATATATAAATACTACTTATTGCTAGTAGAATAACGTAGTGTTTTAGGTATCCATTCTAACTCTCTTTTTTCTTTTTGTTGATGTAAGTCCTGAGAAACCTTGTTAATATGATTCTCTAGATGAGAATGAAAAGACTTTTATTATAGCAACACCACTTGATTCTTTGGACTCACTCTGAATTATAGGCCAAAAAATCACCTAGTGATCTGTCATCAAAAACTGTTTTGAATGTTCTTTTGTCCTCCTTCAATTTTATTAAACAAAGGCAAAGAAGTGGAAGCCATGTAACTTGCAGAAGTATGCTATTTATTAGTAGCTGTTAGGGTGGGTTCATTTTCTTGACACCATCAGCAGCATCTCCAACTGCCCTATTTTGGGGGATCCCCAGGTAATGCAAAGTAGGAAGATTCAGGATGAGAACTTGTGTCTTTTTTGTATAAAGTGGAGGGTGAGGGACCAGCCCTAACCACTTGTGCAGGTAGATTAATTTTGGAAAGTGAACATTGGGAAGTTGAAGATCTAGAAAGTAATTCTTCCCAAACTATCTGTACCCACATGCTCCTTGGAAAGTCTTCATATGTCCCTAAGGGTAGGTATACCCTAGCTTGATAATTGCTGACTTACTTAACCAAGCCTCTGTTGATGACTTTGGTATAGCTTACAGGTTTTCTTATTTTTGGTAACACTACTGGGCAAATTGACGTTTTGGTACCTTGCCATAGTCCACCTTTTTTACTCATTTATGCTCTGACCAGAAGTACATGAAAGGGCCCATTTACCTACACCCTAGCAGGTGCTCCACGTTATCAGTCTTTATTATCCATTGTCAGTTTAATAGCAGAAAATAGTTCTCATTTGCCTTTCTTTGGTTATTAATTATGTGAGCATATTTTAGGTGTCTGTTGACCAATTAATGCCTTCCCTCAGCTTCCTTATTTCTATGCTTTGCCAGTGTTTCTGTTGAGGAATGGTACTTTTTCTTATTGATTTGTAAGAACTCTTAATTTACTGAGAATATTAACCTATCATACATTTTGCTGGTATTTATTTTATGTTTGCCAGCTATTTGTGGTAGCTTCTACATTACAAAATTCGTAAATGTTCATGAGTCTGTTTGAGTTTGTGCTTATATGGTTTCTAGATTTCATATCATACTTATGCTTATAAAAATTCCTTATGGTGTTTCCTTTAAGTGGTTTTTTGGTTAATTTTTAAAACATATAAATATTTATTCCCTCTAGAATTTATTTTTATGATACAGCGTGAGGTTAGAATCTGTTTTTTTCCAATGGATAGTCAGTTTTTTGATACCACTTATTAAATAATTTGTCCTTTTCCCACTGATTGAAAATGCCACCTTTAGCGTATGCTACATTCTTATGTATTCCTGATCTGTCGTTGGAATATTTGGAGTCTCTAGCTTGTTTCCTTGCCTGCTGTAATTTGCTTATTCTGTGCCTTCACTACTAGCACAGTTATTCTCCCAAAACACAGCCTGAATCATGTCACTCTTATGCAAACTCTGCAACGATTCTGTTGCCTACAAGAGAAGAGACCAGACTTGTTCACCGGCTTCAGTCCTAACAAGCTACCTTTGTAACCACATTTCTTCATGGAACCTCTGCTTTTTGGAACATAAAATATGTTTTCATGTATTTGTATCTTTGCTCCTGCTGTTCTCTTGCCTAGAAATAGCCTTCTGATCCCCACCGTTTTCTTATTAAACCCCGCTTTCGTTTTAAGACCCACTGTAAAGCCTTACCAAAGCCACCTCTTTAGCTCTTGTTTCATTTCGTCTCTCACTTGTTGCTGTTTGCCTTCTTGTTTCCCCAAGTAGATGGTCAGCTCCTTGGGGACAGAGGGTACCTCATTGGTCTTTGTATCTTCCCCTTTTGCCTTTCATTTAGTCTGTTTTTAGAAAACACCTGTGGAATAGAATCAAATCTAATCATATATACATACACACACTCACACGCATCCATCTATAGCTCTAAAAAGTTATTGAATGAGCGGTGCCTGGGTGGATCAGTCAGAGCTTCTGACTCTTGACTTCCACTCAGGTCATGATCTCACAGTTGGGTTCGGGTCCCACGTCAGGCTTTGCAGTGATGATGCGGAGCCTGCTTAGGATTTTCTCTCTCACTCTCTCTCTCTCTCTGTCTCTGTCTCTGTCTCTCTGCCCCTTCCCTTCTGGCGCACACACGCTCTCTCTCAAATAAACTTAAAAGAAAGAAAAAGTTACTGAATGGTAGTAGCCATTGTGTCAGGGGTCCCCAAGACCAGCCCCAGGTTTTGTGATTGCTAGGACTCAGCATATGGTGGCACTCACAGCCGTGATGTGTTAGAGTGGAAGGCTGCACAGCACATCAGCAGAAGGAACTGGCACACAGGCAAAGTCCAGAGGACACCAGGTGCAAGTTTCCAAGAGTCCTCTCCCAGTGGAGTCACACGGGACGTGCTTAATTCCCGCCCCCCCCCCAACTTGGGGCGCCTGGGGGGCTCAGTCGGTTGGGCGGCCGACTTCGGCTCAGGTCATGATCTCGCGGTCCGTGAGTTCGAGCCCCACGTCGGGCTCTGTGCTGACAGCTCAGAGCCTGAAGCCTGTTTCAGATTCTGTGTCTCCCTCTCTCTGACCCTCCCCCATTCATGCGCTGTCTCTCTCTGTCTCAAAAATAAATAAACGTTAAAAAAAAAATTCCCCCAGCAACAAGCTGTGGTAACACATGTGAAATGTTGCCGACCAGGAAAGCTCGTTAGAGACTCATTGCCCAGGGTTTTCACTGAGGGCTGGTCACATAGGCACCTCGGCCAGTTACATACCGAATTCCAGACTCTCAGAAGGAAAGCAGGTGTTCAGCATAGACCACATTGTTTGCACAGTTTGGACACTCATCAGTGGTGAGAACCCTACCAAAATCTAAGTTCCTGGCTGACAGCCAAGGAACCTAAGTTCCTGGCTGACAGCCAACCTTGTAAGTAGCCTTTCGAAGGATAGCAGTCAGATATGCTGTATTAACTCTTCCACACAACCATCTTTTTGAAGAGCTTAATTTCACAGATGGTAAATGCCTAAAGAGAGGAGGAAAAAATCAGTATGTAGGAATGGCCAGGGAAAGTATGCTAAGCACTTTGATTTTTACTCTCTCCTCTTACAGAGGAGGTCAGCTGAGTCATAGACAAGAGGAGGGCATAGAAGGGGCTACAGCCAAAGATCCATGTATGATGGTAGAGTGTAGACAGTTGGATACACATAGGAGTGTGCAAATTATAGAGGGTCTTGAAAGTTGGGTAGAATATTGGGGATGTGATGTAGTAATAGTAGGACATCTTGCTAGCCTGAGGAGAAAGTGATGTTGAGGATGATGGCTTGGTGAGCAGTGGGTATGCAGGGTTCTGGGGACGAGATGACATGGAGGGAGACCAATAAGGGAGCATTTGCAGGGATAGCAAGTGTCAACCTAGGAAAACTTAGATGAGCATGGTGCTCATATCTCTAGTTCAGCATTCTGCTTAAAATAGCTGTTCACATAATTGGAAGAATGGAGGGATCCAGCTGAGAGATGGTGTGGGTGTAGAAGAAGCTACGTCAAGGATGAATGTGATTCAGAATAATTGTACATTTTTATAAACAAGATATTTCAGCTGAAAAAAATTTTAAGAATTATTATAGTCAAGAGTTCCTTTTAAAGTTGTTAGTAGGCAACAGATATTTTATTTGAAGATCAATGTATATGATTTTTGTATTATAGAAAATTAAGAAATGGGACATGATGAATTATACCTCTATTTAAAGGAGTGATGTTGACAAAAATAAAACTATGCATGTATTTTGAACATTTCACCAATTAACCAAAACAGAAAGAAGAGTAAGAATTTTCTATCAGCACTGTTTTTGTTTGGAATTAAATGTTGCCATACTAATGTAAATGCCAAAAAATAAATCAACTTTTAAATTTCTTTCAGTTTTAATAATATAAGATCCTAGTAAAAGGTAAGGATATATGTATTAATATATATTTTAAATGTCCCAGGAAAACATGCCATTTACCATTTTTGCACTTTTATTAGCTGCATGGTGTTCTGTCCAGTTTGTGGTTGGTAATTTCATATTTTGCATAGCATCACAGTATAGAAGCCATGTCCATTACCCTCTTTAATCACAGTCTTGTTGTTATGAATTCCTTTTCCTGTGTTTATGGAAGCCTTACATCTTTGTATGTTGTAGATGACCATCCAAAAGCAAGAAAGCTTCCCCGCCCCCAGCAATAGCTTTCTCTGCTATCAGCCAAGCCAGAAGAGTCTGTGTTGTTTTAGAATTAAATATACCATATATTGACAAAGATAAAATACCAGTTTGAGACTGGGTGTATGTCACATCGGGCTCTGTGCCTGAGGGGCAGAGTTTTAAGAGTCTTGACTTTTTTTTTTTTTTTTTTTTTTTTTTTTTACAATCCCCAGGGAAACTCGCCCAAATAGCAGAATGCCTTTTCATCAACTTACTAATACCAGCATATTGAGTGTCATATATTTCCTTTGTCCTACTGACCTATCATTTGGTATCTGCTTTGCTGTGTTCTGTTGTTACTTTGCGTCTTTGGGGTTCCACATACCTTTGTGGGGGTCTAAGCTATAAGTGGTAGAAAAATTAAAACATCTGGGAAATTGCAATGTGAAAAAAACGAGCTCAGATGTTATAGTTGACTCTTCTTTTGAAGTTTGTATTTCTTTTGTTTTCTCTCAATAGGGGTATACAAACATTGCCACCCCAGTCTAATCTGGAATTGTTACAAACGGAAACGACACTACAGGATGGTATTCGGGAGCATCTCTTTTTATCAGAAGTTAGAATTGGCACTCAAGCACTAATACTGTAATTTCCTTGATAACATAACTTTATTTTTCTGTAGCAGAATGCTGCAACTTTTTTACACTTAACACTTGCTTTTAAATTACAGTATTCAATGTAAAAGTTGTATTAACTACAGTTTCTTTTGCAAAAAGTCTTACAAGGGCATTATTTGTTGATGTGTTTTTCTCTGAGCATGGTTTCATAGAGAACTTAACTGAGTTACATCCAGATGTTTATATGTTTATATGTTGAAAGTTTTGCTTATGTAATAAAAACAAAAAAAAAGTACCTGAATTGTATAGTGTCTGTACATGAAAGAACTTTAAACAGTGGCCTTATGGTAGCAAATTTTATACCAGTTTTTCTTTTTTCTGATGATAGTTTGGCTTATAACTTGAAGTTTGCTTAAGTTTCTGAAGATCAAGGCCTATATAATTTATACATTTCATATTATGATATAAGAAGGCAAGAGAAAAGGTGCTTCAAAATTTCCATCAGGTAGTTATGAGTGCACTGAATTTTTAGTAATTGGTTTATTCAGTTTTTTCCACAACTATTTGCTCTTTCCAATTTCAAAATGCTATTGTGGAAAATATGTAAAGATTTTGTAATCTCTGTTCCATCTTATTTTCCCCTCAGGGCAAGCTTGTGCATATCCTGTTTTTAAAGGCTTTTTAAAAATCTGACAGACAAAATTTCATATTTGGAAATTGTACTTTACTACTACAGCATTATACATTTTGCAAACACATAAAGTGTTTATTTTCAGTTCAGTTGTATTGAGTACATACTATCATAAGGTAAAATTGATGGGATTTTAAATAATATTTTAAGTCCCGGTACCTTATTTCTTTATGTTTTCTGTGTTCTGCTTAATAGTACATACACATTCCCCGTGAAATTTCTGTGAACTGCTTATTTGTAATAAAATAAAAAACTGTTGCTCCTCCTGCTCGAAGAAGTTACTTGCCAGTTTGTGAGAACATTATTTTAATTTCAGATGAGAATTACAGCCCTGAGTAGGACTTGTTGATATTTAAAATAGTTCGGCACTTACAAAGGCAGAACTTTTAAAATCAAAATCTGGTAAGAACTTGATTTCTCATGACTGGATGTGAAAAATCTTGCTACAAACATTTAATTTTTTTTTTTACATATCTTTGTAAGATAGGGCAGCCATTTCCTTAGTGGGTCAGCAGTAAGTGGGGGCGAGAGTACTTGCATTAAAATTGGGTAATAAATTTAGGTCGATGTCCTGTCTTAATGCTGTGTACTGTCTCTGTGAGTCAGGTTTTCCAAACATATTGAACATTCCACTTATGGTAAGAAAGAAATACATGTGCACAGTAGTATGACAGCTTTATATTGTGTTAGGTTAACTATTTGGTCAACACATGTTTATTGCACAGGTCCCATGCTAAAATTATAGCAATGAACAAGAGAACAAGACACGTGGAGTCTGCCTTTATGGTCCAAACAGTCTGATATGGAAACTGGACATTAAACATGGAAATGTAGCTCAGTAGGCAGCATTAATTCTCTGGCTACATTTATTGTGGCACATAAGGCTAAGGCAGTTGACTTGACCTTGATCATTCCACAACTGATTTCCTCTTTAGGCATGTTTGGATATACTTTTGGCATCATCTCAATATGCAAAGCATGTTATTTGCAAAACACCTATTTGTAATGTGGGTGTATTCATAAAATATTGAGTGCGTAAGATTTAAAGCCTAAAAAGAAAGGCTTGCTGTATAATTTCGAGTATAACATAAGGACAGGAACTGTGTCTGTCTCGTTCACCATAGTATCCCCAGTTCCCAACATCCTACTTGGCACACAGTAAGAACTCATTAAATATTAGTTTAATGAATGAGTAACAAGTAGAATATGTTTTTTAGGAACTAAACATCTAACTTGCATGTGGAGGTTGAACAAAAGTTTATCTTATCCATAGCATTTTTTATTGACTGAGAAGAATTTGAATTCTCCAATGCATAAGACTATAAAAGAGAAGTTGTTTTGGTAAGTCACATACCATTGCCCTCTCCCCTTCCCCCCCACTGTATGGTAGGTATCCTCTTCTCGGCACTGGGGAGACAAAGATAATAATATGACAGAGTTCCTCCTCTAAGGAAACTCATCAGCTGTTGGAGAAGAGATTCACAAAAACAAAGAATTCAATATAGAGTGTTAAGTGCTTTACTGCAGATATATTTACAGAAGTTGAGAAAAAAAGTTGGCATTCCTGGTTCAGTATCCCCTGGTAACATTTTCTTTCTTACTGATTTCACAAAACTCAAAAGGCACTGTTCTGTTAGTGGTTTTGCTGGTTTTAAAATTTTATGGGTTGGGGAAAACTGGGTAAAGTGTACATGGGATCTTTCTGTATTATTTCTTATAGGTCCATGTATATCTACATTTATCTCAATATAAATTTCAATTAAAAATATATACCCATAATCTTATCACAGACAAAACTGCTATACGTATTTAGGAGGCCACATTTTCTTTTTTTCTCTCTTGGAAAAAACTATTATATTTACATTGTAATAATTTATGTAGATGCATAATATGGGCCACATTTTACCCAACAAATCCTACATTTGTGAAGTTTATTTTTTATTCATTCTCTTCTAAGGGTATTTTTTTTCTTTTTTTATGAATATAATTTATTGTGAAATTGGCTTACGTACAACACCCAGTGTTCATCCCAACAAGCGTCCTCCTCCCTGCCCATCACCCACTTTCCCCTCTCCCCCACCCCCCCCATCCACCTTCAGTTTGTTCTCTGTATTTAAGAGTCTCTTGTGGTCTGCTTCCCTCCCTCTCTGTTTGTAACTTTTCTTCCTTCCTTCCCTTCTCCCCTGGTCTTCTGTTAAGTTCTCAAGATCCACATATGAGTGAAAACATGACATCTGTCCTGCTCTGACTGACTTATTTGTGAAGTTTTTTTTTTAAAAAGGATGGAGATACTTCTAGGCAGAAGTAGGAAAAGTAAAGCTGAATCAGAAACTCACCTTCTCCATTACCTAGCAAACTCAGTAAACCTTGGCCACAGATTAACCAGCAGCAACCAATCAAGGGAGAGGGGAGAAGATGCTTTTGCAACAAGCTATGGTGTGACTTCAACCCCGCCCCCGCCCCCTAAGTAGCACAGAGTAAAGAAACAAAGTTGGCGACATCTTCGTGACAAGGGGCCCCAGTGTGGACAAAGGGATTGATGAGATGACCAGGCCATGCGGAGTCAAGTCAAGGAAAACCCTTGGGAAGATGAAGTCATTGCAGCTGTCTCAGGACCTCAGCAAAAGGGGAAAGATTCACCGGGACAACGCACCTGCGGGTTCGCAGAGCAGCCTGGGGAAGCCAAAGCCTACAGGATAAGATCTACCTTTGGGTCCGGCGAGCCCTGATTCTGGACACTTAATGGGAATCCAGAAGAGAGGGCATACCAGGTTCCCCAACAGAATTCCAGCAAAACGAATGGTATGAACTCTGAGTCCATCAAAATACAGAACTGAGATTTATTAAAACTGAGGGGTTATAGTTGCAGAAGAGAATGTAAATGTTCAAAACTTTGACAAAGAACAATTAGCATACACTGATCAATTAGGACATGGCGGGGGGGGGGGGGAGTAGGGTGAAGATTAAGAACTAACTGCCCCATCTTGCACAGCCAGGTGTCATGTCAAGTTATAATGTCTAAGATTGTATTCTATAATATAGAAAAAACCTAGTGAGCGACCTTAATTTTTTCAGTCTTTTTCTTGACCTTAAATGCACTGGTTCTCAAAGTGTGGTCCCCAATCAGTGGCATCAGCAACACCTGCAAAACTGTTAGAAATCGAGAGTCTTGGTCCCACCCCAGACCTGCTGGCTCAGACTGGGGCTGGGGCCCAGCAGTCTGCGTGCCCTCCAGAGGATTCTGCTTTGCGCTCAAGTTTGAGAATCACTGGCTTCCGTAGTTCTTTTAGGGACCAGTAGCCCTTACGGTGAAGAGACATTTATCTCAAGTTCAGCAGCCCCTTTCATTTTTAAGTTCTATAGCATTCAAACAAAATTAAAACCTTTTAAAATAAAAAGTATAGCGATTCCCACCATCAATCCTGTCTGTGCCTATGAATCAAGAGGTCTGGAAACATGCCCACTGTCTGTTAACACTGGTGATTTTTTTTGAGTGGTGGTATTAGACTGAGTGACTCTGTGTTTTCTGTATGGACTGAATACAGTGAACATTGTATCATTTTTATCAAATAAAATCATTCTTTAAAACAAAAAAAGTGGTAAGGATATTTCATCCTCTCCATAGCATATCTCTTACCAAAATCCACTTATGCAAGTTTTACCTCCAAGGGCTGCCTCCTTTATCTTAGTCCGGACGGTCTTACTCCTTGCCGCTCCTCTTCCCACATCAAGACGCGTGGGTAAGCTTCCTTAAGTATATGTTGGGTTGACTTTTTAATAACAATTCTTGACTTAAAATGTTTAACATAATTACATATAATTTGAATCATTTTACTACTGTTCTTTTTAAAAAGAAAAGCCTTTTTTTCTCTGACAGTAACAAGTACATAGAAAAGGGGCGCCTGGACAGCTCAGTCGGTAGAGCGTGTGACTCTTGATCTCGGAGTCCTGAATTTGAGCCCCACGCTGGGCGTAGAGATTACTTGAAAAAAAAAAGTACAGAGAAGAGTGTGTAAAAGGAAGAAAAATGCATTCATAATCAAGCTGTTTATATATATTTAGGGTAAACTTATGATGTTTTTTCATTAGTTTTTCTGAGCTTTTTTTGGTAGTTGAGGTAATATTTTATATATTCAGTCTTTGCACATAGTCACATACATGTTTAAAACATGTTTGTATGACATTCAAGTTGACATATTTTTGGAAGGCAAGGGATAGAAGCCCATTCCCAGAAAGCTAAAAATGTCTTAGAAACACTGGATTATCATATTAAAGTTTAGAGGGCTTATTTGTTTTGGCTGTACGCATCATTAAAGACATTAAAAGCTAGATTAAGGGCACCTGGGTGGCTCAGTCGGTTAAGTGTCCGACTTCGGCTCAGGTCATGATCTCACGGCTCGTGGGTTCGAGCCCCACATCAGGTTCTCTGCTGTCAGCACAGAGCCCACTTCAGATCCTCTGTCGTCCTCTCTCTGCCCCTCCCCTGCTCACTCACTCTCTCTCTCAAAAATAAATAAACATTTTTTAAAAAGCTAGATTAAGTTTTACAGATAATTTTCTAAAGTGAATTCTTACCTCAAATTCGAGTCCCTTCGAGATAGGGGCACCTGACTGGCTTAGTCAGTAGAGCATGCGGACTCTTGAGCTCAGGGTTGTGAGTTTGAGCCCCACCTGGAGTGTAGAGATTACTCGAAATTCTAATCCCTTCTAATGATGTTTAAAATAATATTTAGTAAAGAAGAAATTAATGTTATGAAGTTCTTGCTGATAACAATTTCTGCAAGGGATTACAGGGAACACAGTGCTGCTCACTTAATGGTCTCTTTACAACTATGGTGAAAAAACATCATCAAAGAGGTTCCTCAAAAAGCTAACCATAGAATTACCATAGGATTTCACCCTTAGGTATATACCCCAAAGAATTGAAAACAGGGACTCACCCACTTGTATGCCAGTGTTCGTTGTGGCATTATTCACAGTAGCCAAAAGGTGGAAACCACCAGCGCGTCCATCAACAGATGAATGGATAGACAAAATGTGGTCTGTCCGTACGATGGAATCTTACTCTGCCATAAGAAGAAATGAAGTGCTGGTACATGCTACAACTTACATAAGCCTTGAAGACATCATGCTGAGTGAAATAAGCTGGTCATAAAAGAACAAATACTGTACCACTCGACTTATATGAAATATTTAGAATAGGTTGGAAATAATTTTATTTTAAAAACATCTATCGTTTTGGCTCCCATTTCTATATATGTGAACTGTTTTTTTTAACTTCTGAAACACTGAAGATTTTCCCTTTCCCCTTTTCTCTGATATTCTGAAATGTATGGAGGATGGGTCTTTGGACCTCTCTCCATCTAGGAGACCACTCACCCTCTGTCTGCCCTCTTGTGTTAGTGTTCCTGAGAACATTCCCTCTCTTCTCCCTCCACATTTTCCGTGGATGATTTAATTTAGATTCATGTCTTTTGATATAATATGTTCATCAATGTGTAAAAAAAAAAAAAGTTATCTCCACACCCGACGTCTCTCTCTGAGGTCTAGACACTTATTTCCATTTGTCACATAGAAATTTCCACCTGAATGTCCCTATAACCATCTCAAATGCATCCTGTCTGAAACTGGACTGAACTCCAAAAGTGTTCTTCCTCTGTTCATAATCTCAGTTAATAGCCCAATTCACAAAGAGACTCAGCTCTCAGATTCTGCATTTTCCAACTTTTGAAAACAAAAATCCTTGTATGTTCTCTAAAATTTAAGTAAAAATTAAAAATAAAAATAGAGACTCAAAAAAAATCTTTCCTTGAATGACCAACCACCACTTGATCTCACCTTTGTCCGATCTGATCTTTGTAAATACCCAGTGTCGTGCATGCAGGGCAGGTGGCAGGTGATATTGCCACACTTTGAGACTACCAGAGGCTCCCTGCGGTTAAATGACTTCCCAGGGTGATAGAGTCAACGATTGCTGGAACTGGCAGCCAAAGGTGCAGACTTGAACTCACTTGTTCCCTGGAAGAGTAAGGCTTCGCGTGTACTAAGCACATACTCTGGCAGGCAATGTTCGAGCACTCTCCATGTGCTAACTCATTTTATCTTCACAGAAACTCTATGAGCTACTGTTATTTTCTCCGTTTTACAGATGAGGAAGCTGAGGCACAGAGAAGGTAAGTGACTGGCTCAGGGTCACCGGCTAATAAGTGTTAGAGCTGAGATTCAGACCCAGGCGTAGTTTCTTAAAGTCAGATTAAGATCTGTGTAAAAGAAAATCCACCCTTTTTAGGCGAACAGTTCAATACATTTTGACCACCGTGTACAGTCATGTAACCACCACCACAGTTAAAATGTAGACTCTTTTCACTGCCCCCCAAAGACCCTTTTTGCACCGTTGTTGGCAATCTCCTCTCCTATCCCAAACAAGGATGTGTTTTTCTATCCAAATAATTCTGCCCTTTCCAGAATGCCATATAAATGGAAACATACAATACGCAGACTGTTGTGTCTGGCTTCTTTCACTTAGCATAATGCTTTTAAGATTTGTCCATGTTGGTGCATGTATTTCACTAATTCATCCTTTTCCATTGCTAAGTAGTATTCCATTGTTTGGATGTACCGTAATTTACTTATCCATTCACTACTTGATGGACATTTGTTGCTTCTGCCTTTTGGCGATTATGAATAAAGTACAGGTCTTTGTGTAGGCAAAACTTTTTATTTTGCTTGGGTAAATGCTTAGAAGTGAGATTGCTGGGTCATATGGTAATATATGTTTAACTTGGTAAGAAATGACTTACTGGTTTCCTAGGTAGCTGTATCATTTTACACTCTCACCAGCAGTGTATGAGAGTTCCAGTGGCTCTACCTCCTCACCAGCTTCGGTTATCTTGCTTGTTTTTAGCTGTTCTAGTAGGGCTAGAAGTGGCATCACATTGTGGTCTAAATGTGCATTTCCTTAATGGCTCATGATGTTGAATGTCTTTTCATGTGCTTGTCTGCACTTTCACCCACTTCACTAGCCTCCCTCCCAGCAGAGTCTTTTAAAGTAATCTCTATGCCCAACGTGGGTCTCAGACCCACAGTCCCGAGATCGAGAGTCACATGCTCCACCGACTGAGCCAGCCAGCCTCCCAGCGGAGTTTTAACCCCCCTAAATGTGCCTCACTCAACCTGTCTTTACCCCTGCACACATGCTCTATTCAAATCCCATTGTCCCAATGTCTTTTCCCTGTATCTGCCTGGTCATTTGCTTCAAACCTGACCCTTAGGAACTCAGATTGGTAGGTTTTCCAACCAAGCATCACTGGGTTAGCTGCCTTTCCTCTGGGCTTCCAGAATACCAGAACACATCCCTGCTTAAGCCCTTAGGCACAGAGACTAGAGACACAGCCTATTTCTCTCTTCCTTCCATCTGGCTCTGTGCTTGACATGTAGGAGTAGCTCAAAAATAGTCGCTGAATGACTAAAAGCCCCCATATTAGCCAAAACCTTGTAGTGGCTTCTTGGTACCTACAGGGGAAAAAAAGTCCAAATTTTAGCACCTGTCTTATGAAATACTTGGAGAAAAAAGCAGTCAAGTGAGCTACTTTTCAGGGTTTTTACTTACCCAGCCTTACCTCCTAGCAAGTCTAAGAGGCCTGTTCCACAGTTCCTGAAGACAAGGAGATGAAATAGGAGAGGACTCTCAGACTCTGGGCATCTTCTCCGTGTCAAGTGCCAGGTGGTAAGTTGTCCCTTGGTCACCCTCACTGGGCTTTCTCCTGACCCCAAGCTCCCCAGCCTCTTCTGTCTTTGCCACCTTTGTCAGTCTAAGTGCTACCTATTTTTCTGGATGCGCATTTCTACCAAAATTCAATCCACTTTTTCTTATATCAGATTCTTGACATCTCAAGAAGAACAGACGTCTTGTAATTTCCCTTCTGCTCCTAGCCTTGGAGGCTTCCAGCCGCAGAGCAGTCCTCAGCAAATCTTGTGGGTGTTAAGCCGAGCAACAAAGTCTGGAGCACTTTTCTTTTAGTAGTTGATCAGTATTGGGGGTGGGGAACAATCCTTCATTGCTTTCAGGAAGACACGTGTGGTGTTACGGTTCGGCTCTTTGTCATCTGCGCTGCAATTAGACACATGTGACATTAGGGGCGCCTGGGTGGCGCAGTCGGTTAAGCGTCTGACTCTCGATCTCGTATGACATCATCATACATTTCAACCATTTTGTCCATCTACCTAAACATTTTTTTATTCAGAAATAATTTCAAACTTACAGAAAAGTTGCAACAATAGTACAAGGAACATCTATACACCATTTACCCAGCTTTACCTGTTAACATTTTTCATTTGCTTTATCATTTGTTCTCTGTGTATGTGTATATATATGTATACATGTGCACACATTTTTTTCCTGAATCATTTGAAAGTAGATTTCATCCATCATACCTATTACCTTTAAATACTTGAATGAATATTTCCTAAGAACAAGGACATTCTCGGGACACCTGGGTGGCTCATTCAGTTAAGCGTCCGACTTTAGCTCAGGTCATGATCTTGCGGTTTGTGTGTTTGAGCCCCACGTCAGGCTCTGGGCTGCCAGCTCGGAGCCTGGAGCCTGCTTTGGATTCTGTGTCTCCCCCTCTCTTTGCCTCTCCCCTGCTAGCACTCTATCTCTCTCTCAAAAATAAATAAACATTTTTAAAAGTTGTAGAACAAGGACATTGTCTTACATAACCATAGTAGTTATCAACTTCAGAAAATGTACCATGTCAGAGTACTTTTATCTAGTTCGTCATCCATATTCCAAGGTTATTAGTTTCCTATTGCTGCTGTAACAAATTGCCACAAACTAAGTGATTTAAAATAACACAAATCTGTTATCCTAATAGCTTTGAGGTCAGAATTCTCAAATGGCTCTTAATGAGGTGATGCTGAGGCATAGGCAGGGCTATACTCCTGGCCAGAATGCTTTATGAGTGACATTGTGCTCCACTCAGGGTGTCCTTTCCATGTCCACCTGTCTCTCATTGGTTTTGTTAATTTTATTTCTTTTTTTAAAGTTTTTATTCAAATCCCGGTTACCATACGATGTAATATTTGTTTCACATGTACAATATAGTGATTCAACATTTCCATACATCACCCCGTGCTCATCACAAGTGCACTCCTTAATGCCCTTCACTTGTTTCACCCATCTGCCCACCCCTCCCCTCTGGTAACCCTCAGTTCTCTATAGTTAAAAGAGTCTGCTTCTTGGGGAGCCTGGGTGGCTCAGTCGGTTAAGCGTCTGACTTCAGCTCAGGTCATGATCTCACAGTTTGTGAGTTCAAGCCCCACGTCAGGCTCTGTGTTGACAGCTCAGAGCCTGGAGCCTGCTTCAGGTTCTGTGTCTTCTCCTCTCTCTGCCCCGCTGCCCCCAGCCCCCCACAACTTGTGCCCTCTTTACATCTCTCAAAAAATAAATAAATGTAAAAAAAGGAATTAAAAAAACCCTGTTTCTTGGTTTGCCTCTCTCTTTTTTCCCCTTTGCTCATTTGTTTTGTTTCTTAAATCCCACATGTGAGTGACACCATATGGTGTTTGTCTTTCTCTGATTTATTTAAGTTAGGATTATACTCTCTAGCTCCATCCATGTTGTTGCAAATGGCAAGATTTCATTCTTTTTTATGGCTGAATGATGTTCCATTGTATATATATACCTTATCTTCCTTATCCAGTCATCAGTGGTGGACACTTGGGCTGTTTCCATAATTTGGCTATTGTAGATAATGCTGCTGTAAAGGTGATGGTAGCTTCAATCACCTGGCCGAGGAGTTGTTCCTTCTTTCCACTATATAATTATTAGGTTTTGTTTTGTTTTGCTTTGCTTTGCTTTGTTTGGCCTGAATTAAATAAGCAATCTGTATGGAGATACTTTTGGATTTGAAACATGCTGTTCTATTGATGGCTCTTGTCTGAACCAATCTTTATGATTATGGCTGCAAAATGATGAATTTCCAACTCCAGGACTCCCTCCGTACTTACTGGCTGGCGTTGACATTCTCCTCCTCTTTTCTCCTATTTATTTGTCTATTTATTGTTGATATGGATTCATTTCTATTTTTTTTTTCAGTGGTCTATGATTCATTATTGTCCTTGATTATTTGGTGTTCACATTATCCCAGCTTTGGCCAGTGGGAGCCCCTTTAAGCTGATTGCTGTGTCTTCTACTATGCCCCATAATGATTTTTAGCACTTCCTTATTTGTGGTGTAACAACATGCTCTAGGTTCATCTTGGATATTCCCTGCCTCATTCTGGAAATCAACCATTTCTCCAAGGAGGAGGCCTGGTTCCACTTAGTGGTGGATGATATTAGAGACCAAGATTTGGGCACTAGTGCCTATTGCTAGTGGGGTGTCTTTGTTTCCAAGCCTTTTCAGCAACCATAGCTAGGAAACACATACACACAGACACACACACACACACACACATACACACACACACACATACATTCATATTCTATATACATACACATTTTAGAAGCAATGAGGTCACATAGATATCTCCTATCCATCCCTATAGGATTCTTCCTTGCCTTCCCTGTTTCATATTTGTATGTCCCTTCTTCCACAGTGAGGACCCTGGCTCCCAACAGCATCAAATCGCTTCATCATTTGCTCAATTTGCACAAGACGTCTATAGTTCCTGAACCGCTTCAGTCATACCACTACATGAAGCAAACCTACTAAAAATAGTTCAGGCTGTGTTTGCAGTTCTCCACCCCACACTCCTAAAGACAGAAGGTATATAGATAAATATTATGTTCATAAAGTACTTGGATTAGTCCTCAAGTCCCCCAGCACCTCCCAATGTGGTTATGTCGTTCATTTGAAATACAGCCGAGCTTTTATTTTCAATTTGCTTTCAGTTTTAGCTTCCCCCCTTCCCATCCTTGTTGATTTGTATTGATTTGATTTTTTGAACATGTAGAACATTAACATACTTCCACAAATCAAAACTCGACAAAAAGTTCTACTTAGAGAAATGTTACTCCCTCCTGTATTCCTTCAATGCTATTCCCTTACTCCTTGTACATGACCAATTTCTGGCTTCTCCTTCCTGTGTTTCTTTTGGTAAAGATAAGCAGGTACATGTATGTTTTCTTATGTCCCCTTTGTCCTTACACCGAGGGTTGCACTCTCTCTATCGTCTTTTGTACTTTGCCCCTTTCACTTGCAAAATCCTGGAAATGGCTCCATGTCAGGTTGTAAGGTTGTGCCGGCCCTTCTTTACAGCTGCACACTTTTCCACCTACAGCTGTGCCATTATTCAACCATCTTCTTATATTTGGACATTTTGGTAGGTTCTGATATTTTGTGATTTCAACAATGCTCTAATCAACAACCTTGTGCATATTTATTTTCATGTTGTTGGAAGTGAATCTTTAGGGAAAATTCTAAGAAATAAGATTGCTGGGTTGAAGGGCACATTGTATATGGAATAATCTTAGGTATTGCCAAACTGTTCAGGAATAATCTCCTCCATAGGAATTATACAAGTTCCCATTTCTTCCAGCAATGCAGGAAACTGCCTGTTTCCTCACAGTCTGGCCAGCGGAGTGTATTGACAAGTTTAAAAATTTTTGCCATTCCGATCCATGAAAAATGGCATCTCAGTGTTGTGAAAAAGAAAACCAAAGGCCCAAGATGGGGTCACTTATGCTAGGCCAAGTCACCAAACCGGGGCTTAATACCTAACCTAATTGCAGTTTCAGCCTCCTCAAGAAATACAGTCTTAACAGAAATATAGGTCAAGTCAGGAATTTTCTGATCAGCGCCAATGAGATAATCTGTCACAGGATCCCTCTCCTTCCCCACAAAGGAAGATAAGATAATCTCCGTGATAAGACCCCCAGCCCATCTCCCTAAGGGAAGGTGACCTTGCCTGAAACAATCCTTTCTTTTCTTCTGCCAATAACTTCTTGCCCCAACCTCCTTCCCATAAAAGCCTTCCATTTTGTACAACTCCTCAGAGCACCCCTCTACTTGCTGGATGGGATGCTGCCCGATTCGTCACTTAATAAGGCCAATTAGATCTTCACATCTACTCAGTTGAATTTTTGTTCTTTAGCAGCGTTGTTTTAATTTGTATTTCAACCAGAGATGCTTTAATTTTAAAATGTTGGGGAAAAAAGTCTTGGTTACTGAAACCCTGTTGGAGGTGAATTTTATAGAATCTCACCTTGATATTCTCTAGAAAATTCTCTGAAAATAGTTCTCATTCTAGAAAAATTTTAGCGTACATCCCACCCAAATAGAGCAAAATGACTTCTGAGCCCTTCTACTTGTTTTCTTCTGCGGTTTGGTTTTTTCTTGTTGATGTTTCAGTTGGTAGGGACTCTTCTAAAGCTTTCTTGCCCCACCTAATGGGCAAGGAAGGGAATCAATCTGCCTGGAAACCAGTAGAGATATTCACCATCCACCAAGATGTTCTGGCCTCACAGACATTAGCACAAACAAGATTCTAAAGAGAACGAGACACGGAGATTTATAGTCATGGCTTCCACACAATTCTAGAGCAAGTAGAGCTAAAGCATGTTTTAGAGAGTCAGTAAGGGTAGTTGACATCCTTTTCTTAGCTGTGCTAATTGCTACATGTGTAAGCTTTGGTGACAGCTGTTGCTGTAGTCAGGCTCTAGGGCCTCAGATGATCATTTAAAAAGTTATTTATGGAATAATAATAATAATGGAAATAACTTTTTTTCATTATAAAAGTAATACATGCTTGATGGAAAAATCCTAGAAATTATGGGAAAACATAAGGAAAAAATTAAAATTATCTGTACTCCCACCACTCAGTGGTAACCACAGTTAACAGTTTGGTGTCAGTACTTTTGGGATTTGGACGCATAGATAACCACGGTGCACACACACACACACACACACACCCATGCACACACATGCACGTCCATACACACACTTTTCTACTGTGTCTCTCTGTCTCTCTCCATATAAACTCATACACATATATGTGTACATACATACATACACAAAAGTGCTCACATTTTTCTCTTTTATTTTTTTATTAAAAAAATTTTATTGTTTACTTATTTTTGAGAGAGAGAGAGAGAGAGAGAGAGAGAGAGAGAGAAAGAGAGCACAAGCAGGGGAGAGGCAGAGAGAGAGGGAGACACAGAATCTGAAGCAGGCTCCAGGCTCTGAGCTGTCAGCACAGAGCCTGATGCAGGGCTCAAACCCACAAACCAGGGGATCATGACCTGAGCTGAAGCTAGACACTTAACTGACTGAGCCACCCAAGCATCCCTCACATTTTTCTACATATGATACACACATATACTTTTTTTTTTTTTACAAAAAATTAGATAGTAGTGAACTTACCATTTTGTATTTTGCTTTTGTCACTTAACATATAGTGAACATCTTTTTTTAGTCATCCTAAAGTCTATAGCATAATGCTTAATTGCTACATCGTAGTCTTATTATAACTATACTTTAAACTTTTTTGATCATGAACGTGTAGTTGTTCATAATTTTTCAGCATCATAAACAATGTCTATGAACATAGATTTTTGTACACCTGCCTAATTATTCCATTAGCATTAATTCCTAGAGCTAGAATTGGTGAGTCAAAGAGTACACTTTTTGAAAACTATTTCTGTTAAAGTAATGCAGATGCACTGGGGTTAGCAGAATAATGCCATTCTACCTACGATGTCCACATCCTAATCCCTGGAGCTTGTGACTATGTTACCTTAGCTGGGAAAAAGAATTCTCGCATATGTGATCAAGTTAATGATCTCAAGATAGGGAGATTGTTCTGGATTCTCCATGTGGACCCGATGTCATCACAAGGGTCCTTATTAGGGAAACGGGGACACGAGTGAATCACAGAAGGGGGTATGAGACCAGAGTGACTTGAGTGCTGACTAGGACCCCGGAATGCGGGCAGCTTCTGTGTCTGGAATCTGGCAAAGGCGAGGGAACAGACTCTCCCCTCGAGTCCCTGGAGGGAGCACAGCCCAGCCAGCACCTTGATTTCAGCCCAGTGACACCCCTTCTGGACCCCTGGCCTCCAAAGCTCTAAGAGAAGAAACTGTGTTGTTTTAAGCCACTAAATTTGTGGTAATTTGTTACAGCAGCAACAGGAAACTGACCCACACGCAGCTTTAACGATTGTCCTAAATAAGGCTTATCTCTCTATGCAGCGGTCCCCTGTCGCACCCCTTTGTATCTTCAGTTTCACTCCCCTGGGGAACCACTTTCAACTCTTATACCTGTTTCTTCTGGGTTTACCTCCCTATGTCTAAATAATATGCCTATTCTGCTATTTCTTGATTTATTAATTTTAGCCACTATTTACTGAGATATTGAGTTCCTCTTAAAATGGATGAGGATTTAGCTCTCCTACGTTACTACCCCAACTTCCAACCCCAGAGTCGCCCAATGTATTATTGTCATACCCATCTGGATAATCCAGGATAATCTCCCCATCCCAACGGCTGGCTGATAAGCAATCTTAATTCCATGTGCAAGCTTAATTCTTTTCCATATAACCTAATCTATTCACAGGTTCTGAGTATTAAGACAGGGGCCTATTTGGGAGGCCATTATTGTGCCTACCACATCCTTCATCAAATCTGCCAAAGCTCATCGATAACATGTTCCACACCCTTGGTTAAATCAGACCTCCCTCCTCGAGCTCTCCATGCTGGTCGAGCTGAACTGATTGCCCTCTAGTCCTGCTATGGAGTCATCCAGGGATGTTGTTTCTCTCTGCTCTCTTGCGTGCCATCCTCTGTTTTCTGGGTCTTGTGTCTTCTATGTTCTTAGTGTGCTGCTTTCTTTCTCTGAAACACATCTTCCTGATGTTTCTGAAGAGAGTATGGGACAGGTATGCATTTGGAGTCCTTACATGTCTGAAAATGTCACTCTTCCACCTTCATATTCGATTGAAGGTTTGGTTGAGTATAGACTTCTAGGTTGAGGAGAATTTACTCCCAGAAGTTTGAAGGTATTGTTTCATTATCTTACAACATCTCGAGACCTTATTCAGAAGCCTGATACAGTTCTGTTTCCCATTCGTTTTGCTATACAACTCGCTTGTTCTCTCTGGAAGCTTTTGGGATTTATCACTGATGTTCTGGAATTCATGATAATATGCCTTGGTGTGAGTCTTTTTTCAGTCATTGTCCTGGATACTTGGTGAGCCCTTTACATGTGGAGACAATTATCTTTCAATTTAGGGCCATTTTCTTGTATTATTAATTTGATAATTCCAGTCCTTCCATGTCTTTGTTTCCTTTTTTTTTTTTTTCTGGACTGTCTATAAGTTGGATATTGGATCTTCTGGAATGATCTTCTTTATTTCCTACCCTTTCTGTTCTATTTTCCATCTTTCTTTTATTCTACCTTCTGGGAGATTCTGGTAGAATTTATTCTACCTTCTTGACTTTATATGACAACTCTTTTATTCAGTTTTTTAAATTTCATTGCTCATATTTCAAATTTCCAAAATCTTTCCTCCCTTTATCCCTCTCTGTGTCCCTCTCTTTCTGTCTTTATATGTGTCCTGTCCTTGTCTCATGGACGCAATATGCTCTCTTGCCGCTGTGAGAATCTCTTACTGGTGCGGGTGTCCACTTTGGAGTCTCCGCTTATCCCGCATATACTTTTCCTTCCTTAGCTCTTTGTTCATCTCTTTCCTCCACAGCAGAAATGCTCCTCAAATGTCTGATGACATTTTACTGGTATTGAACACTGAGGGTCCTCCTAGCCATCCTGGGAGCCTGGCAGGGGCTCTGCTGAAGGGTGATGGAACAGTGTGTCAGCCTGGGCCTCGTAGGAAACACACGCTGCACTTAAACTTGGCCATTGGAAAGGGCTCAATAAAGGATTATTTATGAAGATGTGGGCAGGGTTTAGGGGAAACAGCAAAGAATAGGTCAGCATGCCATGCGTAGCATTAATGAAGAGCTTTTACTACCTAAGGCCTAAAGGGCAAAAGGAAGGAGTCATTTGCAACTAAGTGAGGGTCTCTATAAGGAAAGGGGTATCCGACCACAGCTGTGTTCTTCAGAAGGACACAACCCGCTGTTGACATATCAGGGAGGGACTGAAAGGAATGTATACCCCGACTTCTCTCTCCTCCTGCCATCAATCTCTGCCAGTGCTGTCCACTGAATGAACTTGACCCAAAGTCATCCATATTCCCGGCACCCAGAGCAGGCTGGAGGAGGACCAAGGATGGAAAAGGAAGACGTCCAGCATAAGTTGCATCAATCTGGGTCTGGTCAAGAAAATAGAAGCCACTCGGCATGTTACAGATATAAAAATTTGAGTGTAGGTGGCGCGTGGGTGGCTCAGTCAGTTAAGCGTCCAACTTCAGCTCAAGTCACGATCTCGAGGTTTGTGAGTTCGAGCCCCGCGTCAGGCTCTGTGCTGACAGCTCGGAGCCTGGAGCCTGCTTCTGATTCTGCCTCCCTCTCTCTCTGTTCCTCCCCTGTTCATGCTCTGTCTCTCTCTCACTCAAAAATAAATAAACATTAAAAAAATTAAGAAAAAATTTGAATGTACAATTAGGGGCTTGTGTGGGGGTTGGAAGAGCTAGACACGGTGGTGAGGGTACAGTTTAGGGACACTACCCAAAAGGTCAGAGGGGCTGACATGGAATTCCTAGGCCCAAAGCTTCCAAAGCTGGCATAGAAGCTGCACCAATTCTCAAGAATCTCTGAGAAGCTCCCACCACTCACCCAAGTTTTCACTGGCAAAGTATTCCCAAAAGCTTAATGGGAAGCCTCTGCAAATTTCATCTGCCCAGGTATCTGGTTTTTACCATTTCCAGGGGAGTAATGTTAGTTTCCAGTTTCTCCCACATCTGCATCTAGGGGTCTTTTCTCTAAGCCTCCTTGGTTTTTCCGCAGAAGGAGCCTCCCATCCCCCGTCTGTGGCAGGGAGGGCAGGCAGGGAGGATGGCCAGGCTTGATCATTAAGGTTCCGGGATCTGGATCTTCTTGGGTTTAATGTCCTGTGCAGCACGGTAAGCAGGGGACCAAGGGTCCAGCCATTCAACGTACAGGCGGTGGCGCTATCCCCCTGATTGCGGCTTCGAGCCTCACCTGGAATTTGCTCAGCCAAGGAGCTTCCTTCCTGAGGTCTGCTGCAGACCTCTATTTGGTGGTTTCCTGCTAAGCCTATTACCCCTCCTGGGCTGCTGTTTGAGCCCCAACAGTGCCTTGAAATGCCCCAACAGTGCCTTGAGATGTATCCTCTCCTGTTCTTCTTGTCCTTGTGGGTGGATTCCCTCTTTATTCCTTTATTATCATTTTACTGGGATTTGAGGGGGAATGATGGTAACACAAGTAGCCCGTGTGCCAGAATTAACCAGAAGTGTGTATTTCTTAAGACTTGGTTACAAATTGTCATATTAGATGCTCACTTTAAAGTCCTGTAGTCACAATTTTTAATTTTAAATTAAAATTATTTGTTCAGGGGACACCTGGGTGGCTCAGTCAGGTAAGTGTGTGACTTTGGCTCAAGTCATGATCTTACAGTTCCTGGGTTTGAGCCCCGCATCGGGCTCTCTGCTGTCAGCACAGAACCTGCTTCAGATCCTGTCTCCCTCTCTCTCTTCCCCTCCCCCACTCTCTCTCAAAAATAAACATTGAAAATGTTTGTTCAGGGTGCCTGGGTGGCTCAGTCGGTTAAGTGTGTAACTTTGGCTGAGATCATGATCTCATGGTTTGTGAGTTCGAGCCCTGTGTTGAGCTCTGTGCTGACAGCTCAGCATTGGATTCTGTGTCTCCTTCTCTCTCTCTGCCTCTCCCCCACTTGTGCTCTGTCTCTCTCTGTCTCTCAAAAATAAATAAATGTAAAAAAAATTTTTTTAAATATCTGTTCAATTACAGTCGTTATTTATTACAAATCATAGTCATAGTTTTTATATTATTATATTTAATTATATTATTATTATATTCTATATAAATTATAGTCATTATTCTAATATATTCAAATGAGGAAAAATATGAAATAATAAAGGTATAACAACCTTTAAAAGCAGCCTTTTCCATTACTAAAATTACACCCATTAATGAAAGTCTGGAACACTGCCAGATACTATCCTAAGCACTTTATAAGCATTTGCCCATTTTAGCCTTATGCTAACCCAATTTATAGATGAGGAATTTGAAGCACACAGAAGTTCAGAAACCTCCCAAGACTGCACACCTGCTTATATCAGGCAAAGCCGAAACTGTTCATACTTAGGCCAGTGGCCGCACCCCCTCCTCTCCTGGCACAGAAAATAGAAGGGAAAAGAATCAACTACAGCCAGTGACACCAAGATGAACTTTGAACCTTTTGGAGTATTTGTTTCCAAAGTTGTTAATGTATTTTCTTTCTTTCTTTTTTTAATTTTTTAATGTTTATTTATTTTTGAGACACACACACACACACACACACAAAGTGTGAGTTGGGGAGGAGCAGAGAGAGAGGAATACAGAATCTGAAGCAGGCTCCAGGCTCTGAGCTGTCAACACAGAGCCCCACGAGGGGCTCGAACTCATGAACTGTGAGATCATGACCTGAGCAGAAGTTGAATGCTCAACAGACTGAGCCACCCAGGTGCCCTGAAAGTTGTTAATGTATTTTCTAAGTTAGAAGGCAATTGTAAGTATAGGATCTGTATAAATATGTACTCTGTGTTTTCTCGCTCGGTGTTATGTCATGAGCATTTTATACGTATGTAAATTTTATCGCAAGCAAAACGCTCGCAAGGACCATTTAAATTTTATGTTAGGGCCATTGAATAGCAATTCTAAACCATGAAAAAAATCGGGTTGCTTTTGTTTAACTTCAGATGACTCCGTGATTTCTAATGGAATCAAACACAGCTGACTTTACATTCCCAGGCTTGCCTCTCTTTCCTCCTGAGGGAGATAGGGCATGACATTTAGCCTTTCTGAGTCTCCTCCCTTGTAAAATGGTGATAGTAATATCTTACATGGCTGTCGTGAGAATTTAAAAGAGGATAAAAGAGTATCGCAGCCCCCTGCCCCTTCATCAATGGTAAGGATTATTCTTCTAAGATCATGCTTCCTGTGCAGAGACATTTCCAAAAGATGGGTAACACATTGGATTTTTAGCTATGGTTGAACCTTTTTACTCCTTTATCTGGACGCGGAGGAAAGGTCTAGTTCTTATCCGGTAGGCTACTTGTGTGGTGCGTACTGTTAGGAGAGACTGATGTATACATAAGACTTTTCGGAAAATGTCATTATGAATACATGCCAAAGTTTCAAGATTCCCTCTTGGCCAGGCCATTTTCTGGGAAGTGATTGGTTAGATGACCCTCATTAGACTGGACACAAGGAAGAAGAATGCCAGGTTCAAGAATGTCACTAGACCTCTGACAGCTTCCTAGTAGCTGGTTTCCTCAAAAAGAGTTTACTCTCATTAAAGACCATCAGAGAAGTCCTTAAGCATTTTTTATCAGGAATTCTGATTTCTTCCCAGATGGTTATGAAATACATTCTCAAAAAGTTTTATTCCAGACAGGTTTAATATTTCACAACTGAATTTATGAGAAAAAGAAAAGGCAATTTGGGAATCCTCCAAGACAAAAGTCCTGCCTCCCTAAGGTTCTCAGTTTCCATCAGTAGAGCATAAAAAAGGGGTTACCTGCTCAAAAAAATATATAAAATTATGCTATGTGGAAATCATCATGGGTCTTGGTGCCATTACACATTTAGAAAATGTCTGAAAGAATATTCCAATAGAAGTTAACTGTTGTTATCAAGTATCTCTGCAACGATTGCTAACTGCGAGATTATGGAAGATTTTCACCTGCTACAGCGTATCTTTATTTAACTTTTTTTTTTTTTTTAAAATAATGAGCAGGTATTACTTTTCTAATGATAAACACCGGATCGGTTTTACCGGCACAGAGGTGTGGTCACTGGTAGCTCCCTTGAGCCCTTTTTCATGACAAAGCATGAACCGGTTCATCTGGTGACCAGAGGGGACATCTCAGCTCCAGGGAGCCGAGGTTCTCACACTTGAGCCGCATCAGAACCCCCTGGAGGGCCGGTTGGATCGTGGAGTGCTGCGGCGCCCCCCCCCCCCGCAGAGGTCCCGATTCAGAAAGTCTTGTGTGGGGTCCACAACGTGGGGAACTAACAAGCTTCCACGCGCTGCTGTGGCTGCCGCAGCCAGTCTGGGGACCACACTGTAAGAACTGCTGTGGTCCAGGCAAGAAAATTTCCACAGGGGAATCAAAGCCAAACAAAGATGAACTTCACTCACTTCCCATTTTTGCCTCTGGCTGGCCTATAATTATTTTTGAGGAGAGGAACCTACTTTGACTGGCTCTGTTTAGTAAGAAGTTGTGCCGGGAAAGTTACGCCTCATCTCGTTAAATGAACGCTGGGTTCAGAGACCAAGTCCCGTGACCTCTAGGGCTTGAGGCCCTATCGGCGGGCGGTTGGCTGTGTGCACCAGGGGCTTCACGACCTAGTGAGTGGCTGTGGCTCATTACCCTCAACCCAGGCCTCTGGATGTGGTTTCTCTGAGCCCTGAAGAGGTGACACTGAGGGTGATGGGCGAGCGGTTAGTGCAATACCGATGTCCTGTTTGGGTAGTGGTGTGGGAGCTGCTACGGGAGTGGGCAAAACACAGAGAGAAACATCCTCACTATGCCCAGTATTACCCACCGATTACGAAGGTAGTCATTCTCTTTTCTTATGGTGGTAAAATATACATAACATAAAATTTACCGTTGTCATTTTTTAAAGTTTTTATTTTATTTTTTAAAAGTTTGAGACAGAGAGAAAGTGGGGGAAGGGCAGAGAGAGAGGGGAGAGAATCCCAAGCAGTCTCCATGCTGCCAGCGCATGGGGCTCGATCTCACGAACTGTGAGATCATGACTTGAGCCAACATCAAGAGTCGGATGCACAACCAACTGAGCCACCCAGGCGCCCCCATTGTGATCATTTTAAGTGCATAGTCCAGTGGTATTAAATATATTCACATTGTTCCATTCATCTCCAGAACTTTTTCATCTTCCCACACTGAAACTCTGCACCCATTATCACTCTTTAAAATATGTAACAGCCTTTGTTGAGATATAATTCATGTGCCATACGATCCACCCATTTTAAAGTATATAATCCAATGGTTTTTCAGTATGTTCATAGAGTTGTGCAGCCATCACCACGATACATTTTTAAACACTCTTGTCACCCCTAAAAGCAAGTTTGTACCCATTAGCAGTCACTCCCCAATTCCCCCAGCCCCCTCCCTCCTTCAGCCCTTCATCTACTTTCTGTCTACAGGTTTGCCTGTTCTGGGTGTTTCAGGTAAATGGCATCATATGATATATATCCTTTTATATCTGGCTCCTTTCACTTAGCATCATGTTTTCAGGAATCATCCATATCATAGCACGGATCACACTTTGTTCCCTTTTGCATTCACTCTTTTTTTAAATTTAATTTGTATTTATTTTTAATGTTTATTGATTTTTGAAAGAGGTTGGGGGAGAGAGACAGAGACAGCGTGAGCGGGAGAGGGGCAGAGAGAGAGGGAGACGCAGAATCCAAAGCGGGGCTCCTGGCTCTGAGCTGTCAGCACAGAGCCCGACGCGGGGCTCGAACTCAGGAACTGCAAGATCATAACCTGAGGCGAAGTTGGAAGCTTAACCGACTGAGCCACCTAGGTGCCCCTGCATCCACCCTTAATAGGATTCAAGTTTGAACTCATTATCTCCTCCCTGTGTACAATGACTTCCTTCTCCACTTGGTTCATGTCTCTAGCTACTCAGCTTCCAAATCAGCTAACAAAATATTTCATTGGAAACCTCCATCTGTGCTCCCTACCGTCTCCCCAAATCCACTGCCTCACCAGATGTGTCCAATGTAGTTCAGAACTGACTGTAGAATGCTACCTGTCCTCTTTGTCAGTGTCAGTGGCATTGTATTTCTTGCCCTGAATGTCCTGAGTCTGTCCATGGCCTCCCACTTGCAGACTATCCCTCCTCTGGTCCCATTTCCGTGGGCTCTCCACTTACCTACCTGAAGTCAGTCTGCTTAGAAACCTGTGCTCTTTCCCATTGCTTCAGGGCCTGGCACAGAGACCACTTGGAATCGGCTTTTTGGCCGTACTCCCGCCCCTTCCACACAAGCTTCCTTGTAACATCATCTGTTCCCCAGAATCTGAGCATTCTCACGTGTTCTTCCTTCTCTCTGGAATGCCGGCAAACATCTGTGCATCCTGGAGACCCAGCTCCAGTGGAAGTCAAGTCCACGAGGGAGCCTCTGGGCTTCTGAAAGCTCAGGGGAAAAAGAGAAATCAGTTTTGTAAGGCAATCCCTCCTTTTAAATCTTTGTTACTCTTTTTAAATTTTTTTAGTGTTTATTTTTGAGAGAGAGACAGAGAGACACAGAGAGACAGAGAGAGAGAGAGAGCGCATGAGGAGGGAGAGGCAGAGAGAGAGGGAGACAGAATCCAAGCTGTCAGCACAGAGCCCGACCTGGGGCCCGAACCCAGGAGCCGAGCGGTGAGATCGTGACCTGAGCCAAAGTTGACACTTAACTGATTGAGCCACCCAGGCGCCCCAAAATCTTCATTCCTCTTAAGATCAAAAGCCTCCGGTCTTCAATCAGCTCCCATTTTTAGAAACTGGCCTGTCAGGATGGTTTATTCCAATGTTAAATACCAGTTATTCTATTTAAAGTTGTTAATATTTATTACAAATCATATTTCACACATATGATCTTAAGTTAATGCTTTTGGAACTTCTTTGGAATATCACTTCATTCATTTTTTTGTCATAATATCCTTCCTTACATATGACTGTTTGTAACTGGGGGGCAGGGGGGCGGATAGAGTGGGTAGAAAACAGTACAAACTATATTTCTTGTTAATCTCCTATGACTGTTCTCCCAGTTTACTATTTTCTTAGATAAAGCAGTACTCTGAAAAAGGATGGGAAAATGTTCTCGGCGAGTTAGTCTGTACACAGGGGCTCTCCTTGTGTGTTTTAGATGCAAGTTCCTGTGACTGATCAACTTGGAAGTCAATTTCTTAGGCAGCTTTTGGATTTTACAACAAGAACACCCTATTCCAGTTTTATAGCCTTCTGGGGTAGCACATTTCACCTTTTAGTTACGTCTTTTGTGTTTTCCTTTGCAAAGCAAGCATTTCCCACAAACCTTGTAAAGATAATCATAGTTTAGCTGTCTTATAAACGACCTGCTCCTTTGATTTGATTAATTTTCATCTCCACAGAGCTGGTAAAACCAGTTCTCTTGGATTTGTTGTAAACGACTCACTGAAAAAGAGAAAAGGAGAAGTGAGTGGATCATTCCAAGAGTGGTTATCAAGCCAAATCAACTGCAGTAGAGCAAGATGTTATTTCTGTAGCTTTTGATGTGATCCGGACACCTTACCTTGAACTCAGTATACACGTTGTAAAGGAAGAAGGAAAGAGCCTGCCGCAAAACCATCAGCACAAAGCCTTGGCTGCTCACTTCCCCTGCTGTCTGCCGGGGTTTCTCCTTGACAGACACCCCCTGATTGGAAAATTTGAGGTGGATCGTGCCTGCATCAATTATTACTGCATCAATTATTACTACAATATATCAATTAATACATCAAATATTACATCAAATATTACAGGTATATCGTGCCTGCATCAATTACAACATTAACATTACTGCGGTGTTCTGATGGTAATTTTCTCTTTCCCTCATTTCTTCTACATTTATCAATTGGCATTCCTCTGTAGGGAAGACTTGTCCCCCCTCCCTGACTTGTTTATTTACTTTTTATTTCTACTCATATAGACTTAAAGACAGCACTTTCATGAACTCTTTGGGTTAAAATCCAATAGAATCGTTACTTGTTGCTTGAATCGTTCCAGCTCGGGCCTTTGGGAGCTCTTTCAGGTCGGTTCCTGTGCCCTTTTGACTTGTGCCATCATTTTTATTGAGCACTTCCTTCCTTTCTGGCACCGTGAGGTTTTCCATTTCTCCATAAAGCACATCAGAAGCACCAGATAATGACTGTCTTTTGTAAAGCACTCTGCATGTAACTTCTATTAATGTAAAGATGATATTAAAGGTTATCAAAGCAAAGTATCATTCATTACATGCAAATTACAGATGTCAAGTCCGAGTACTTGAAGAGAGCACGCATGACACTATAAGAGCTACCTAGGCACGAGCTTAACTGTCTTCCATTTTTATCCAAAATGCTACCACCACTGCATCACACAGAGAGGCCTTTTAAGTCATGTGAGATCATTTGAAGTGTCACATCTCCACTACTCTCCATTCCCAAAATGCATCATCCATTCTGGTCGAAATGGGAGTTCAGTGGGATAAAGATATGGTATTAAATACAACTGTATTTATCCAGCAATATTAATGTGATGAATTCATGTCATTTGAAATATTGCACTAACTGTTAAATAGCACTACTGTAAGAGGGAGGCAGGATGAGGAATTACACATCTATTCTTGTCAGCAGCTGGATTTTTTAATGTTTATTTTTGAGAGAGAGGGAGACAGAGGATCCAAGGCAGGCTCTGCAGTGAGCCCGATGTGAGGTTCGAACTCACGAACTGCCAGATCGTGATGTGTGCTCAAGTCAGATGCTGAACCAACTGAGTCCTCCAGGCGCCCCCGTCAGCAGCTGGATTTGAATTTTGACATTAAGTGCCCCTGTGCTGGTCACCAAAAGTTCCTAGAAGGAAAAGTAAAAGTACAATTGGAACAATTCATGAAAACCAAACAGTAAGTGTGGGGGAGGTGCGGGGGAGAATGTCCATTTTTGTAATTTAGAGAAACTTAAAATGGAAAAAACTGTAGTGTCTTGAGTAGAATTCATACCATTTAGTTTATTTAAGGCATTAAAATTAGGGCAGAGCTCAGGATTTTCAAAAATGTTAAGTCTTGCCAGCAGTCATTTGTGATGAAATGACAAATTTCTCCATGCAGGAAGCCTACCCAGATCAATGAGTAGGGTCCCAGTTCTCTGATTCAAGAAGGAAAAGGTAAGGCTTGAAATAGACCAGAGTCAAAACAAGACACAAAAGTTCAGGTGGTCTGTCTTCACCTATGAAAAGCTGGGGGGCGGGGCGGGGAAAGGAAACAAGACTGTCTTCCCCAAGTAGGACAGAGAGAGGAGTAAGATTAGGCAGGACATGAAACAAGCTGTTGATTTTTTTTTTTTTTTTTGAGCCCTACAGAGTTCAGTCACCAGTTTACTGGTTTAGGTGTATTGGTCTCTGCAATGTCCAGGTAAGCCACAAATCACTGACACTGTTCAAAGACTTTGGGCCCACTGCTCTGAGAACGCATGGGGTAGCCAGCCAAGAATCCTCAGCACCAAGATGCTATCCCACCACAAGTCCAGCTCAGCTCTTTCCTTGTTGAAACATGCCCAGTCACTTTCAGAACCCTGAGTCTTCTTGAGAGGCAGATAAGGAAGCCCAGTAACCCTGGCCTTAGCAAAAACAATCATGCCTGGAATCAGGCAGATCCCAGAGCAGTTCTGGGCGAGGCTCAAGAAAAAGAAAGTCCCAGTAACAGTGGGCTTTAGCCATGCCCTGCGAGTTTCAGTGTTTGTGGACTCTAAGATCCTATCGCAAGGCCTCATCGCCCTGATATGCCAAGGCATGTAATGAGTGAGGCACCAAGGATCCTGGAGCAGGTATAATGAGTATTCATCTGGGCCTTTAACACTTCAAATTCTTAATTTCCATGTTCTTTAATTGTTAGAAGTCTGCATTGATGTTGCTACTACCTTCTCAGTAGCTCCGTGGACGGGTCTTCTCCCCTTTGATTACTCTCCTGTTTACATTGCTCTGACACACAAGAAAAGCATTTAGAAAGATGATTCTGCTGATCTCTTGTTGGTTAGACTCGTTGGGAGGTTTTTTTTCATAAAGCTAATGAAACAATTATAAGTACATCTTTCTGCAGAAATCCCAGGATGTAACCAATTTACTAGAGTTGCCCCAATATCATGGGTGAGGTATGAAGACAGGTCTATATTGGGTAGGGGGGTCAGCTTTTATTTGTCACCGCTGGGTCCACTAACCTTCAGCCCCCTCCATTTTCCAGGGGCCAATGATTTAATTTCTTAATTGTTTTATTTTCTCTTTTTGAATGTCTCCCATCTATTTCACTATCTCGTCCTACCACCAGATGGTGGAAAGGGAAAAGGAAATAACCTGATGGTAAATGAATGTGGTGCTGGCTGGCAAAGTATTTATGGCGAAAGGTTTGTAGTGGTGAATGGACCCAAAAAGGATCTTGTGAGTTACCTATGAATGCCCTGTTTTCATTTCAGCGCCCATTCAAAGGTCGGCTGTGCAGGTCTGGGGGGTGGGGGTGGTCAATGTGGCACAATACCTTGCTGGGGAGGGAGTCAGCCCTTTCCTCAGGAGATTCTTGGGAACATCAGCGCCTGGGAACAGAGCTGAGCAACCCAATCCTACCCGGCCAAGGCACGGGGGTGCGCGGTTAGGGGTCCCTGTGAGGGTCGGTGCGAGGTGATGTGCCCCGCCGGCCCCTCTGCACCTTTCTCTGTCTTTCCGTATCTGCGTTCCACCGCCTCCTATACGCCGAATTCGCACTTGGCCTGCCTTTCCCATGCTGCCCTGAATGGATGTAGCATTTCCATCCCTCCATAGAGACCCCTTCTCCTGCCTTCCCAACAGCTCCCTCAGTGAAAGCTTAATCTGGGTTGCCTCGATCTCCGATCCCCGGGGTTACCTGCCGTCACCCTCAGCAGGTGTTCATTCCCTCACCTAGCCATGGTCTCCCCTACCCCAGTCCGTACACCTCTAGTCGCACCCTCCGGATGGGCCGCTTCCACCTTCTTTCCCACGTGCCCTTCCACTCGGACGCCCCCTCCCCCACGACCCCCCTTCCAGTCTCGAGGAGTCTCGCGGCATTTCCCCGGGCGTTAGCCGAGCCGCCTCGGGTGTGGGGTGGCCTCGTAGAGCAGGGTCCCTCCCCAGCGGGCGGTGAAGGGGGCGCCCGAGCGCCGCAGCCGCAGGGAGGCCGGGGGCGCCGGCCCCGGCCCCGCCCCGGACAGGCCCCGCCCACCGCGGGCCCGCCCCTCACTGGCCCCGCCCCCGCCTCGGCGGCCGCGCGTCCCCGGCAGGCCGAGCCGCAGGAGCCGCGGCGAGGAGGGGGGCGAGCGGGCTGCGCGGCCGCGGCTGCCGGGCGCTGGGCTGGGCGGCGCTTCTTCTCCTTTTTTTTTTTTTTTTTTTTTCGCAATTTCCACTCGCGGGGAGCAGGAAACCCGGCGCAGCCGGGCGCAGCGGGCCGCGATGCAGCAGCAGCAACAGCAGCAACAGCAGGAATCACCCCGGGGCAGCAGCGGCAGCAGCAGCAGAGGCAGCAGCGGGCGGCGCTGAGCCGCCGCCGCCGTCGCTACTGAGGAGAAAGCCGGCCCAGCCGCCGCCGCGTTCGGACCCCTGCGCCCCGAGCCCTGATCCCGGAGCCCGACCCCCGCGCCCTCCTCCGCCAACTTTCACGCTGCCTCGGCGGCCCGGCCCGGCTCGACGCCAATGGGTGAGTAGGGGGCTGCCGGCGCCCCGGTGCCCGGGCGCCCACCTCAGCCTGAGGGCGGCGCGCCTGTCCCGGGACTGCGGAGTCGGGAGGGCGCTCCGGGGGCAGGGCCCCGGCGGTGACACCGCGGTGGGCACTCTGCCTACCTCGCGCACCCCCGTTCACTCCCACTCGCGTCCCTGCCGAGCCCGCGCGGCACCGACCGGAACCCCGCGCGGTCCTGGGCGGAGGATCGCGGGCCGGCCCGGGGCGGCTGAGGCTGAGGGATGCAGGGGGTGTGGTTGGTTCTTCGGGTGGGCGGGGAGAGTTTTGTCTTGGCCATTTTCTCGCCCCAGCGCGCCCTTCTCTGCGCTGAGGACGTGGGTAATGGGAGCTGGTGGGCTCCGGCCCTGCGCGGGGGTTCGCGTTGTCTGTCCCTGGCCCCGCCGCGGGGGAAGCCAGAATCTCGGGGTCTCGGCGCGGCCAGGGACCGAGTTGCGTTTGCTGGGGAACTACGTGGTGGTGGTGGGGGGGTGCGGGAAACGCCCCAGTACCCGGCTTGGCGTGCCATCCTCGGGTCCTGAGCGCCTGACGCGTCTCCCTTGGCGCCCCTCTTCTTCCCGGCCCTGACCCTCTCTCTCTGCCTGCCTTCTCTCAGCCTGGTGAGCTCTCCGCTGCGTGATGCTCAAAGGGCACTTCCTACATCCTCTAAGTCTGAAGGCTTGGGGAACTGGAGCCGGTGATCCAGTCCTCGATTTACTGGTGGAACATCAGTTGCAAGTAGGCAACTAACCATTAGGCCCCCTGGGTCCCATCTGGTGTAGACTGGCACATTGGAGCCACCTTGCCCAGAGGATGTGGCACCTTATTGGGCAAAGGACTTGTGATTGCCTGGGCTAGTAATCGTGTGGCCCATCCAGTTAATGTTCTTGCTGGCAGCCAATCTCTGTCTTTCATGCCTTTGGCAGATAATTTTAGGTGTTTCTAGGCCAGGCATAGGAAGGCTGTAGATGACAATAAATCATAATAAAGTGAGACCTTTCTGTGGGCAGGTAATAGGATTTGAGTAGGCGAGTCCAACAGTGATAGGTAAGCGGTCATAGGATGCTCCTGAAGACGGATGCAGTGGAAAAGGGGAGGTTTAACCCAATCAGTTGTTGACAGGCAGTTAAAATCCCATTTGTGGTCACTGCCATAAATGGTTTTCCTTTTCTAAAGTGGTGGCCATCCAATGGCCTCTCAGCTTCAATGTCACTTTTTTCTCAGTGCCCTTCTCTGGTCCCTGCACCACCTCCAGTCTATATTAGTTTCTCTGTCACCCTTCTCCTCTAGCACCTTTTTAAAAAGAGCGGTATTACATATTTATTTGAGTGTAACATTTATCTCCCCTACTGTAAGCTCCATGACTGTAGGGACAGAACTGCGTGGGTGCCGTTTTGCTCGGCGCTGTTTTCTTTGGTGCTTGGTATGGAGCAGGCCCTGAATAAATATTTATTGAATAAATGAATGAATGAGGGGGTATGAAACCCTCCTACTTGGTGGAAGACAAAATGCTTAGCTCAACACTCTTGTTTTGCTTTGCCATCTAATAAGATGATTTAGTTTATTAACAGAAGCATATACTTTAAACATTACTGATTACTTGAGTAACAGGTTGGTTTTTCCTGAGGTAACTGAAAGTGATTATTTTGATCACCTTTCCTTTTTTTGTGGGTCCCGAGAGGGTTGGACAAAAAAAGAAGTTAGATCCAAATGTCTTCTCCTGTGGCTGGACTGTGCTTTCTGTATCTCAGTGGGAAGAGGAGTCCAGTTTAAGAAGAAACAGACCTGTTTATTATTCGAGTCTGAACTGTTTTCATTATCCAGAGCCTCCTAAGAAAATTAGAGACTGCTTCTGCAGTTTATAGTCCTTTCAAGCTTAATCTTTTTTATTTTTTTTATTTTTTTATTTTTTTACTGTAACCATTACAAAAGGGAGGGGGTGCAGAAACTGATTTTCATTTGTTTCAGGTGTCACTGCTTAGAGGCGATAAGATTAAAATGAATGCTGTCATTTAATTATTTAAAATGTTTATAGTGGGGCTTAAGATGCCCATAGTTGTTTATGGCTAAAGATCGCCTGCTATTTTCTTTTTTTTAAAATTTTTTTTTTTCAACGTTTTTTATTTTTATTTTTGGGACAGAGAGAGACAGAGCATGAACGGGGGAGGGGCAGAGAGAGAGGGAGACACAGAATCGGAAACAGGCTCCAGGCTCGGAGCCATCAGCCCAGAGCCTGACGCGGGGCTCGAACTCACGGACCGCGAGATCGTGACCTGGCTGAAGTCGGACGCTTAACCGACTGCGCCACCCAGGCGCCCCATCGCCTGCTATTTTCTAAAGCGTCTTCAGCAGTGTATTTGGGAAGAAGTACAGGTAGGTAACAGTTCATTCTGCATGTCTTCCGATGGAGCCACCTAACAGTGCCGTTTCTGAAGCAGGTGTGTGTGTACACACAGGCACCGCCCCCTTCCCCATCCCCATCCCCATCCCCATCCCCATCCCCATCCCCAAGTCTCCTTGGTTTGCAAAAGATTTGTTCAGTGTATCAGTTTGATACATTTGCGTTCTCACCTGGCCTGGGAATGATTTTTCTGTTGATGGCGAACACAGTAAAACTGTCTTATGTAGTCTTTAATCTGAAAAAATCCTGAAGTGAAGCCAGTTAGTTGTAAAATGGCCTCTTAATGGAAGCCCGCTCAGAATGTGCCCTCGGAACTTGCAGGCAGATGCCTACAGGGCCAGATACGGGCAGAGCCTCTTGTAATTATGATCACACAAATGTTAATGATCCCAATCTGTGAACAGTGAAAGATTTGCAAGCCCAGCAAATGATTTTTGTTTAGAAAATTCCAGAGTAACAACAAAGTTTGGACTGTTTTCAGCAATGTATTGTTTTGGTGAGAGATTGCTTTACGCTAAACTAAAGCAAAAATGAATGCAATGCATTGACCTTCACAGTCTAAAATTAGAATTGGAAGAAAGACTCCACCTTTATCATTCATCACCTTTACTTTGCCCCTTCACGTCCATCAGGACACAGGCAGAACCTTGCTACCTTGCTGGTTGCACAGACCTTCAGTTCTTTTTGCATTACTGATATTCTCTCATCAGCTCTTATGTTTGAAATTGTTTTTTTAAATGTTTATGTATTTATTTTGAGCAAGCGAGAGAGAGAGAGAGAGAGCATGAGCAGGAGAGGGACAGAAAGAGAGGGAGAGAGAGGGGCTCCCAAGCAGGCTCCTCACTGCCCGTGCATAGCCCGATGTGGGGCTCAATCCACCAACCAGGAGAATCATGACCTGAGCCGAAAACAAGAGTCAAGACGCTTAACTGACTGAGCCACCCAGGTGCCCCTGAAATCGTTTTAAAGCAGGTTGCATACAGTGGCCAGCATTCATCCATTCATCCATCTATCCATCCGGTATTTATTGACCTCCTGCTTTGGGCCAGGCATTGTGCTAGGAATGGGTGCACGACACACATAGACCTGCCAGCTTAGGCTTTTCCGGCTAGTGGAGAGGTAGGCCTGAGTGCGATACTCATGACAATATGCAGTTATAAGCCCTGGTAGGTCTCGTGAAGGAGATTAGAGAGGGGCAATGTGATTTAGGTTGCAGAGGGGTAAGGGGAATGTCTTTGAGGAGATTGTGTTTGAGCCGAAATCTGAAAATTGGGTAGGAGTCATCACTGCCCTCCAGTACCCCCTTCAACACATCCGTAGTGGAACAAGCGGTTCTGCTCTCCTGGCAGCGAGGGACAGCGTGCATCACAGGGAGCCGCGTCGGACAGGACCCGAGTAGGACTGGGCCTGTGGGAGGGGCTTTAGGGGAGTGTTTAAGTAAGCCAGGTGATCTCTGGATTGGATGCTGGCTGGAAGTGAGGGATTTCCACGGTAGGGGGTCTTCATACATCTTCCCGAGAAGCAGGGAAGACCAGAGAAAGGCTGTGATTGGTAAAGGAGCAGCAGTCACTCCTATTGGCCAGGATTCGGGGATGTGTGGAGACTGTTGTGGTTTGGACAAGGTTCACTTGTTCTCCGTGTTCGGACAGGATTACGGAGTGGTCTTGTTTTTGTCTTGTCCCATCCTGGTCACAGAGTGGCCTTGTCTGATGTTGGTGTTCTGGGGAAATTGCTTGTTCAATGGGAGACTGCCCGGCCAGCTCCCGGCCGGCAGGGGCTGCTTTTCTGAGTTAACTAAGAGATAAATGGGGGGAGGGAAAAGGAGTCGAGGGTGGGGGAGGGGAGGAGAATGCCTTTCTAGGTATACTTTGTGGCTACTTCCTTAATACGGGGCAGCTCTAGTGTGGGGACTGTTCAACATTAAGCACAATGGACAACTGAAATGCCATACCAGAGAAGAGATACAGAGTCACACGGAGCAAGCTGCTGAGAGCCAATAAGTCAGGATGGCTCTTAACGGGAAAGACGCAGGGCAGAAAAATACTAGAATCCTGGCATTGTGAGAGGAGAGTCTAATGCAGTGGTTCTCAGAGTGTGGTCCCCCAGCATCAGCCTCCTTGGGATCTTGTTAAAGATACAAATTCTCTGGCCCCAATTCTGCCTACTGAATGATGAACTGGGGTGGGGTGGGGAGCCTAGCAATCTGTGTTTTAAGAAGCCCTCCAGGTGGTTCTGATGCATGGTCAAGGTCGGGGGTAGACCTTCTTGCCGTGCAGGTGAGAAAGCTGAGGTCCAGAGTATGTGGGTCACTGAAGGGTAGTACCTGGGCACTCTGGTCAAATATAAGATGCTGTTACAAGTGACACATGGCCTTAGAGAAGGAGAAAAATATGCTCCTAGTTCAGAACAAACCTCGTATGGAATCACTAGAACGGTACAGTGTTGATTCTGCCGTGAATCTAGTCCATGCCAGACCTCCAACACCCAGGCATTAGTGACACTAGCTGGCTCATCTCAGTGTCTCTTGGACTTTTACCAGAGTATCACATAGGCCTTTGCCATCATCCTTCTTTGCCCTCCGTCCTCTTTAGAAGGGACGTTACGATACATTGTTAGCATTGTTAGGGTTTTTGATCTTTGTTCCTCATTTTCTGTACCGGTACCTGTATTAGTTTCTGATTGCTGCTGTAATAAATTACCAAAAACTTGGTGCCCCAAAATGCCATAAGTTTATTGTCTTTAAAGTTCTGGAGGTCAGAAGTCCAACACAGGTCTCACTGGGCTAAGATCAAAATGTGGGCAGGGCTGCATTCCTGCCAGAGGCTCTAGGGGAGAATCCCTTTCCTCGCTTTGTCGGTTCCAGAGTCTTCTGCATTCCTTGGCTCACGGCCTACTTCCATCTTCCAGGCCAGCCGTGGCCGGTCAAGTCTCTTTCGTAGCACATCCCTCTGATACTGACTCTTCTGCTTTTCTCTTCCGTGTTGAAGGAGGGCAGGAACTGCATCACTTTGGTCGTTGTGTCCCTGTGCTGGCACATGGGAAGCCCCAAGTTAATATTGATTGAATGAATTATTTTTCCTAACCTTCTAGCTAACTTTATCCAGGTGTTTCTTGGACACCTCAAACAGAGCATGCTACATGCGGAGCTCAGCATTTCTCCTCCCCGTTCCCCACTTCCTGGAGGATATCACTGCCTTTCCCACCACTTGCATAGGTGTTCTCCTCTTGGTCTTGCCTCCTCTTCTTTCCCATCTCCTCTCTCTCCATTCTTTCCAGTGTACAGTCAAGCCCAAATGTTTCTGGAATGCTTTAGAAACATCTCTGCAGATGCTTTAGATCCTGAATGCCTTAGCAAAGCCTTTGGGGAGCTTGGCGGCCACGCCTGCCTTTTTTCCATGCTTGTTCAGGCCTCTGAGCCTTTGCCATGCAGTTCCTTTCCATTCATGGGGAAGGGATTTCATTCTCTTCTCTGCCTTGTAGTCCCTCTGTGTTAGTTTCCTCTTGCTGCTGTGATAAGATACTACAAACTCAGTGGCTTAAAACAACATAAATTTGTAATCTTACACTTCTGGAGGTCAGAGGTCCAAACTGGGTCTTACTGGGTCTTACTGGGTTGATATCAAGGTGTGGGCAGGGCTGTGTTCCTTCTGGAGGCTCTCAGGGAGAGTCCATTTCCTTGCCTTTGCCAGCTTCTGGAAGAAGCGCTCACGTTCCTTGGCTTGTGGCCACGTCACTCTAACCTCTGCTTCTGTCTTCACATCTCCTCTTTTACTCTGAACTTCCTGCCTTCCTTTTACAAAGACCATTGTGTTCTATTGGGCCTACCTGGGTAATTCAGGCTACCCTCCCCATCTCAAGCCCCTTCGCTTAATCTGTCTGCAAAATCCTTTTTACCACAGAAGGTAACATTCACAGGTTCTGCGGATTCGGATGTGGGCGTCTTTGAGGGGCTGTTAGCAGCCTGCCACACCCCTTGTTCATCTTTTGAGGCCTGCTCCGAAGGGTGCTATATGACACGTCGTCTTGTATTAAGTCTGTTCATCTCTGACAGGGTGTCCCCAACTACATTGCCCTGGCTCATTGCCTGGCACACGGGAAGTGCCATATGTTACTGAATGAATGAATGAGTAACCCTTTCACCCAAGTATGGTTACTGCTTGAAATTCTCCTAGGCTATTGGCTGCCAGGAGTGTGTGTGTAATTCTGTAAGATCCCCCAGGCACGGTGTGCTGACAAGGTCTGTTTGCCGACAGTTCATGGTGGCCTGCACTGCAGTGGATGAGAAGGGTAACGCCACATGGCGCGTGGCTTTGACAAAGAACTGCAAGTTCAAGATGGAAAATTCTCTCTGGCAGTGGTTCTCAACCAGGGGCGATTTTGCCCCCCAGGAGGACATTTGGCAATGTTTGGAGACACTTGGTTGTCACAGCTGGTGGGGGAGGGCAGGCTGCTGGCGTCTGGGGGCCAGGGGTTGGGGATACTGCTACACATCCTACAATGTACAGGACAGCCCCCCAATGGTTATTCAGCCCCCAAAGTTGGGGCAGCCTGCTCTGAGCGTTACACAGATGGTTGAAACACCGTTTCCTTCCTTCATCATCAGCTGCTCCGGACACAAGGTTTCCTCTGGAGCCACAGCCTTTGTTTTATGAATAAACCCAGAAGTCACTGGAAAGCAGGGCTCTTTGGCATTCTTTCACCATTTTGTTCTGTGAGTAGAAAGTGTCTTAACACAGCTCATTGCGTCTCTTCTGTCAATCCCTGGGTTGCAGAGTTGTTAAACTTACTTCTCCCGTGTTTGGCTCCCCTGATGTTTTGCCTTCCTGGTGGGATGTTCTTGTGTGCCGGGTGGCAGATGGTGGGTCCTTCTGCCATTCACACATGGGTCTCTGGAACCGAAGTGCTAGAAAGGTCCTTGGCAGTCATGGCAGCCCACACCATCAGATGATGGAACTGAGACTCTGAGAGGCAAAGTGCATGGTCCCCTAGCTGCAGGGCCCGGCTCCCTTTAAATAGGAAAGAACTAGCAACTTATATAGGTAGGCGCTCAGTAAATATCAGGCTCCTGCTTCCCCCATTGAAGCTCTTTCTACTAGCTGTTTCCTTGGTAAATTAAAAAAAAAAAACAGCTTTATTGAGTTATAATTCACATATCTTACAATTCACCCATCGAAAGTGTGAAGTTCAGTGGTTTTTGGTATGTTACGTTATTAATTTTTAAAATCATGGTAATATGGATATAACAAAGTTTGCCATTGCAACCGTTTTTAAGTCCGCAGCTCAGCGGCGTTAAGTACATTTGCAGTCTTGTGCACCCAGTACTACTATCTATTTCGAAAAGTTTTTCATCACCCCTTCCTGGCAAGTTTCTAACTTGAAGCATAGAATCCAGATCCCCTGGGGGTTCCTGGCTGCCCAGGAATTTTGGAGAACACTTGGTGGAAGTCCAAGGGTCCCAGTTGAGATTCCAAAGGAATACAGGAAGAGGGAAAGTATGGTTTTGTTGTTTTTACATGTGTTCGGTCACCGTCTCCTTTGGGAGGCACTTCAGTTTGACTCTGTCCCTCCAGCCACCTCCCTTGGTTACATCCCTCTCGTCCTCTTGGGGGAATTGTGAATATCCTTTTCTATCCTGAAGCATTTGTGAGTTAGTTGCTTGGGTAACTTCCTTGGCAATTACTGGGATTCATCAGGATATTTCAGTCACGGGAGAAAGCACTGCACTGCCAAACTGACCCCTCCAATCCACACGTAGAGAGTCGAGAGTTGCATGTTTCTTTGCCTGAATTCCTTTAGCTGGCAAAGGTATGCGGGCAATCCGGGTGATTATGGGAAGTTGGTTTTCAACTTGATTGTTATTGTATGGGTAAATATCTTGCAGGAAAGCCAATAGTTTTCATTAGGGGACACTTCAGCAAAGCAAAATGTATCTCGTGGACCTTCCTGGGGTGATAAACTGTGCTATGTTTAGCTTCGGGAAGAAAAAACACTAATAACAAAAAAAAATCCTCACTAATATTTGTCCTCACTGAACTGCATTCAGTTGGCAAGAAAAGCCCAGTAAAGGCCTTAAGCTGATTTCCTTCCAGTGGCCATGGAAGTGGTGGGGCCACCGCAGGAGGCTGGCCTGCCCCCAGGTGAGAGACAGAGTGGCAAGATGAAGTGCTATTCAGTTCATACTGCTGTTTCTTCCTCAGTATCTTGGATTAAATGCTATAAATGTTGACGTCTCATTAATTACTCATTTTGCTTAACAAATTTAAGTCTTTAAGCACCGGAGTACAGCATGTATAGACACTTTAAATCACCGTCTCCTTAGATTTCAACTATTTATCAGTCGGTATGCAAGCACCAGCCCTTGTGTTTTTGCTGGATTTTTCTAGACTGTTCTAGACTTGGAAGACTTGGGGCCCTGTTCTAGGTCTGGTCCTCTGGGGCTGCACTAGTTTTATCCATCACACACCCACTCCCTGTGTGACAAGTCTTTAATTAGCTTAGTGTCCTCCCTAATTATTCCAGCTAGTTCTCATTTTTGTGCCTAGAGCTCAAAGGAGGTGCTTAAATATTGTTTTGGATAAGAACTGGGAAAGGCCTTCTTGGCTTTGCTGTCCCCTCTTCTTAGCCGGCTTCTTCACGGATATTCATTTTCTTCACCAGACTGTTCTGGATGCTACCTTCTGCTTGAGCATTTTACATGCTAGCTTCTGGGTAAAATTCATTTGACATGAATGGCTTCATAAATGGGCGTTGCCTTTCTCCTGTTGTGATCATTCAGAAATCAAAACCCTAAACCCCTCTTCATAACAAACAAAATGGGATCATTTTTCACTTAACCAGTGATTTCTCACTGCCCCTTTGTTCTCCATAAAATATTAGATGGACAACAGACGTGTCACCCCAAATACAGTCTGTCAGGTAGCTCATTGTTGACCCTTGAGCAGGTTGGGCCGAGCAAGTGGTGGGGAATTGATGGTGATGTTTTAGCTTAAGTGCTGCCTTTGTCAGCAAAGAAATGAAAAGAAAGTACTTAGCTGGGGGGGGGGAGGGGGCTGGGTCTGGGGTGAGAATGGGAGTAGGGGTGTCCCCAGTGGAGGAGGAATTTGCATTGGGAAGGAGTTCACCTGCTTGTTGGGGATTGAGACTATAGCTACTTGCTGGGGGAATTTTCAAAACATTTTTAAATGTAATTTCATTTTTTTGTAATGAAAAGTGCTCACAATGACAGGTCTCTTTCTGAATCTCAGCCCTCCAGTTCTCTGGTGATTCCTCCCCCGTCCCCTGACCAAGGCTGTCTGTGTTTTATTTCTCCCAAAATCTTCCGGGCAGAGTTCATGCCTGTGGCAGCGGACGTGTATTTCTGTTATTTCTCCCTCCTTTTATGCGATGAGGTCATGGTTAGTCGCGGATAGGAGAACTTCTGTGTAGCTGGTGGCTTCCTCCCCTAGGGATGTGCACTAGAACTCTATGTCTGGGTCCTCCTCGTCTGATTTTGGTGGACCGATGGGCATATTTTGGAAGAGCTCTCTAGGAGACTGTGCTGTGTACTCCTGAGTCTCAACTGGTCTAGGTTTCTTAACCGGTAGAAACTTTGTCCTGGATCTTAACTGATGGAGACCACGCTTCTTAACTGGGTTAGGACTCTCTCCTGCTTCATATTGCAGACGTGCAGTAAGGACTTTCTTCAAGTGAGGAGGCGAAGCAGAGCCTGTTACCTGGAAAGGAGGGCTTATTACAGGGTCACAGGGGCCTCTCTTGCACCCCAAGGGTCCCAAGAAGCCCCAGAACCAGGGATGGGTTAACTGCCCCATGTGCCATCTCGCCTTCTCTCCTCCCCTCTTCCCTGCCCCTGTCCCCTTCTTCTCTCTGCGCATTTCATTCATGGGGCATGTGCCGCAGTTCCAGCCGCTTGTTAAGAGTGACTTGATTGTTCATTCTAGTTCCAAATTCCCATTAGCCAGGCTGAGCCCACTGGAGTCCATGTCGCTCCCGAAGATACACAGGTGGTTGCTGTGGGCCCACTTCTAGGAGGAGAAGGACGCACCTGGTTCCAGTCCCCTGATCTGAATGAAGCCCTGTCCTGGGAGCAGTGCTTGGTGAGATGGGGGTACCTGGGGGCCGCTCTTGGGGCATGCACTCTATACGAGGATGCTTGAAAGCCGTAAGCCAGAATACCTGAAAGTGCCCTGTTACCCATTTTCTCTTGACAAAGAAAGGGGTGATGAGTGTGAGGTGGTGCTAGAGTCTTTGACATTGTCCCATCCATCTTTGGAGCCCCTTTCATAAGGCTCCCCTGAGGAAGGGCTCCTGGCCCTGTCGGGCACAGTTGTGCTTCTGAGTGATTAATGGGGTTATTTTTATCCTTTGAGACCCCAATCGTGTAAAAAAGCGTAGATGTGACTTCGGAGGCATTTGGATGGGTTGATGATAACACACTGTGGGGGTGGGGTACAGTTGTGACACTTTCTGGCTCTTTTAGGGAACCTGTGGGTTCTTAAATGGAGGAAGAGATGAAGACATTGTGAAAAACAGCCACTGCCTGGCAAGGTAACCGCCCAGAGAGATGAAGGGGAAAGGGGGCAGGGGACTGTCATCCAAAGTCTGGAGGGCTACCTCTGTCCAACCTCATGCCTTCTCTCCTCTCCACTTTTCTCCCCCACCCTTTCTCGGTCCCGTCAGCCATCTCTCATCCCTCACCACCCCCACCCACTCCATCTCTCCCTTCTACCCTCCCTGCCTCTTCCCTTCACATTTCCGGGTTGTCTCTCTCTTCCTCTGCTGCCTTCCAAGTAACCCCTCTTCCCACCTTCCCCCACCTTCTCCCTGCCACATTCTCTCCCTCCTAACTTCTCTTCCCTCTCTTTTTTCTTTGTCCCCACCCCTTCCTGCCCCCACCAGCACCTTCTGTCTTCTCCCCCCCACCTTCTCTCTTCTTCCACCCTCCATGTCACCCCCCACCCTCTGTCTTCACCCCTCTCCCCATACCTTCCCTTTACTCCTTGCTCTTTCCCCAATTTTCTCTTCCCTCAGACCCTCTCTGTCTGACCGTCGCTGTCTGTCTACCGATCCCCCATCCCCCCACCCTCTTCTGACCCTCCCTCTCTCCCACACTCTTTCTCTCCTGCCCTTCCCTGGGGCCCCTCTCTTTTTCCTCCCTTTCTCCTCTGCCTTTTTTTTTCCACCTCCTCACCGCCCCCTCCTCTCTCTTCCTCGCCCCTCCTCTCCGTCCCTCTTCTCACCCACATTCACCCTCCTACATATCCTGCTTCTCCACATCCCTGCCTTTCCCTGCCCTTCTTACTGATCCCTCATTTGCCTCTCTCCACTTCCTCCTCCCTCTCTTTTCCCACCCCTTTCCCTCCCATCTCCTCCCCAGCACCTCTTCCTCTCTTACCTCCTGGCCAGCTCTCTCTCTCTCTCTCTCTCTCTCTCTCTCTCTCTGTCTCCCTCCCCCAACTCCCGTTCACTGTCGAAACCCTTCTTCTCACACCCCTCCCATTGCTTCCTCAGAGCCCTCTCCCACTGCCATTGCCGGGGCCTCTGGACTTTCTACCAATGTCACCAGTGCACCGTCCACCATCGCCACCTCCTTTGCTCAGTAAAAGTAGTGTGGCCGGTGAGACTGGCTTTTATTCAGAGCAGTCTAAGGTCACAGAGGCCACACAAGGAGTGTGGTCCCCCAGGGAAGAAGAAACCTTTGAAGAGTGGTCCCTGAGAGGGCCTTGGGAGGAGCTCCCGCCATCGCTGGGGGAGGGGGTGGGGCACAGGCTCACCATCTCAAGGGAGGGGCTCACCTTCCAGCACCTGCACGGAGGGGGTGGATTCTAGGCTGTTTCTTCTTCTAGCTCCAATGTTCTCGAACCTTACATTTTTTTGTTTATAAATATAGCGACTGTGTTATAGGATTTAGAAAATAAGAAGCAGGAGAATTTGAATTGGTGACCCATACTGTACTCCGATACAACCACTGCCATTTTATTTTGGTGTGGGTCTTTTTCGGCTTTTTGCTATGTACTTGTAGCTATATGTGCATGGATTGTAATAAATATAATTGTATGGCCTGGTGTTTATTTACCTTCATAGTCATCTTCGAAGCCAGTATTTTTAGTTGCTGAATATCTGACTTCAGGATCTCGATTTATGTCACCATTTCCCTGTCAACTGAGCATTTATGTTGTTTCCATAATCTTGATATTATAAATAGGGATGTGACGGACATAATTTTCCTTTTTGTCCTTTAAGGAATTCAGGTTGTAGGCAGGGTGACGTTTTATATCCATTCTTTATTTCCATTACCCTCTGAATGACTAGAATGGCCGATGATGATGATAACGAAGAGGACTTGAGTCCATGGGGATTAGTGCATGTGGATCGGTGGGGTGCTTGCTGTCCCTGTGCTTGCTTTCAGTTTTAGTTCAAGAAACTATGTGCTCATATGGCTTCTTATCCCTTCTCCACTATATGTGCTTCCACCCGTGTGTGTGTGTGTGTGTGTGTGTGTGTGTGAGAGAGAGAGAGAGAGAGACAGAGAGACAGAGAGAGAGAGACAGAGACGGGAGAGGTGGGAGAGAGACACCTCTGAAGGAGACTGCTGCGAGGCTTTCATAGTCCACAGCACTGTACCCTTTCCAGTGTACCATTTTGAGGTGATTAATCCTGGTTTAGCATTCAAGTGTGAGATTAGGGTACACACAGTGAAAGGTGAAACGCTTGGGAGTTTGGTTCCTTCTCTTTCTTTTCCCCTTCCCTTCCTCCTTTGACTTTGTGCCCTGGCTGGCATTGAAAGGAACTTTGTTTCCCAGAACCTTATGGAAAACTGTGTCCTGCAGGCCCTGGGTCCTCAAGGTGACTTTATATTTCTCTGGGATATGGGTCTAAGTCCCGTGCTGACGAAGGAAATATCGTGGCTGTAATAACCCCTTTGTGGTTTCTGAGCTTAGCTTTGTGTCATTGTCATAAGCTCCCCTAAAAATATTATGCTTTTAGCTTCAAACAGTGCAAGGTAAGGCTGGTTAGAACCCCAGGATCCAGGCTAGAAGAACCATCTCAAAGCCTTGCCTTCATGATGCATCAGTTTCGTTAACGAACAGCATTGTGCTAAGTATGTATTCCTCAGCTGGCAAGTATATGCCATATGTCAGCTCATGTACCTGGCAAAAAATGAGTTGAGTATTTATGATGCCCTCTCAGGGGCAAGTTTCTGTGAAAGTTCTAAACTTCATAACAGTACATGATGGTGAGAGAGCATTGGTGACTACCCTGTACCACACACTTTCTCCCTTTGTTACATTTTCAGATTGTGAACATAAACCAGCCCGTACTGGTAGAATAAACAAGAGAGTTGACTCAATATTGCCATATACTGGAATTCAATTAAATTCTACAAGTGTTTATTGAGTGCCTGTTAAGTGTAAGATTCGATAACCAGAGGAACTCAGAGATATCTAAAGTTCCACTCAGTGACACATTTTAGTTAACTTTCATTTCCCTTAGTGGGAGGGAGCCTGTGATGTGATTATTTCATGAACCACACAATGAAATCAGCAGTTAAACCAAAGGCTGTTGGTTTGAAGAGAGTCTCTTTATCCAGAAAGAGGAAAGTTGTTAATTTGAGGAACACGCATCAAGTTAGAAGACAACTTTCTGAGATCCGGCGGTGTTTAGTCGGTCTCTGAACCTCCCTCCACCCTGGAGGTCTAGAGAGAAACCAGATAGAGCAGCGTTTCTCAAATGAGTAATGTGGAAGGCCCCTTGACAGGGAAAGTGGTTTCCAAGAATTCCTATTTTGTCTTAAATGTTTGAACGTGTTTGTTAGCTTTCATTTGTTTATTGCTTATTGTGGTCAACTATGAGTGACATAAAATTGACCATTTTTACCATTCTAGTGTATAGTTCAGTGGCATTAAGTGCATTCACATTGTTGTACAACTGTCACCACCGTCCTTCTCCAGAGCTTTTTAATCTTCCCCACCTGAAACTCCATGCTTCTTAAACACTAACTCCCCCTACCTCCCCCTCCTCCAGCCCTGGCAACCACTATTCTCCTTTCTGTGTCTGTGATTTTGACCCACTGCAGGTACTTCATGTAAATGGAATCATCCAGTATTGGTCCTTTTGTGACTGGCTTATTTCATTTGGTGTAAGGTCTTCAGGGTTCATCCATGTTGTAGCCATGTGTCAGAATTTCCTTCCTTTTTAATTGCCTTAAACTTTTTAATGACGACAGTACTGGAAAATCCAGGCACTTAGCTAGATATAAGCTCCTTTTGGCTTTTAGCTCATTTGTAAGTATAAACCTGGCACAGATTTGCAAATTAAGTATAAATTAACCCAGTAGAGCTGAAATCAACACTAATAGGAGACACGATGGTTCGTTTCAGAAATGACGTTGTTGCTGGTGATGTGACACGGTCACATCTGCTTAAAGTGGCACGGTCTTTTGAGTTCACTTGCCTCTCCCTTCTCTTTTGTCTTTTCACACTATGGTGAGAATCCGTCCTCCATACAGGCCTTTTCACTTTGCGCGATGCCTTCAAAACAGTTCGGAAAGTGATAAGGTATTTGATACACACAAGACTATATGTAATGTGGGTGGTGTCAAGAGTCATTATAAAATAGATACTCAGAACCCATTCTCTCAAGTGCACTCTGGCTCAGTCCTCTGTCCCTGCCTTCTCTGGAGGAGAAGACCATCATGGGTCTGGTTTTTGTTGTTTTTTTTTTTTTTAAAGTAGGCTCTGTAGAGCCCAGTGAGGAGCCTACTTAAAAAAAAAAAAAAAAAAAAAAGCCCAATGCCGGGCTTGAACTCATGACCCTGAGATCAAGAATCAGACGCTTAACCGACTGAGCCGCCCAGGCTCATGGACATCATGGGTCATCATGGGTCTTTTTAAAAACATCATCATTCCCTTCTTCTTTAACAAATAGTTTTAGCATTTCCACATACATCTCCTAAAAACATGTCATCTGGTTTTGCTTGGTTTTAGTTTTTTTTAAACTGGCACCAAACTGCAGAGACTTGTGATTTGCTTGTTGTCTCTCATTTTATAGTTTGTGTATTTATTATTGTATATTTATCCTTTCTCCTAGTGGTGGACTTTTCATCGCTTCCGGTGTTTTGCTACTATGAATGGACTTCCTATCACCATTTAATAGATGTCTCTAGGTACACGTGTAAAATATGTTTTTTAAAGGCGTATAGCAAGGAGTGATTTTGCTGGCTTTCAAGTTGCTGGATTTCCGAAGTGGTTGTACCAGAATATTCTCCCAGTGAATGAGTGGATGAACAAACTAATGAATGAAGAAGAGAACATATTTATTGAAGGAGAGAGTATATGGGCTTTAGAAGAGAACGCCACATTGGTTTTCAAAGTGTGTCATCTCAGAGTGTAAACATTTCTGCTGTTCCTGTGTCCACTGACGTTTGGTATCCCAGATATATTAGGGCTTAGGCTAAATGGCTGTCACAGAGACCCCAAGATAGCATAGCTGTCTATTTTCCTCTCGGGCGACTGCCTGCTGACCCCAGGACTGTTGAGGATGAGTGAATGGCTTTGCTCTGTAGGGTCATCGGGGTCAGGTTCCTTCTGTCTTGTTGCCCTCTCCACCTTTCGTAGGGTGTTACCTTTGTGGCGTGGTAGGAGCTGGTTCACCTTCCCTGGTCTGCCTTCCGGCCCAGGGCCCCAGGCGAGAGGAAGGTGGAGGGCGAGCATCTCCTCTCTTTAAAGGACGTGACTTGGAAACTGTCATTCCCCAGCACAGCCCATTGGTGAGAATTTAGCTACAGTCTCAGCCCTAGCAGCAGGTGGGTCTGGGGGATGTGATTTCCACCTGGCCGGCCGCGTGCCCCCCACACACCGGGGGTGGGGGTATTAATTTCTTATTCCTGCTGTAACAAATGACCACAAACTTAATGGCTTAAAATGACACAGAATTGTTGTCTTCTAGTTCGGGAGGTCAGGAGTCCACGATGGGTCGGCAGGGTTGCGTTCCTTCCACAGGCTATAGGGCAGGATCTGACCCCTGCCTTTTGTAGCTTGTGGGGGCCGCTACACTCCTTAGCTAATGGTCCCTTCCTCACCTCAGTCCAACCCCCTCCTCTGTCCTCACATCCTCTCTGGCTCATCTGCTTTCCTCTTCCATGTTTTAAGGCCCTTGTGATGACGCTGGGCCCACCCAGGTAATCCAGGATAATCTCCCCATCTCAAGGTCCTCAGCTTCATCTCACCTGCAGAGTCCTCTCTGCTTGGTTAGGTAACATATTCACAGGTCCTGGGAATTAGCATAGGGACACGTTTGGGGGTGCCATTACTGTGGAAGGAGGGAAGGGTTCTGTTTCTCAAACGAAGAAGGGGATACTGGGAGGTACTCATCAGTCTCTGCTGCATCATATGGCCGCACTTTTGCCAATCTCATGGCTGTGGGTGAATTTTGAAAGTATTAAATCGTCAGAGCTGGTGAACTTTCTGAAGACGGGATTTCATTCTCTTACCTTGTGATTCCCAGGGTTCACGTATCTAAATAACGACAAAAGCAAACCGTATATTGGAGGTCTACTTTTTTCCTCACGAGTGTCCATGCCCTCCGTCTGTCTTCCGTTTGCCGCATTCCTTTTGTGAAGGCCATTTCCAACCGCTGGCCTGCTTGTAGTTTCCTCAGGGAAGCCCACGGAGCAGCTGCCATCGCTAGGATTAAATACATGGTGTGTATTAGGAGCGTGGCACAGAGTAGGGGCTCAGATGAGTTACCAATAAACAGCCAAAAAGGCCCCACTAGCACACTGTGCCAGAGCCCTCAGATATGTGAGACCCCCTCATACATTCTGTGCATGTGGTAGGTGCACTGATCATACTCCCCTATCCCACTAGCTTTGGGTCCCCCAGCTTTTGTGTCCCATCTGTTTTCTGTGTGTGTGTGTGTGTGTGTGTGTGTATGAAAGAGAGACAGAGACACACGGATTTTTTGGGGGTGTGTTTTATAGACTGAATGTTTGTGTCCCCACAAAGTTAGTATGTTGAAACCCTAATCTCCAATGAGATGGTATTTGGAGGTCAGACTTTTTAAAAATAAATGTTTATTTACTTTAGAAAGATTGAGAGAGGGAGTGAATGTGAGCAGGGAAGGGGCAGAGAGAGAGCATGACAGAGGATCTGAAGCAGGCTCTGCACTGACAGCACCGAGCCCGGTCTGGGGTTCGAACTCACAAACCAAACTGTGAGATCATGACTTGAACCAAAGTTGGACACTCAACCAACTGAGCCACCCAGGCACCCCTGGAGGTGGGACTTTTGGGAGGTAATTAGGTTATGAGAGTGGAACCCTCGTGAGGGAGTTAGTGCCCTTATCAGAAGAGACCGAAAAGACCTTGCTTTCTCCCCCTCCCCCTCCCCCTCCCCCAGACACTGTATATGGATGCCAGGAAGACGGTTCTCACCAGAACCTGACGTGCTGGCACAGTGATCTTGGACTTCCAGCCTGAAGAACCGTAAGGAGTAAACGTTTGTTGTTGAAGTTACCCAGTGTCTGGTGTTCTGGTTAGAGCAGCCCATGCCAACTAAGACAGCATGGAAAAGAGCGGTGAACGTGAGAACTCTGGTGTATCTGTCAGTCCCGGACTTTGTCTTTGGTGGAAGACTGCAAATGTTTACAGCAGTGTTGATAAGACACAGAAGTTTTGGAATAAAACTCAGAAGGATCTGAAATTATACATTTATTCCTTCTATCAGAACAGCACTTGTTGGGATGAGCACTGTTGTATGGAAACCAGTTTGACAATAAATTATATTAAAAAAGAAATAAAATAAGAAGAATTCAGCCATTTATATGAAGAAAAAAAAGGAATGTAGAAATAATATGAAAACAAATGCCTCCAATGAATTCACAATGTCTTAAAATGGTGTGCTGAACTGAGTTGCCTGGACTGAGGTTGGGTGCTGGGAACACTGGGCTTCTGAGTAGTATGGTTGTGGAGAGGGTCTGTACTATAGATGGTGTTCTGGAAATTCAGTGTAGAAAATGATCTTAAGATTGTTAGGAGCTGTGAGAGCCACATCAGAATCTCATCGTGGCCTGTGGTGTTTTACAAATCTCAAATTGCTACTGTTTGGGAATCTGGTTGATATTTCCATAACATCTCAGATCCCTAGCTGCTCTTAGAGCCCAGGTCTTCTGGTATCCTTGGGCTGGCGTTCCTCCTTGGCTGCAGTTGTGGCAGCTCTGTTCAGGTGGGTGAACATGTGAATTTGGTTTGCCATGCTCCCCACCACTCCCTGTTGCCTCCCAGACATGAGCTGCAATTGGAAGTCAGTTGCTGGAGATAATCAGGCTTATTATGCTGTTGTTCCTGGATCTTCTTAACTTTTTGGGTGTCCTGACTACCCGAGTAGACCATTGAGTTGGCTTTCAAACACCCCTAACCTCAACACTGTGAATTCTCTCCTGAAATTACAATAACATTTTGCTCTCCTTGCTGGGGGCTGGATCATTCTTTCAGAGATAGTTGCCGAAAACTTGCAGGTCACAGGGATTGTGTGAACCTCTAGGTAGAACCGCTATTTAATGACTGACTCCAGGTCACTCTCCTTTGAATGTTCCTGTCACAACTAGCAGGGTTGGTACGTTGTTTTTCATCTGATAACCTTGGTCCCACCATGTCTCTGCCTGGCCCATGAGTGAGAAATGCGAATAGTTTCCAGTATCCCAGGCTCTTCCCATTCACCTGAGCTGTAATTTGAGCACCACAACACCACCAGTGCCTGCTGCACTTTCTTTAGGCTTGGGTCTCGTCATTGACCTTGGTGCTGACGTGTGTGTTGGCTCTATGCTGGCTGTGCCTTGGGAGCTGGTGTTTTAAAATAGATTGTCCTGTCAAGAGCACCCAGGTGGTGGACCTTCAGTGGTAGGGAGAGCTATTTAAAGGCGTAGCATGACTGGAGAGTTCTGAACCAACCCAATGAGGGATGTCTTTCAGGGGCCAGATGTAGATAAGTGAGACCAGGGCCAGTTTGGGGAATGCTGTGGGAAAGCAAGTTTCTCCACTCTGAGAGGAGGCAGGGGTGGCGGTGGGGAGCAGTAGGGAGGAACAGGGAGGTAGAGTGGGCTCTCATCTGATTTCTGTGCTAACTCGGGTCCTCCCCATCTCCCCACAACTGGAAAGCTTCTTTCAGGGATGTTTTTTTCTTTGGCTATCCATTGCTTCCTTCAGATAACGGAGGGCTAAGTCAATAGTGTGTCAAATTTTTGTGCACCCATTATTGGATATAAGGTAGGGAAACCTTTCTGCGGTGATGACTTAGGAGTCTATGGTACTCATTAGTCTTTAGCTGGCTCCAACAGCACCATTCTGGGCACTTCCCCATGGCCCCCCTGCTCTCCCTGGGCTCTGCTAAGTCTTTGCCTTATTGTCCTTCCATATTGTCCTAAGCTCTGTCCTGTGAAATCCTGGCCTTCAGCCTGGAGCTGATGAGTTCTTGCTTAGGACGTAGAAGGGAATAGCATGTTCGGCTAAAATAATTCATGCATGCTACAGTCGTGTTTTAACTTTCCTGGGTCAATAGTTATGAATGAGAAGAAACCACCAATTGAGGATGAGTTACTGATTTTTGAGGGGGCGGATCATGAAATGTCTTATTTATCTTTGCTTTACTTGGTCTGCTGGAAAAATGTAAGGAAATCCGATTTGTTGTAGCCAGACATCATTCCATCTTCCTCTTCCTCCCTCTCCACTGCTAACTCGGATGTGGATACCTCCTAATGCACAGGAGAAGGGTCACTGCTTGAGGAGAGGGCACTGGGCACGTGCTGGCTCAGGAAGCCCCACCAGGTACTGCAGGGACCCCACAAATCATGCTCCGTGGACTGTAGTTCCTTTGGCTCCAAGGCAAAGAGCACGGTCGTCTTCTCCACACTGGTGTCCCTGTATCTGGCACGGTATCGCAGCCAGAATGAGCAGCTAAAGAAAAATATTTGTTGAATGAGTGAAAACAACATATGATGTATGACTGTAAAGCCAGAGTCTCTTTCCCCAAACGGGGCCGGAAACTGGTATCTAATGGTATCGCATAGTCACATCTCCTTCGCGCATCCAAGACAGACAGGTCAGGAGCAGCTGAGAAAGCCAGTGCTGCTCAGCCTTCCCTACTCTCGGCCCAGTCATTTTGTAAGGTAGAGTCACACGTTTGGATGTATTTCTGTTTTGGAAGATCCAAAGAAATAAGCAAAAATGATCCATGGTGCGATCCATAGGAGAATTTTGGCTGCACGGCAGCGTTTGTGCCCCAACCACTTGTACTGTACATTCAAGAATCTTCCTGTGGACCTTGATTAGCCATTATCGGGCATCTCTTTGCATTGAACTTGAGAAAAGAGCAATGATTGGTTGGTTCGGGGCGCCCTGTGTCAGTAGGGCAGCCGGCACACTGGCTTACTTTACCGTCTCCCAAGTTTCCTTGCTGTGAGTCTGCCACAGAAGAAATCTACTTTTTCTTAGTTGTGGCCAGCGTTCGGGCTTGCCACACTTCCCCCTGGGGACGCAAAGAAGTGCACGCCTGTGCCCCGCGCTGTGCACAGGAGATTTGAGATAAGGGAGCCTGTGTGCTCCTTTCTGCAGGCTGCCTCTCACCCTGCATTTAGGGAAGTGTCGCTGGCCTGCTGTGTGCCCTGCAACGGGATGTTTTTCTTCTCTTTTCCTCTTGCTGTACGTTATCTTTAGCCTGAACCGGTCCCTGGTGTTTTGCTTCAGGATTTTCTTTGTCCCTAGGGAGTAATTGCTTAGAAAATGCCCTCTTGTCAGAAACTCAAAGTCTCCAATACCATGATTTGGTAGCAGAAACTCTTCTGTCATTTGGCTTAATGTTTTAAGTGTTGCTAATGGCCAAGAGCTGGCAGCGTGATGGTGGGTCCCTTTGGAAGCCAGTTGGGCCAACTGGACTGTCGGCTGTCCACTTTTGTCAGTGTGGGAATGCTCACTTGGGGACCAGCCCACTTACCAGAGGCACTCCGATCTTTTAATGCTTTCGTGCTTTGGAGAATTATAGGAGCCATATGCTGCTTCACAGGTAAGCGAGACTTGCTAAAAATAGAGCTTAAATGGCCCACTGTTGTGGCATTGGAAATAATGGCTTTTTATTTTTAGGCCAGCCTTTGTTAGCCCTCACTCCTCTCAAGCTTGGGTAATAGGAATCACAGAGCAAGACTTTTGTCAGTTGGACACTGTTAGAGTTTGAACCCTCACTCCCAGCCAGTTGGAAAGAGAATCCAAATCTCTTGAAACATGGAGTGCTGACCGCCCTGTCACTCCGCTTCTTCACCCCCACCCTCTATTCGGGAGGATCCTGTGTCACTGCGCATTAAGGGTGCTCAGCACACACACAGAAAATACGTTCAGAAGAGTGAGTTGTGCCTCTCTGTGGGTGTCTGGCGCTGGCCAAACGAATAATCAGAACAGATTAGCACATACATACCAGCTCTGAGGCCACCGAAGAACAACACGGAGACTCAGACCCACGTACTGTGGGGTTGGGGTGGTCCGAAATGGAAGTTGTTCTCACCATACTAAGTTGCAGAGTGGTGCAGTCAATGATAGGTAAGAACAGGCTTAACTTCCATTGCTCATTTCATAAGTAATAATCTCATTTTACTATCCCCATTCTTGCCCACCTTCAGTTACAGAAATAACTCTGAGTGGGTTTTCTTTTTAAAGATCTGTGTCAAGCAAATACCTCATAAAAATGGCACAGGCAAAGTGTTCTATTTAGAATTGCCCTGTGACACAAACCCACGTGTGTTTTCTGTCCCCGGGCCCCGGGTTCTTTAGAGGTAAGGCCTAAAGGAATGGAGGCCAGTGGCCTTCAGGGGAGGCAAGTGTTGCGGACTTTGAGCAGATAGTTTTACTTAAGACTCACTCATTTATTAGGCCTGAAACAAGCTACCGTGGCACTTGACGGCCAGGTTTATTTATTTGGCATTGCTGCCATTGCAAATGGCCGCAGAATTCGTGGCTTAGGACAGCACAAATTTATTGTCTCACTGTTCTTTAGGTCACAAGTCTGACGTGGGTCTCACTGGGTTAGATTCGTGTCGACAGGGCTCTGCTCCTTTCTGGGAAACTCTAGGGAAAATTATATTCCCTTGTCTTTTCCAGCATCTAGAGACCATTCATATTCCTTGGCTCATGACCCCCCTCCTCCATCTTCAAAGCCTGCAGCAGGGGGTCCTCTCCTCACATCCCATCACTCTGGCCTTCTCTTTGCCCCCAACTTAGACTTTTACGGATCCTTAGGATTACATTAGGTCCACTGGGATAATTCAGGCTAATCTCCCAATTTAAAAAAAAATTTTTTTTCAACGTTTTTAATTTATTTTTGGGACAGAGAGAGACAGAGCATGAACGGGGGAGGGGCAGAGAGAGAGGGAGACACAGAATCGGAAACAGGCTCCAGGCTCCAAGCCATCAGCCCAGAGCCTGACGCAGGGCTCCAACTCACGGACCGCGAGATCGTGACCTGGCTGAAGTCGGACGCTTAACCGACTGCGCCACCCAGGCGCCCCTCTCCCAATTTTAAGGTCAGCTAATTAGCCAGCTTAATTTCACCTGCAACTTTACTGTCCCTTTGCCAGGTATTCACAGGTTCCAGGGATTAGGGTGTGGATATCTGATGTAGGGGAGGCGGCACTGTTTCTGCCTCCCACACCAGGGATGCTGTTTTCCTTTTTGTAAATTCCAATAAAACGAATGTGCAGTGTTATGTTAGTTTCAGGTGGGGACATTGTTTTTCTTGCTCTCTGTGTGCAGTACGGCCAACGAGGCAGCCATTTTGGCGGCAGCCTGTGTGGAAGACAACTTCCATCTTTGCAGAGTTTGAGGAAGTTGAAAAGGAGGTTTCACTCAGCCCAGCGGGCTGTGAAGTTTGTCGGATACCTTGTTGCTGTGTAGACTGTCCTGGAGTTTTGATGATCCCAGCTGATACTCTCACTGAGGGCTACCCTCTCCCGGGGCGGCTGGGGTTTAGGGGTTGCACTGAAGGAGAGCCAGGAGTTGGGATGGCTGGCAACAGCTGGGCTGACCAGCAAGAGGGGAATGAGGAAGCAGGGGGATGTGGACAGGAAATGAGACGAGTCTGCCCCTTGGGAGGAAGAAAATAGAAGACGGGCTTGATTACATCTGGCTCTAAAGAAAATAAAAGCATGGGCTTTCATGAGTGCTTTGTGATCGATTCCACTGTTGAGTCAACTTGAAGACTCTGGGCTAAATAAATTCGTTGGGTCAGGTTTTGGACATTCTGTGTACTCCAGCCCTTGCAAGCCCAGGGAGTTCAGTGTGGACTCTTGGTGTCCCAGGGGAGGCTTGCCACTGACCGAATGGCCCTCTCTGGTGACAGTAACAGTCCAGCTGGAGACCTTGTCCCTGGAGGACTCTGCTCTGGGGGTGTAGACTTGATCTGGCACATGCTCACAGGGCCATAAGCTCATTCTCAGAAATCCTAACCCATTATCTGTTGTGAACTGACCTAAAGTGGTTTGTCCTTTGAAGAATTGTCAAATTCTTTTGGGAAACAGTTGATGGGAGCTTTGTGTGTTCTTTCCCACAGTCCCATGACCAGGAGGTATGTTGCAGGGAAAGCAAGTCTCAGACCAACTTTGGCCACTCATTAAACATTTGTTAGCAAGCAGGCTTAGAGAGAGCCCCGTCTGTACTTTTTGCTCTGCAAAGTTCCAGCTCTCTGCCCAAGTGAGGGATAGTCAGGGAAGATGTTGATGGTGTTCCAGTGGCAGGATTCCACTAGCCCCCAGGGAGGGGACAGGGCCCTTCTTTAATCATTGTCCAAGGGTCCTGAGAGAGCCCCTTTTCTAAAGAGGATGGATTGCTGCTATTCCTAGATTCTTTTGTGTGGTTCTTGCTAGGGTCGTGATGCCAGCACGGTATTTTCACCCAATCCAGAGAGCAGGGAGCCATTGCTCATTTCCATTATGCCAGTTGACTAACTCTGCTGCAGATGGGCTCTGATTAGCCTTTCAAATGCTGACCCACTATCCCTGGAGTGTTCTTTTCTGATTTGGGTACTTCAAATGTGAACTGACCACCCTCAGGGTAAGGATTAATGAATGTACAACTGTATATATTGCACTATTTTTAAAGGGTGGGTTGGTTTTTAAAACTTTTTAAAATTTTTGGTTTTTCTCTTAAATTTAAGGAAAAGATGCAAAATTAGTATAGAGAGTTTCCATACATCCCTCACTCAGCTTCGCCCAATGTTCACATCTTACATAATCACAGTGCTGTTATCACAACCAGGAAATCAACATGGTGTAATACTGTTTACTAAAGATCTTGTTTAATTTCTTAAGTTTTTCCACTAATGTCTTTTGTTGTTGTTGTTGTTGTTGTTGTTGTTCTAGGATCCTATCCAGGATCCCACATTGCATTTAGTTGTTATTTCTCCTCAGTACCCTGTGTTCTATGACATTTGCTCAGTCTTTCCTTGTCCTTCATGACCTTGACGCTTTTGAAGAGTATTGATCAGTATTGTGTTGAATGTCCTTCAGACTGGGTTTTTTCATGATTGGACTGAGGTTATGCATTTTTTAACGGTGGCAAAAAAAATATATATATATATGTATATATATATATATATATATATAAACATAAAATTTACCATTTTAACCACTTTAAGTGTACAATTCAGTGGCATCAGGTACATTTATGATGTTGAGCAACATCACTGCTATGTATTTCCAGAATTTTTCATCATACCAAAGAGAAACTCTGTACCCATTAAGCAGTTACTCTCCATTATTCCCTTTCTCCAACCCCCAGTAACCTCTGTTCTATGTTCTGTGTCTATGATTTTGCCTATTCTAGGCACCCCATATAAATAGTGGAATCATATAATATTTGTTCTTTTGTGACTGACTTCTTAACATACTGTCCTCAAGGTTCATCTATGGTGTAGCATGTGCCAGAACTTCATTTCTTTTTAAGACTGAATAATATTCCGTTGTCTGGATATACTGCATTTTGCTTATCTATTCCTCAGTTGACGGACAAGGGTTGCTTCCACCTTTTGGCTATTGTGAATGGTGCCTCTATAAACGTAGGTGTGTAAGTAGTTGGTTCACATTTTCAAAAGGAATGTGGAGAAACTGGAGGAGAAACAGTCGTGTCCCAGAAGGAGAAAGTATTATTCTGTTTCTCCCATCCCTGACTAAGCTTCCACGGAAGAGAGAGAGAGATCGGGGTGGGCTGAGGCAGTGGGACAGCAGGGGATTCAGAGATGGGTGCCAGAAAGTTGAGGTGCCAGGAGGAGAAGGGAGCCCGAGCTGTCATACTTGCCCCAGGGTGCTGCCACTGGGGGAAGAGCTAGAAGGTGCAAAGCGGGACCACTGGACAGAGTCAAAGGCCAAGGGGAAGAACCGGCAGAGGATGGGTCAGGACCATGATGCACTGCAGCAAGGGCAGTCTATTCCTTACCACCCAGAGCCAGGCAGGAAGGAATAGGCACTGGCCAGGCCAGAAATTAAGTCCACTTACTGTCTCCTGCTCTTTTTCAAATTTTTGTGACCATATCTCCCAGTAAGAAATATATTTTACATTGCAACCTCATGCCCACATCCATCCTTAGTTATGACTGAAGTATTCATTTCACAGAAAACATTTACCTTTACTAGATGAGACAGGCTCTGAGATTTTTTATTCAATTCTGTTCTTTTAAAAAAAAAAACTTAATGTTGATTTATTTTGAGAGAGAGACAGAGAGCGAGTGTGAGTCGGGGAGGGACAGAGAAAGGGGGAGAGAGAGAATCCCAAACAGGCTGTGCACTGTTAGCATGGAACCTGATGCGGGGCTCGATCCCACGAACCATGAGATTATGACCTGAGCCGAAAGCAAGAGTCGGACGTTTAACCCACTGAGCCACCCAGATGCCCCCCCCCTTTTTTTTTTCTGAAGAGAAAACTCGCTGTGACCTGGTTTGCCCTCGGCTTGAAAACAGTGCTATATGAAGCCCCACATGCAAAGTTCTTTCTGCCAGTTAGTTTTTCTTCTTTTGTGGGCTGCCCCCCTGCCCTCGCCCCACCCTGTCTGCTCCTGCAAACAATGTAAGATCATGTTTCCCTTTTTGGTTTGGTTGTCAGGAAACTAAAAGGCAAATTGCCTCTACTAAGCAATAAGTCTCTATATGGTAGACATATACTGTACACACTGATGTCTTAACTTTCCCTGGCTCTTGATCTTTTACCTGTATTTTTTTCCTGATCCTCGTTATTCATGTATTTTTGTTTTATGCATGAGTTATTGGGAACAGCCATAATCTATATGGAATATGATGATAGACTACATAAGAAATCATTGAGAACTTTGGATGCTGACTGAGAAAAGCTGTGGACTAAAGTGTGTATCCTCACAGATTTTTTTTGAAGCGCAGTCTGGACTATATAAGTTTCTTTTAGCTCAATAATTCTCGGACTTATTTTTTCTGGCCTTTGTTTTTTTGATTGAGATAATCTAGAAGGCATGCCTCCTTTATTATTTTTTTAAAGAAATTTACTCCAGTTACAAAGGTAGAATTTGGGAAGTTTGGTATTGGTGGGGAGGAAAGGTGTCATTTTATCTTCGAATAGGGACATTTTAACTCCCATTTCTTAGAATTCCATTTGTCTATGCAGATATTTTTTTTTTCTAATCCCAGGAATGTCTCTGAGTCAAACACCCTGCTTCTAGAGATTCCCTGCGTCAGCTCTGGTTCTCATCTGCCTCCTTGCTTCCTTGCCACCTGTAGCCTCTGCCTGGGTCTCCCTTCTGGTGCAGGTGCCCTAGCCCGCATTTATGGCTGTATGTCTCCTCTGCTCCCAAAGCTTCAGTCACTCCTCATGCTTCTGGATAGTGTGGTCTCTTGAGTTTGTATCAAGGCTGGAACCCACCTTGCCACGTGGATGAAGAGAGGAAGAGTTTGGAGTTGAATCAGTTTTTTAATGAAGGTTTCAGTAAGAAAATGAAAACTAAGCAAAGGAACAGAGAAGACTAGTATTCGCTCCTGGGGGGGAGGTTGTTTCAAAAAGAAATATGGTACCGTGTGGCTAGGCTTTCAGTAATGTCTGTGTCTTCCTAATGATGTAATCATCTGTATTAGTCTGCTGGGGCTGCCCGAACAAGGTGCCACAGAGCGGGGAGCTTAAACACCAGACGTGTGTTCTCTTGCAGTTCTGCAGGAAAAGATGTGTTCCAGGCCTTTCTCTTTGTCTTATCGATGGCTGTCTTTTCTCTGTCTCTTCACACCCACTTCACTCCATGGGTGTCTGTGTGTCCTAGTTTCTCCTTCTTGTAAGCATACCAGTCATACTGGATTAGGCCTACCCTAAAGACTTCATCTTAACTAATTACGTCTGCAATGACCCTATTTCCAAATAAGGTCACATTCTGACATGCTGGGGTTTGGGACATAAGAATTTTGGGGGGAAAGAATTCAGCCTTTAAAGGCAGTGAACACTGATCCAACCAGAATGATAACCCACCCCACTAGGGGGCCGGGGAGGGTGGGAGGTGTGTCCCCAGGTGAGCTGGGAGAGCAGACCCCAGCTTCTGGGTGGGAACGAGGCACATAATAGCTGAGAATGAAGATAGTGAGGCATATAGCCACGATAGCATCTTATTTAGACTTGGAAGCAAATACCAGATCAACTAAAGGAGGTAAAAGTAGTTGTTGCTGGGGAGGGGAAGTTTGGGGGAGGGTGGAAGCGTCTGTTTTCCTAACGGACCTTACAGCTGTTTGAATCTCTAAGCGTGCACAGGGGTCACTTGGGGGACAAGGACCTGCGTTGCCCACGCTGCCTGCACTTAGCTGCTCTTGCCTTTATTGGAGGTGATAAAAGGAAGTGGGACTTTATCGACATCAAAGGTCACTACTGGCAAGAAGTAAAGTCTCAGGCTTTCTGTGACCTATTTGTCATGTTATTCTGAAAGAACACAATACTACTTTTTAGCTCCTTATAGAGGATCGACTTTAACACATTCAGAAGCAGGGTTTTGGGGGCGACGTAGTTTATTGCATATTTGAAATTCTTCAGAAAATGTCTGCTTTCTTTTCTCTCTGTTGCAGTTGTCGATTTAGAAGCGAGCTAGAAGCATCTGACAGGAACTGTCACTAACCCACTGTGAAGTTAATTTTATTTTGGTTACGGGTAATTGTTTCATGTTTGCTTCTGTGAGGAGCAGCAGTGATCGATTTCCTCTCTGTTTTCCGAAAGCTCCCCTTTTGCCTGTGCCAACCTTTCTCTTCCCATGATTCCGTGATATGATGGGGGGTGGGGGTGGGCGGGGGTGGGCAGAACGGAATACTGAAGTGAGCATTTCTGTCTGCAGAGAGCCTAAGTCCTACTGATGTGAACCAGCTTGTGGAATGTGCTAGTCTGTTAAGTGGCTGGTCGGATGAATGGATTAGGCTATCTGTGGAAATGATCGGAAGAAGAATATCTGATAAAAGAGCAGACCAGGAAGGTTAAAAAAAAAATACCTTACAGCACACAGCTCAGTTAAGTTACTCCTAGTTAGAAATTCATGTTTGCACCATCAGTGTACTTAACAAAAAAATTGTGATATGTGGCACATCATTCAATATATACTCAAATGATTATTCAAAAATGTATATATTCTTTGTATGTGCATCACTGTGCCAGATAGAGGCTAAAAGTAAATGAAAATATATACCTGGTTCCTTCTTTTAAGGAACTTAAATCTGTTTTAGAGTGACAAAACATAATTTAAGAGATAATAAGAGTTAAAAACAACATTCTAAGATGGAGATTGGTAAACTCTGGCCGATAGATCAAATCTGGACTGCTGATTAGATTTGTAAACAAAGTTTTATTAGAACACAGCCATGCTCATTCATTTTTTTATGTTATTATTTATTTATGTATTTATTTTTATTTTTTAAATTTTATTTCTTAAAATTTACATCCAAATTAGTTAGCATATAGTGCAACAATGATTTCAGGAGTAGATTCCTTAGTGCCCCTTACCCGTTTAGCCCGTCCCTCCTCCCACACCCCCTCCAGTAACCCTCTGTTTGTTTTCCATATTTAAGAGTCTCTTATGTTTTCTCCCCTTCCCTGTTTTTATATGATTTTTGCTTCCCTTCCCTTATGTTCATCTGTTTTGTATATTAAAGTCCTCATATGAGTGAAGTCATATGATTTTTGTCTTTCTCTGACTCATTTCACTTAGCATGATGCCCTTTAGTTCCATCCACGTAGTTGCAAATGGCAGGATTTCATTCTTTTTGATTGCCGAGTAATACTCCGTTGAATATATATACCACATTTTCCTTATCCATTCATCCATCGATGGACATTTGGGCTCTTTCCATACTTTGGCTATTGTTGATAGTGCTTCTATAAACATGGGGGTGCATGTGCCCCTTCGAAATAGCACACCTGTATCCCTTGGATAAATATGTAGTAGTGCAATTGCTGGGTCGTAGGGTAGTCCTATTTTTAGTTTTTTGAGGAACCTCCATACTGTTTTCCAGAGTGGCTGCACCAGCTTGCATTCCCATGCTCACTCATTTTTTTATTGTCCATGTCTACTTTCTCACTAGAACACCAGAGTTGAGTAGTTGCAACAGTTTGTATGGCTCACAAAGCCTAAAATATTTGCTATCTGGAGACAAAAAAGTTGATAAAAAGTTTGCCAACTCCCAGTTTAAGACAGTAATTCAAAAGATGTTACAAGGCAGTGTATGATAATTAGAAGTGATTTGTTCAGTTAATGCTGAAGTCAGTAAAACTGGGAATGTCGTGGGATGCGGGAATGGCCCAAGATGGAGTTTGAAGTTGACCTCAAGCTGTGAAGATGGAAAGCATTTTGTAATATAAGTAATAAGGAACCAGATTTCATGGATGAGAACATCCATGTGCCCTCTGGGGGAGATTGTGTAGGGTAATGGGGACCAGGACTGTCCAGCTGGAATTGGGGCTGGGGGCTGGGTTTAAATGCAAGTGAGTTTGGCAATGTCAAACTTGTGCCAGATTGTGGTGGCCTTTGAGTTCTAGGACCAAGAATGGGAACTTTCCTCGAACTTGTGCTGTCTTTCAAAGGCAATGTTCAAGTACATAATACATATTGATTCCAGACCTATTGACCTCAAGGGTATGTTAGCATTCATTGAGGTACACTCCCCTCATGGAGTAGTAAATCCAGCTTAATTGTTTCCTGTAGTGCTAGTTCTAGGTGTGTTTGGGGAAATAGCTGTCATTTCCAGCAGAGGTTTAACCTTGAGATCCTCTGAAGGCTGCTAATGCTGGGAGACTTGTATGGATAGATAATCTCCCATTCCGTGGTGACAGTGTTCTGGAGAGTCTTTTGAGAAGGGAATTTTGGAAAGGAGTGTTATGTAGATGAGAGATGTTGGGGTGGTGCGGTGGGGGGGGGGAAGAAGAAGGAGACCACCCCCCACCCCCAATCCTTGGCAACTTCTTGGTCTCTTCCTTTCCTTTAGAGCTCCTGTACTGTCCACCATTTTGTCTGGGTCTACAAAGTGCCCTTTATACATTCTTTGCAGAGTGTGCTTCCACCTTATAGATCCTCAGCCCTGTGCAGTTGGTCAGCCATCTTACCCTTTCCTTTCCACCTGCCACCATCTCCCTGACTCTGTGACCACCCCCTCCCAGTCTGTATCCTGCTTGGCACCTGGCAGACACTGAGCTCCCCCACTCTCCCTGGATCAGTTACTGGAGGTGACTGAGCTCAGCTCTGAATCTGTTTTCTCCTACCTGGGCACAGCTTTGGGGCACCCATAGTACATTTTGCACTCAGACTTTTTTCTTAAAAAAAAATTTTTTTTAATGTTTACTTAAAAACATGAATGGGGGAGCATGAATGGGGGAGGGGCAGAGAGAGAGGGAGACACAGAATCTGAAGCAGGCTCCAGGCTCTGAGCTGTCAGCGCTGAGCCCGACACAGGGCTTGAACTCACGAGCTGTGAGATCATGAGCTGAGCCTAAGTCGCATGCTTAACTGACTGAGCCACCCAGGTGCCTCTAGACTGTTTTCTTAAGCTTCTCAGATTCTCTTCTCTCATCTGCCCCTTACCAACAGATGCTACTGATTCCTGTCTAAGAGAAGACATCAATTCCCCTGTGTACCCTCATCTTTATGTCTTTTGTTGCTATTAGAACACTTATAATTTCTTTTTATCCCCTTTTCATCTAATGTCAGAGAAAGAAATGTCCTTCCTTCTCTTTTCATCTTTTCCTGACTCCTCTCCTACAATGGGCCCCTAACTCACATTCCTGTTGTCTAGGCCAGTGCCTCTGTTCCCCCAGAGTCTCAATAAATACTTGGCAGACCAAAGATCCATTCTGTCTGAAACAATGTCAGCTAAGAATTTATAGGGGCAGGCTGGCCTAATTTGGCTTGGTTCCATATTTGAGATACTACACGTGTTCACGTATGCATTTTGGTATCTTCACGTTTTTCTTGGTATAGCCGCGGTATCTGGAGCTTATGACTCAGAACATCTTCATTGATTAAAAAAATATGAGCAAGAGCAGAGGCAATAAGATAGGCTGTGAATCCAGAGTGGCTGGCAGCTGGGATATCAGCTCCTCGCCCTCAGACAGGTTATCTTCTCTCTCTGGAAACCACATTCTTCATACCTCGCGAATAGCAGTGGCCACCTGGAGTGCCTATGTGGGCCCTCAGTGTGACTTCGTTTCCTCACAGCGTGGCAGTCCTCAGAGTATCCAGCAAGTGGATTGGAAACTGCATATTAGCCTTTTGTCACCAAGCCTCGGAAGTCACACAGCATCGCTTCCCAGCACTCTCTTGGTCCGAGTGCTCACATGCCTGCCCAAATTCACAGGCCCAGGGAGGGAGATTAGATCTACCCCCGCTGATGGCTGGGATCGCATTCTGGAAGAGCATGAGGGTGGGAGAGGTCATGTGGCCATCTTGGAAAATCTGATCTACCCCAGAGGGTTGTTACACTTAAACGATGTGATGAGCGTAAAGGTGTAAAGGCACCTGGCATCTAGAAGTCAAGAGTATTTTCGTTCAGCAAGTATTTAATCCATTCCTACTCTAGGCCGGGCATCATGCCAGCACTGGGCGAACAGGGGCAAACACAGCAGGTACTCTCTGCCTCTTTTGGCCTTCACTCCGGTGAAGGGGGGGGGGACACAACAATCCAGTGTGGGTAGATCTGTGACGAGGACAAGGAATTGCATCTCCTTTCACGTAGAGGGACTGGTTGAGTGTCTGGATTTGTTTATTTCATCTGAAGTGAGAATGAAGTGCCTTGCCCCCTTGTGTACCTGCTTGCTGCTGCCTTCTTAGTGGTTCTTCTGCAGACCCAGCCCTGAAAGGTGCCTCAGAAATCCTCAGTCCTGGGGTCTGTAAGCATCTGACCCTGATGTTCAATGCAGACTTTTCCTCCTTCCTAAAAAGGAGTTTAGGAGAGTGGTGGAGGTAAAGTCACTGGGAGACCATCTTCAACTTAGACATGACTACCCCCATTCTGATGCGGGCCAGCCTGGGAGGAGAGAGGCCGGAGGATGCTGCACAGGTGATTGTGACACCTGGGTGAGGAAGTCATGTGGTATAGACCAGCACTTCTCCAATGCCACTGAGTGTGTCAGTCCCCCAGGGATCTTGTGACACCGCAGCTTCAGATTCAGTAGGTCTGGGTGACGCCAGGGCTGGCTGCTGAGCAGCGAGGGTGGAGTCCCAGTGACGTGCAGGCTGAAGTGCCTGTTGAGGCTTACCCCCACCAAATGAGGGGCCAGCTCTCAGAGAGCGGGATGCCGAGGGCCAGGCAGACGGCCTACCGCATTTCTGTCATGTTTTAGCACACAGTTCTCCAAGATGAGGACTCTTTTTTAATGTTTATTTAAATTAAGAGCAGGGGAGGGGCAGAGAGAGAGAGGGAGAGAGAGAATCCCAAGCAGGCTCTGTGCCCTCAGCACAGAGCCTGACACAGGACTCACACCCACAAACCACAAGATTATGACCTGAGCTGAAACCAAGAGTCAGATGCCCAACTGACTGAGCCACCCAGCCACCCCTTAAATGTTTGTTTATTTATTTACTTTGAAAGGGGGGAGATCATGACCTGAGCCGAAATCAAGAGTCGGATGCTTTACCGACTGAGCCACCCAGGTGCTCCAAAGATGAGGACTCTTTATAACCGTAATCACGATATCACTTTTATACCTTAACAACCAAAACAGCATTCTTCTTTATATATAATATATTTCAAGAAACCCCAAATCAAGATGTAAATTGGTATAATTACTATGGAAAACAGTATGGAATTTCCTCAAAAACGTAAAAATAGAATTATCATATGATCTAGCAATCACACTTCTGGGTATTTATCTAAAGGAAATGAAGTCATTAGCTCCGAGAGATACGTGCATTCCTTTGTTCCTTGCAGCGTTATTCATAATAGTCAAGACATGAAAATGACTTATGTGTCCATCTGTGAATGAAGAAAATATGGTATGTTTATACAGTGGAATATTACTTGGCCATAAAAATAAGGAAATCCTGCCTTTTGTGACAACATGGATAAATCTTGAGGGCATTATGCTAAGTGAGGTAAGTCAGACAGAGACAAATACTGTATGATCTCACTTTGTGAAATCTAAAAGAGCCTAAAATCTAAAAATCATGGAAACAGAGAGTAGAATGGTGGTTGTCAGGGTTTGGGCTTGGGGTGGGGGAAATGGGAGTTGTTGGTCAAAGAGTATATATTTCCAGTAATAAGATAAAGAAGTTTTAGGGCATATGGGTGACTGTTGTTAGCACATATTGTATTGAATACTCGAAAGTTGCTGAGAGAGTAGATCTTACATGTTCTCACCACTACCACACACACACACACACACACACACACACACACACACACACCCCAAAATGGTAATTATGTATAAAGGGAAGGATGTGTTAACCAACTTTATTGTGGACATCGTATTGTAATATATAAGTGTATCAAATCATTACATTATCTTAGATTTTCACAATGTTATATGTCAAGTATATCTCAAAGCTGAAGAAAAGATAAAACGTGACAGTTAAAAATAGTTATACCCTCACTCTTCACACACACACCACCACCACTGCCACCACCACCAAAATCTAAATTCAGAATATTCCCAGAGGTGGCCTTGCTGTTTTGTTTCAAGGTCCACGCTTGTAGTCATGTGATATAGAACACACTTCTGATGGTTCTTGTTGCTTATTATGGTTTTTTAAGTAGTAGCTAAAAGTATATTTTGACAAAGGAATTAAGATTAAGCATTGTACAACATGTAAAGTAAGTATAGTTTAAGTCCCAGTTGCCTCAGGGTTTCTTTTAAAATGCATGTCTTGCAGGAAGGTAATCACAATTTTGGTTACTTGACATATACTTTAGAATTATTTACAAAGAATTAAACTGTAGCACGAAAAAGGCAAAATAGTTTTGGATCAATTCCTTATTTAAAAATATTTGTAGGGGCACTTGGATGACTCAGTCGGTTGAGCGTCCGACTTCAGCTCAGGTCATGATCTCGCGGTTTGCAAGGTCGAGCCCCATGTAGGGCTCTGTGCTGACAGCTCAGAGCCTGGAACCTGCTTCGGACTCTGTGTCTCCCTCTCTCTCTGCCCCTTCCCTGCTCATGCTCTGTCTCTCTCTGTCTCTCAGTAATAACAAATAAACATTAAAAAAAATAAAAAATAAATATTTATAGAGGCACCTGGGTGGCTCAGTCAGTTAACCATCCTACTTTGGCTCAGGTCAGATCTCACAGTTTATGTGAGATCAAGCCCTGAATAGGGTCTGCGCTGACAGTGTGGAGCTTGCTTGGGACTCTCTCTCCATCTCTCTGCCCCTCCCCCACTTGTGCTCACTCGAGCTCTCTTGAAAATAAATACACTTAAAAAAATAAACTACATTAAAAAAATATTTGTAGATACCTCATGCCCTTAACAAATGCAGGTATTGAAACACATACACATGCACACATACACATACACACACTTCTAATATCTTGTTGCCTTTACAAACCCCATCTTCCTTTTCAGGTGCATTGTTGTGCATACCATGGTGAGCTGAATCACTTATGAAACTCCCAGTTACACCAGGGCAAGTTACGCCAGCATTGAGATTTTTGTCTTCATCTCTTAGGTTCAATGTAGAACATTGTTCTTCTTGCACATTTAGAGCATTTTAACAATCCGGATGTGTTTCAGCATGTATTTCTTAAAGATAAGGACTCTTTTCAAAACCATAATCACAATATCATTTTTACACCTACAACAACTAACAATGTGTCCTTATCACCAGACTTCCAGTTTAAATATTCAATGACACATAGTTAAAATACTTAAAAAGGCATTTGTTTGAATCTGGATTTGGAAGGTCCATACTTTGTGATTGGTTGGTTGTCCCTGAATCTCTTTTAATCTAGGTTCCCTCATCTCTTTTCCCTTCCCTTCCCTTCCCTTCCCTTCCCTTCCCTTCCCTTCCCTCCCCCTTCCCTCCCCCTTCCCCTTCCCCCTCCCCTTCTCTTCCGTACCCCTTACCCCTCCCTCTTCTTCCCCCTCCCCTTCCCCCTCCCCTCCCCTCCCCTTCCCTCTCCCTCTCCCTTCCCCTTCCCCCTCCCCTCCCCTCCCCTTTCCTCTCCCCTCCCCTCCCCTTTCCTCTCCCTTCCCCTTCCCCCTTCCCCCCTTCCCCCTTCCCCCCTTCCCCCTCCCCTCCCCTTCCCCTCCCCCTCTTCCCTCCCCTCCCTTCCCCTTCCCTTCCCTTCCCTTGTTGAAGAAGCTGTCATTTGCTTGTAGAATTTTCCAGAGTCTCTGGATTTTGTTGACTGTACCTTAGTGTGCCATTTACCATATTCCTGGACCCCTTGGATTCTCTGAAAACCGGCAGCAAATCCAGAGGCTTGCTTTGCAAAGGTGGCACATCTTTTTGTCACGAGGCTCTTGAAGCCTGGTTGTGTTTCTTTGTAATGTTAGCAGGACTTAGTGACCATTGCCCAGGTGTTGGATTACATTAAAGGTTACAAAATGTTGATTGCCTCAATCCTTCTTCCTTTGTTAGCCAGAATACTCCTATAATGAGAAATTTCTCCTCATCAACTATTTGGTTATACTAAATTCATAAGGGAAAGGCAGACAAATGTTTGATTCTTTCCCTTAATTTACCAGTTCTCAGAAAAGTGAGTTTGTTCCCTAGCATTCTATAAAAGTTATCAGTGATTTTCTAAAAAATCACTATGAAACATAGATCATATAACATATATCAGTTTTTTAATATTTATTTATTTTTGAGAGAGAGAGAGAGAGAGAGAGAGAATGAGAGAATGAGCTTGGGAGAGGCAGAGAGCGAGGGAGACACAGAATCCGAAGCAGGCTCCAGGCTCTGAGCTGTCAGCACCGAGCCCGACGTGGGGCTTGAACTCATGAGCTGTGAGATCATGACCTGAGCCAAAGTCGGATGCTCAACCAACTGAGCCACCGAGGTGCCCCAACATACATCGATTTGAGACATCAAACCTGTTTCATGTGTTTCAATCCATTGCAGTTATTCCTTTTTCAAAAATGTTTATTTATTTTGAGAGAGAGAGCCCCCCCCCTCCTTGAGAGCCCCATCTTACACTGTGAGATCATGACCTGAGACAAAATCAAGAGTTGGACACTCAAATGACTGAGCCACCCAGGCATCCCCATGGCAGTTATTCTTACTGATTCTTGTCCCATTTGTGGCCAGTAGGGGCCTTTTCTCATTCACTTCTGTATTCTTTTGACGTGACTCTATTAGTCTTTGATGGCTACCTTGCTTTGACAAGTTATTTCTTGTTTTTGACAAGATGTTTCAGGCTTGTTCCCTTTCCTGCCCCAGACTTGGAATCGGTCATTTTTACGAGGCTGCCTGGGTTTTTTTTTTTTTTTTTTTTTAGTTAAAAATGGTATTTGGAAACTAAATGCAATTATTTCTGAAAAAAATTACGTATTGCTCTTCTTGGATCATCCTTCTAGAAGTGTTTTGATGTGGGGTGTTGATCCTTTTAGCTTTATTTATTTTTATTAACCTCATGTTTCGGTTTTGGAAAATGTTTCAAAATTTTAAAGCCCAGTCCAGTTTATTTATGTATTATTCTGTTTGTCCAACTTTAAATTGTAATCTCCAAGGGAAAAAAACCTGTTGGTTTTAAACTTCTGTTTCGTGTTAATCTCTGTGGGCACATACTTACTAAGTGGTTTTCTGATACTGTGACATAGTATTTACAATGCAGTTGATTAAGGAAATGGTCTTGAAGTAGATACTTGACTACCAACTATTATCTCAAATTGTTCTTCAGCTGTTAAAAATGCCAGCTGAAAAGAGTTGCAAGCCACTGGTAGTTATAATGTTGGCAGACTCGTGATTGCTATATCATGTCATACATGAAACACGATGAAACCGTCAAGTGCACGGTCGCTCATGACGTCCACAGTGTGGTGCTGCAGGTATCATCTCCAGATTGCATGCTGGGGAGTGCAGAGGAGTTGCGCTTGTAACAGTTTGAAATTCCAGACCGCTTCGAAGAGCTGTCTCTGTGCCCTTATGTTGCACTTTCAGCCCCGTATGCGTTTGTCTCGGACCCCGTCTTCTTGGATTTTCAGCTTCTTGTCAAAAAATCATCCTTGCAGGTTTCCCTCCACTCGGCAACCAGCACCGCTTGAGCGCCCGATGGGGCCAAACGGTCAGCTCAGCACTTGAGGGAGGAAGCGTTGGGCAATGTGACTTTTCTTTTAGGAGGCCCACATGCTTGTGTTACACTTCCTTCTGCCTTCTGGGGGCTCACACTTTAGAGGGACCATTACACCTGGGGGTGTAAGTGAAGCCTGAAGAGGGACATGGAATATGCTGGGGGTGGCAGCAAAGGTTTCCTGTGGTTTCCTGTCACCTTTGTCTACTTTCTCCCTTACCAGGCCGTGCATTTCTTAGGAACAGAAAGCCATGCAGTGACTCAGGACTTGCCCCTGGGCAGACTGACCGCTTTTTTCCTGTGGAATCATTCTTCACCTCCCTCCTTTTGACCTGCTTCCCCTCTCCTCTTGCCTCTTACACCTCATTCCACATAGCTGCCCTGAAGTCAGCAGAAAGCCTTGTGGCTTTCTTCTTTCAGGTTGCATGGCCACTTCTAAAGCCAGTTCCCCAGCCACCCCCATACTGCCCTTGAGAAAAGCCAGGGCTGTATTCTCTTGCAGTCCTTACAAAGCATCTTGTACTATAGGGCTCTATGAATTAATTAAAAAGTTTTTAAAATGTTTTCTTTATTTTTGAGAGAGAGACAGAGTCTGAGCAGGGGAGGAGCAGAGAGAGGGAGACACAGAATCCGAAGCAGGCTGCAGGCTCCAAGCTGTATGCATAGAGCCTGATGCGGGGCTCGAACTCACGGACTGCGAGATCATGACTTGAGCCGAAGTTGGATGCTTAACCGACTGAGCCACCCAGGCACCCCTCTATGAATTAATTTTTTTTAATTAATTTATTTATTTGAGAGAGAGAGAGAGAGAGAGAGAGAGAGAGAGAGATTGAGCCAGAGAGAGCAAGAAAGGTGCAGAGAGAGAGAGAGAGAGAGAGGGAGGATCCCAAGCAGGCTCCTCACTGCCAGAGCAGAGCCCAGTGTGGGGGCAGGGGGGCTTGAATTCAACAAACCATGGGATCATGACCTGAGCTGAAATCAAGAGTCAGACGCTTAACCAAGTGAGATACCCAAGTGCCCCCTGAATTGATTTTTAATAAAGAAGTTTAAGCAAAGATTTTTTTAAAAGTTTATTTATTTATTTTGAGAGAGACGGGGGCAGTGCAAGTGGGGGAGGGGCAGAGAGAGAGAGGGAGACAGAGAATGCCAAGCAGGCTCCACACTGTCAGTATGGAGCCCAACGCGGGGCTCCAGCTCACCAACTATGAGATCATGACCTGAGCCGAAACCAAGAGTTGGGTGCTTAACCAACTGAGCCACCCAGGCGCCCCTAAGCAAGCATTTTTGATGCCTTATCCATAACTAAATGTGTTTCAATCATCCATGCAACATCTGTGGAATAAAACTGGCTCATGACATGGGTGGCTGTCAGGGGAAAAGCAATGTTTTCTACTTATTTTGTACAATCTCTATATCATATACTAATTTAAAGTTAAATTAGTATATAGTATAAGCAGACACTTGACTATTTCTTCTTCCTTTTATTTTATTTTTGAAGTATATTTATTTATTTTGAGAGGGAGAGCACAAGCAGGTGAGGGGGAGAGAGAGAGAATCCCAAGCAGGCTCAGTTCCCTCAGCACAGAGCCCCATGAGGGGCTGGAAGTCATGAACTGTGAGATCATGACCTGAGCTGAGATTAAGAGTCAGACATTTAACCTACTGAGCCACCCAGGTGCCCCCACTTCTTCCTTTTAAAATTTGGTTGGCCCCAAACCTTTTGGATCCTCTGAGAAAAATAGGGGATCGCCTTCTAATTAGGCACCTGCCTTTAGGTCTCTCCTTTGAATCTGAGAATAGACTGTCATTATATAAAGAAAATTAAGCTATCTTGTTACTTAAAACTGTCAAATATTTACGTAAAGCAACATCCATGTGCTTGCTTTCTTCTGCTGAAAAAAAGGTTATGTTTTCTTTAAGTGGCTAAACTGTTTTTGACTTAAATGTCTTCTTATTAAACCGGTTTTTTAAGGTGCAATTTATTTTCTCCTCTGTGCTGCATAGAACCATTCGCTCTACAGGTTTATCATCTGTAATCAATTGTCTTGATTCTTTGCTAGTTTTTTTTTTTTTTTTTTAACCTGCAGGTTCATCTGCATACTTTCTCTGTGCTTTCTTTTTTATTTTACTTCTTTTTTATTTATTTCTTTTTCTGGCCAAGTTATTCTTGTCCAGTGTATCTAAAGCACATTCTTAGAAGAGCTGTGCATTAGGTTTGCAGGGGTTAATTTCGGTCGGGAAGTGTTTAAGAACTCATTGTTTCTGGCTCCTTGCGTGAGGTCTATTGAGGCCAAGGCTTCAAAACACAGGCTGTGAGGGACTCCACCCCCCCCCCCCAGCTTTGTGAAGCACTTCTGGTTGAGGGAGCTGGCGACCCAGCCACGCCCTACCTCCCATTCTCATCTCTCCTCCAGGGCCCCTCTGCTGTCAGGAGCGGTGGTCGTGGCAGAGGTGGGAATGGAGTGGAGGCTGATCACTGTAGCACTTGGGAAGGTTGGACCCGTGGGCCAGAGCGTATTTTGTGACTGGCCATGCTGGTTTTGGCTTCCTCTAGCCTTCAAGTCACACAAGTCACACAAGTCTCATCTGTGACTGCGTTTCACTGTGCTGAGTTACAATAAGCTATGGTTTGGGGTAACACTTTCTCAAGACATGCATTCGATCGCCAACAATAATTGAGCACCTACTATGTGCCAGACACCAGGTGAGGGGGAAGAGATGCTTGGATCTGCCCTCTAAGGGTTCGCATTCCAGGGGCCAGGCAGAGAGGACACGCATGGGGAAACCTTTGTGGCACAGCACCACACAGGCCTGTAAGGCTCGTGGCTGTCATTTATAGAGTGGCTTCTGTGTACAGGAGTTTACAAGCATCGCCCCTCATCTTTGCAACAACCCACTGGGTAATCATCTTCCGATTTGAAGTACAGAGCAAATGAACTCAAGCAAGGTGTGTGGCCCCTGTGACACAGCTAGTGAATGTCTGTGTCAGAACTCACTGCCAGTCCTACCAGGCTTTAAGTCCTGTGTTCTTTCTCCCACAGCTCACGTCCACCGTGAAGATGCTTGGGTACAGGCAGCACGGGTCGAGAGATGGGCTGGGAGGCTGGCCCAGCGAGCGGTGTGACAAGAGCGTCCCGAGTGCCATGGGAGGCAGTCAGTGGTGGGCCTTCTTTCCTCTCTCACAGCTGGTTGCTTCTTTCTCTTCTCTCTTGGTTGTTCTCTTTTCCCTTCCATGCTCATGCCCAGTTCTGGGAGCTGCTGCTAGGCCGCTACAGACATCGTTTAACCCTGCGGGCAGCCCCCCTGGCACATGGTGCCCGGGGAGAGAGCTTAGGCCCAGTAGCTCTTTGTTCTCTGGGGTCTGTGTTCTGCACCTGTCTTCCTTGGGGAAGCTCATGTTCAGGTTCTAACAGTTTCAGTCCTTAGGAATGACCCCTTTTTGGGCCTTGAATGGTCTCCTTAGTGGTGTGTCCGTGAAGATGCGAAAGGAAAGTGTGCTGGTGTGGAGCTCAACTTGGTTGGACTTGGAGGTCCTCTCAGTGCCAGTGGCCCCAACCTAGGAAGTTTAGACCTACACCTTCAGCCGTGGCACTACCAGGTGAGCATGGGATGCTGAGAACCGGGCCTTGTGTAGGGAAGAGTCTGTTCAAAACATTGATGTACAAGTGTATCTGTTAGGGTTCTCTGGTGGCAAGCAACAGAAACCAACTCACCCTCGACCAAAGACCGAGGAGGATTTACTGGAGGGCTGCTGGCTGGTTTATAGGATGGAAGGAAAAGCTGGAAGATCAGGTTGAGAAAAGATGGCAACCAGGGAGCCCCGGAGATCCCTGCCTCTTTTGGGAGCCCTGCTGGGGGGTCTGCTCCAGCCACATCCAGTCTTTGTCATGTCCATTGGCCGTTGGTAGCCACAGTTGAGTCCTGTGCTGTCAGAGGTGGCAAGTCCCATCCGACTGTATCTCATGGGAGCGGGGGGGGGGTCCCTCAAATGGATTCCCCTCTCTACATGGGGATTGGTCTCTCCCTGGGGCACAAAGGCAGTCAACCACCTCAATGAGTGATATCTGCGATCATACATTCCAGAATATACATCACATGGTCTTTTTATTTTTAAAAGCTATATTGAGGTGGGTGTCTGAGGGGCTCAGTGGGTTAAGTATCTGACTCTTGATTTTGGTTCAGGTCATGATCTCAGTCTTGAGATCAAGCCCTGTGGTGGGCTCCTTGCTGAGCATGGAGTCTGCTTGGGATTCTCTCTCTCCCTCTTCCTCTGCCCCTCTCCCTTGTTTGTGCACACACACACTCCCTCTCTCCCTCTCTCAGTAAATACGTTTATAAAAAAATTTAAATAGCTATATTGAGATATAAAATTCTACCATTTTAAGTGTACAGTGCGATGATTTTAGTAAATTTACAGCATTGTGAAACCCTCACCACAACTTAATTTTAGTACATTTCCATCATCCCAGTATCATCTCTTGTATTCTTCTGCATTCACTCCCTGGCCTAGGCAACCACTGATCTCTTTTCTCTCTTATTAGATTTGAACACAGGTTCTTGTATATTCCTGACTGGTGTAATTTTCCCTGGATATTCTGGGAACTAAGCTGCATATGAAAGGAAGATAAACCCAGTGGCATGGATATCTGGATCTTGCTGGTCTTGGTTTTCCTCCTTTTCACTTCACAACTTCTCTTGTCTCACCAGGACCATGATGTGGGAGAGTTTAGTCCCAGTCTTGATGCTGCCACGATTTAACTCTCACTCTCTCTCAGCCTCAGTTGTGGAACCTTCCAGGCCTCAGTTCCTCATCTATAAAATTAGGAAAAGGATTTGACAAGATAGTAACTAGTGTTCTTTCTATCTCCAGTGATCAGGAATGATGATCTTTTTTGGTAAAGTCTTTTGGAAAAAAATTAGTTCTTGATTTTATACGCTTTCTTCAATCAGGACTAGAACAAAACATTAAGAAATTATTCTTTAAAATTCACAAATGAAGCAGTTCTTTTTATTTTGTATTGGGGTATAGTTGACATATAACATATTAGTTTCAGGTGTACAACATAATGATTTGATATTTGTGTATATTTCAAGATGATCATCACAAGAGTTCTAGTTGTGTTCTGCCACCACACGTAGCTACAGAGTTTTTTTCTTGTGATGAGTACTTGTAAGAGTTACTCCTTTGGAGACTTTAAATATGCAGTCAAGTATTATTAACTATAGTCACCATGCTCTACATTACATCCTCATGCCTTCTTTATTTTATAACTGCAAGTTTGTATCTTCTGACTCCCTTCACCCATTTCACTGGCCCCCACTCTACCTACCTCTGGCAACTGCCAATCTGTTCTTGGTATCTCTGTGCTTTTTTTTCTTTCTTTTTTTGTGGAGTCCACATATAAGTGAGATCATATGATAATTCTCTTTCTCTGTCTTTCTCTTTCTTTCACTTAGCATAATACCCTCAAGGTCCATCCATGTTGTTGCAAATGGCAAGATTCCATTCTTTTTTATGGCTGAGTGATATTCAATAGTGTATATACCACATCTTCTGTCTCCGTTTGTCCTTGATGGACATTTAGGTTGTTTCCATGTCTTGCCTATTGTAAATAATGCTGCAGTGAACATAGGAGTGCAGCTATCTTTTCGGTTAAGTGTTTTCTTTTTCTTCAGATACGTACCCAAGAGTGGGGCTGCTGGATCATATGGTAGTCATCAGAGGTGCACAAGGGTTCCCTTTTCCCCACATCCTCACCAACACATGTTATTGCTGGTCCTTTTGATTCTAGCCATTCTGATAGGTGTGAGGCGATACCTCATTGTGGTTTTATTTGCATATCCCTGATGATTAGTGATATTGAGCACCTTTTCATGTACCTGTTGGCCATCTGTATGTCTTCTTTGGAAAAATGTCTGTTCAGATCCTCTGCTCATTTTTAAATCAGGTTGCGTGTGTGTGGTTTTTGTTTGTTTTTTGTTTGTTTGTTTTGCTATTGGGTTATACGAATTATTTATGTATTTTGGATATTAACCACTTATTAGATAGATGATTTGCAAATATTTTCTCCCATTCAGTAGGTTGCCTTTTCATTGTGTTGATGGTTTCCTTTGCTGTGTGTACATCTGAAGTTCTTAAAGCCTAAGGCTGCTTAAACTGCACGAGAGGTTTGCGGCATCATCTATATGTATATATAGACAAAGGAAATTAATTGGGAAACTTTCATTCTCCTTCATGCTTTCTGCTTTATTCAGATATTTATGGAGCTGGACCTGAGGCTAAGCAAGGGAGGTAGAATCCTGAAAAAGACCAGGGCTCTTCCCAGATGGAGCTTGTAGTCTGACTGGGCTAAGCCACTGTGAAATTGTGGCACAGTTAAGTGACAGGAGACAGGAAGTTCAGTGCATAGAGGCAGGGAGGGGCCGGGTTGCAGAGAGGGGCCTCTGAAATGCCACCGTGAGAAGTTTGCTGTGAAAAGGTGCTTGGCAGCTGGCTTAGCCAACTGACTGCTAAGAAGCACACATTTCATCTTTTGGGGGAGGACACATTCCAGCAAGTTTGAAGGTAGAGATCTGGGTGGTTGACACGTTTTGCGCGTCGAAGCAGACCTCTTTTCTCCCCTGGCTCTATCCATTTGTGCACACGGGTTAACCATAGCCTTGGCTTTTGCAGCGACCGGAGATGCGGCAAACGTGTGGAGGCCGGCTGTTGGCACAGCAGGCAACTGAAGGGTGGTATTTTTCTGACAGGGAGACTTCCTTAAGTTTTGTAATTTATGGTGTCTTTCAATATGAGATTTTGTTTACCGTTGCCCTAATTATACCTCTGATATATTGTATTTAGCTTAGTGTTTTAATTTTGTGCTCATGTCTACAGGTAGTTTCCCAAAAGGTACCATTAAAAAAAATCTCAGGCAATGTTTTATAGCTCCTGCAGCCTACCTGCAGCTTCCTAAAGTCAAGGAAATGGGTTTCGGGGACGCAGACTTTCTCTCATGGGTTCTTGTGAATATTTTGACTGTTTATGAAGTGTGAGGTCTTGATTTCCTGTCTGCCAAGTATTATCCTAAATTAGCTCTGTCCAACAGAAGTATAATACTAGGCTGCATGTGTAATTTTAAATGTCCTAATAGCCACGTTCATAAGGCAAGAAGAAACAAGGTAAAAAGAAATAATATACTTATTTAACCCAGCATGTCTAAAATATCATTTCAATGTACAATCTAAATATGAGATATTTTACATTCCTTTTCTCCTAATAAGTCTTTGCCACCTGCTGTGTATTTTACAGCACATCTCAGTTTGGACCAGTGACACTTCAGGTACTCGATAGCCAAATATGGCAAGTGATATGGACTGTAGTGGACAGCCAAAGTCCGGAACCTTTCAATGGCTCACAGAGGACACAGGACAGAGCCTTTCAGGGGGATAGGAGAGACATAGCCTCATGATTTATGAGTGCTTAAGAAAATCATACATAGGTTTCCTCCTCTTAGAGAAACCTGATATGTAAAATTCATCTTGACAGGAAAAGTAAAGCAGGAAGTGATTATTCATGTTACAAAAGAATTAACCACAGGATTCTTTAAATAGCAAGCTCCGTTAGTGCACTGAAGAATCTGACTTGATTTGCAAAAATGTGATTGACACTTGGCATTTTGGTAGCATCTTTGTTGGGCAGAGAACTACCTGCCATTATAAAACGCAAGCTGGGCAGTCGGTGTATCACAGCTTTATTGAGCACCTACTACAGGTCATGGATGCTCATAGGAGAGAGAACAGAACTAAGAGCTGAGGGTGACCTGGACCCAGAAGGCATTTAGAGGCTCCCTGGGAGGATGAGACACCTGTGCAGCCACCACCACATGGAACTGCCTTAAGGCCAGGGCCCAGGGAGGCCTAGGGGCTGGAGGAGCCGGAAAGGTGGTATGAGGCAGTCAGGCCCCCCCAGCTGGGGCTGAAGGCGGACAGGGTGTATGTGATGCCTGAAGTGTCTAGGAGCTTAAAACAAGTTTAAATCTGGAAAGACCAGATAGGATATCGGGAAGACTCAAAAGCCATGCGGTTATGCTTTTTTTTTTTTTTGTAAATTTTTTTGAATGTTTTATTTATTTTTGAGAGAGAGCGCGCGAGCAGTGGAGGGACAGAGAGAGGGAGACAGAAAATCCAAAGCAGCCTATGTGCTGAGAGCAGCAAGCCCGATACGGGGCTCAAATTCACAAACTGCAAGATCATGACCTGAGCCGCAGTCAGACGCTCAACCGCGCAACCGACTGAGCCACCAAGGCGCCCCTGCAGTTAGCTTTATTTATCCCCAAGCCCCCAATTCCTAACCCCCAGCCTTACAGTAAGCGTCAAGTAAGATGTGTCCTTGGGCTCATCACAAGAGAGAGACTGAAGCAAAAGCAGGATGTGTTTCTCGTCAGTTTGTGACAGCAGACAGCAGCTGTTTACTTCCTAGTAACCATCTTGAAGCAAATTCCTTTGTCCTCTTCCAGCATCATTTTGGTAAGGCCCGTGTACAGAATAAAGTGAGAATTGCTGTTTAGGAAAGAAGCAGCAAGGTTGTGTTCTGGAAGTTGATGGGGTTCTGACTTCCCCAAAGTACACAGGGTTCAAGTTCAGTGTCTAGATGGACCCAGCCAGGTCCCATGTGCTGCTTCCCGCCCCCGCCCCTTCCACTCACCGTGATCTCCTGTTCCCCTCAGACAAACTATGAGCTTCTGTCTGCAAGCACTAATGGGGTCAGCCTTGGGGAGCATAGGTCAGTGTTCCAGGCCTTTTCTTGGTTAAAAAAAATACCTATTATTAAAAAAAATAATCGAGTGGTTCCATGTATATATTTAGTTACAGATTGTATGCATGTATTATTGAACTAGTTGATTGAGAAAACCCCAAAGAAGCTTCTAAACATTTATTATTAGGTTTAGCGGACTCTGGGAAAACATGAGATTGAGTGTTATAGGAATTTGGACATTGGTGGAAAATGAAGACCTTTGTCTTCATGATTCAGGTACGTACATTTAAATATCTTGCAATCAGAATAGTTCCATACTATAACCAGGTAATTTACACCCGTATCAGCAGTGGAAGACAACCTGTATTCTCAATTGTCCTGATAATTCAGTCGTGTCCCTGGAAGATCTGGTTGGCTTGTCCTCGCGCTCACCTCCCAACATGGCTGGCCCAGAGCTCACACCAGGAGCCGAAGGCAGCAGCTGTGACATTTCCTTGTTTCCTTGCTCCCATGTTGACTATTGTCTACAACCCCTGATTTCTTCACACAATTCTTTTTAAGCCTTTCATCCATTTATTGAGGGGTCATAGCCATGAAGAGGCTTCATCAGGAGGCTGCCCAGCTCTGCAGACCTTCCCCCCGCCGGAGCCACAAGCCGGCTCTGGCTCTAGCAGGCAGCCTTGTTGAGGGGCCCTGCTGGCCTCAGGCTGCTTCCTGACCTAGAGGCTGGATGAAGGAACCGGTGTCATTTTTCAAATGGAATATAAGGGACGTTGAATTTTTGTCTTTTTAAAATTAAAATAAAACGAATCGCTGTTCTTCTGATTGTTTTTTCATGATATCAACTAATCCCTGAAGTGAGTGCATCCCACTTTGGAGAGCACTGGCTCAGAAAAATGAGCTTAACTGCTTTGCTGAGCTTCAGGTTCTTTAATTGGGAAGATGAGCATCATAATATTGTGAGGATTAAATGAGATAATGCAGGAGAAATGTTGGGCACAGAAACATTGGTTACTGCCGGCTCAGTTCCATTTGCAGAGCTTTAGTGGATCCCTGTCTGGGTCATTTGAAGAAAGTTGGTTTAAAAAAAAAAATTTGTTTTTTACGTGTATTTATTTTTGAGAAACAGGTGAGACAAAGTGTGAGTGGGGGAGGGTCAGAGAGAGAAGGAGACACAGAATCTGAAGCAGGCTCCAGGCTCTGAGCTGTCAGCACAGAGCCTGATGTGGGGCTTGAACCCACAAACTGTGAGATCATGACCTGAGCCGAAGTCGGACGCTCAACCGACTGAGCCACCCAGGTGCCCCTGAGGAAAGTTGGTTTTTAATTGACCTGGTTCCAATTGTCATGATGGCTCATTTTAACTGCTGGGGAGCAGAGCATGATGCAAGAAAATAGGAGTGTTTCTGCCTTTGTACTTGTCAGGAACCAGGAAAAATCGGAAAAAGTTGCTTTGTTCAGGCTCTGATGCTCTTCCTTTTTGTTTACAAGTGATGAGAAGGGGGTTTACAACTCAACTTCATCCTGGGAAGATTCATGACAGCTAATTTTGGAATGGAAATAATGATCCAGGCAAAGAAATTTCACTTTGAGTTGCTTGTGAATTGGCCAGGGTCTTCTGATCTGGAAGCATTTTGGGAATTCATCCCTAATGGAGACACAAAGCCCATTGACAGGGGGCCCACTCACCTACCCACCTTTTTCCTGGAAACCTGCCCCATTGTATTGAGGTTTCCAGTCATCTGTGCTTTTTTGTTGACTACTGAAGAAATCTTTGCCAAACCCAAGATTGCTAAGGTTTTATCCTGTGCTTACTTATGAAAGTGTGGTACTTCTGGCTGTTAGATTTAGGTCTGTGATCCATTTTGAGTTGACTTTTGTGCTTCTTACAGAGCTCATTTAAAACTTTTCCTCTTCTATTTCCATAATTTCTAAGTTGCTAATTCACCACCTGGGGTTTCAGCAAATTTTCAGTATCCTTGTATTTATTCATTTGCCATTCATTCATTCATCCTGAGCTGCAAATATAGAAGGAAAAGGACAAGAGGTTTATTGGTTGAGGTGGCTATGAGGCAAGTCCCAAAGCATAGACGAGTTGCATAATCTATCCATGGACGAGTTAACATGCTTGGGATTGCTTAGCTCTGCTACTTTGCACCTGCACTTTATCAACAAGTCGCATCTGTGTCGTCTCTTGCCTCCACCTATGACCAAATGTAAAAAATCACCACAGATTGGGGGAACACTTTAAAATGGTGCTGCTGCCTGAGAAGCCCTCTGTTGACAGGGTAGTTGTCCTGAGGGTGTCTGGTCTTTCCAGATTTACCCTGCAGACATAAGCAGCCAGAGACATTGGCTTGGCCAGCGGGGCCCTCAGTGTCAGCTGACTTAGTACATCTTGTGGCTGAGAGATGGGCATTATTTCTTTAGGGTGGGAGTTATTATCATTTTGCATGCCTGAGGTCCAGGGACGTTAACATCACACAGTTCGTCTTTGCAAGGCTGGGAACACCTAAGGACCAAACCTGCGTGTGTTATCTGCCTTCTTTGCACTTGGGAAATGATGCTGTACTCCCTCCGGGAGTGCGAATGTGATTGGCCTTCTGTCGTTGTGTGGTTTCCCCTCTGAAGCTCCTGCTGGCCCTGAGAACCGTAGGCCACTCTGCCGGTCCCTGACCACGGACCTGCGCTTTGTGGTTTCTGTGCGACAGGCCTCAGGTTAACCAAAATCAGGTTGCTGTGTGGGGTCCTGTTATTTTAAGTACTGGTAGAGGGGAAGTCCCTTTAATAAGACTTTACTGATCTTCCAGGGCTGGTGGGCCTCAGACTTCTCCAAGATCTGATCTAAGGTGCTCTTTTTTCTGTCCCTGTTCCTTTCAGTGGAGGCCATAGTGGAGTTTGACTACCAGGCCCAGCACGACGATGAGCTGACGATCAGCGTGGGTGAGATCATCACCAACATCAGGAAGGAGGATGGAGGCTGGTGGGAGGGACAGATCAACGGCAGGAGAGGTTTGTTCCCTGACAACTTTGTAAGAGTGAGTACAATGTGAAACCCTTTTCCTGTCTCCTCTGTGGGTTCTACTGACCAAAACTGTGGGGGGCACTTGGGTAATTTCATGGGGTCATGTCGGGGATGAGTTGACAGTTTGACCTCTTGTGTGCTATCAAGAAGAGCATGTATAGCTTCGCACTAGGTATCTAGAGATAGCCATTGTGAAATCACTTTCTTAAGGCCCAGGATGTTCTTTTTAAAAGTGATGTGTCACTTAGAAAATGCTGGAAAAATATAAGGCTTGTTAAATTGTTTTATGTACTTGTTCATTTACTTTGATGTTTGAAAGGAATTTAACCCTTATCCATTCCATTCAAAATGAAACTAGTTTTTTTAAAATTGAGTCGTGTGTGTGTGTGTGTGTGTGTGTGTATATATATATATATATATATATATATATATGTATATATATATCAGAAACCTCTTAGCTTCCTTTGGCTTAAGAGTCATCACTTGGGTAAAAGAGAGATAGAGGGTCAAGAAGTACTTCACAGGCCCAGAAAAACAGACCACTTTTACTCCCTCCCTTCCCTCCACCCCCACTGGACTTCATTTCCTTTTATTGTTCTCCCTGGAGGGCATCTCTATTTTCTTGCGTGGACTTTGGTCTTTCTTACAGAAAGATCTTACCGTGAAGTATGGCAAATGTAGAAACTTTAAAGAGAAGCTGAGAGGGTTTTTCCCTTGTCCTTGACCTCCTGAGGTAAGCTCCTCCCTCAGAGTGCCCTTGGGGAATCCACAAAGGTTAGTGCTGAATGGAGAAGCTGGCCAGGCCAGTGATTCGTCCTATGTGGGTCTATCTTTGCCTTTTTTTTTTTTTTTAAAGCAGTGAACACTGTGGTTCAGTTTTGTGCACCTCGACCTTGTGAGCTCCAGGCTTTCCTTTACAGAAACCTTCAAAGGTGGGGGTGGGGGTGGGGGTGGGGTGGGGGGTTGGATTAAATAGGAGGTGGAGATTCAGGAGCACATCTGTCCCAGTGAGCCCAGGGTGATCTGTTGAAGTGCTGAATTACCATACTGCATACCTGAAACTAATACTCCATTGTGTTACCTGAAATTAAAATTAAAACTAAAATAAATCTAAAACTAAACTAAAATTAAATTAAAACAAAAACTCAAAAAAAGTAAAATAACCTTCAAGGCTCCTCACACCTGCCATGACTTACGTCAATGGGATGCTTCACAGAGGGAATTAATTGGAGACATTTGGCACATCTGGAGGGAAAATTATGATTAAATATATATTATTAAATGTTAATTATTAAATATTCAATATTGTATATTATGTACAAAATTATAAATAAATATTAAATAATAATATTATATATATATTAGAGAGGAAGAGCAGGGAGGAGAGGCAGAGGAGGGGGGAGAGAAAAAGAGAGAGACAAAGAGAGAGAGAGACTCTCAAGTAGCCTCCACACAGTGCAGAGCCTGATATGGGGCTCGATCCCATGTGTTTGGGATCATGACCTGAGCCAAACTCAAGAGTTGTGCACTCAACTACCTGAGCTACCGAGGTACCTCATGAGGTGAACCTAGTTTTGACTTTTATTTATTTATTTACTTACTTACTTATTTTAGAGAGAGAGAGAGAGAGAGAGAGAGAGCATGAGCTGGGGAGAAGCGCAGAGGGAGAGAAAGAGAATCTTAAGCAGGTTCCACACACAGTGTCGAGCCCCATGCAGGGCTTGATCCCACAACTCTGGGATCATGACCTGAGCCGAAATCAATAGTTGGACACTCAACCAACTGAGCCACCCAGGCCCCCCTTGTGTTGACTATTTAAGTCAAGTAGCAGTCAGATTGAATGTAGAATTCCAGTTATGCTGTTTTACACCTTTGTATTCATATTGCTTTTTTGATAGGAGTGGTATTTTCCTTTCCCCTTTGTGGCCATGAAGCATTGAATAAAATCTACTTTTTCAGGAATGTTTTAAAAATTATGCCCTTTGCAGAAGTCATCTAGGGGTTAATTACAAAAATGTAGCTCATTAGTGTTAAGAAATTACATGCTGCACAGTTCTAAATAATGGTTGGAATTGAGTAAAAAAAAGGGGGGGGGGCGGGGAGAGACGTCACCTTGAGGCTGTTCCCTGTGGGAAATACCAAGTAGGCCTAAAAATTTTTTCTGCCATAAACTTCCTATCTAACACTGGAGAAGACAGGATTGTTCTTACTGGAAGGGTTGTGTGCAGAAATCCCCAGGGCTTCTCCTGTAATTCAGTGGTACCAGACCATGCCTAAGACCTATGGCTGTAGGGAGCAGGTAGTGTGGGGGTGCTGGGCCCAGAGAAGCAGGTGTCCCCCTCAAAGTGACTTGAGAGCTACATGGGAGGGTTTTATGAAAAGGGATTGATCGTGAAAAACAGTGTCCAACTCTTGGGCCCTCTACCTGTACCCTGCCCCCAGTCTAGAACTAATAGGAACCCACTTCAGTCTTTCCTTAGGATCTTGCCCCAGAGTAATCTTGCTCACATTTCATTTTTTTCTTTTTTTTAAGTTTTTTAAATGTTTATTTTTGAGAGAGAAAGAGACAGAGACAGAGCACGAGCAGGGGAGGGGCAGAGAGAGAGGGAGGCACAGAATTCGAAGCAGGCTCCAGGTTCTGGGCTGTCAGCGCAGAGCCCAATGTGGGGCTCGAACCCACGAACCATGTGATCATGACCTGAGCTGAAGTCGGACACTTAACCGAGGGAGCCACCCAGGCACCCCTTGTTCTTTTATTTTTGTTGTGCAGAGGCTGGGGACAGTTTTGTTGGTAACACGCTGAATGACTTGCTTTTTATAAATAGTTGTAGGAGTACAGACTTTTTTTTTCTTGGACTACAGTTGAACCTAGCAGCTCTTTCCCATTTTAAGAGTAGGAAAATATTATATCTGGGCTATCACATATTGACTCTGTTGTACTGATGTATAAATGGGGGTGTAATTCTTTTGCCCTTCCAAACAAAACCCCCAATTTTGGGACAAGGACTGCCCTTGAATTTGAGCCAAATTCTAGTGTAGCAGGAGGGTTTTTCCAGATAAAAGCTTGGTGTGAAGATGGAGGAGAAAGGAATGAGAGAAGAGGACCATGGGAAAGAGAAAGGAGGATCTGGGAAAGAAAGAAGAGGACTCTGGGAAGGAGGTGAAGACTGTGGGGAAAAAGAGGAAGACCCTGGGAAGGAGGCGAGGACTATGGGAAAGAGAGAGGAGGACCCTGGGAAGGAGGCGAGGACCATGGGGAAGCGAGAAGAAGACCCTGGGAAGGAAGGGAGGACTGTGGGAGAGAGGGAGACCCTAGGAAGG
>NC_064817.1:14943244-14965170 GCF_023721935.1 Panthera uncia | reverse complement strand
GGAGAGAGGGAGACCCTAGGAAGGAAGGGAGGACCATGGGAAAGAGAAAGGAGGACCCTGGGAAAGAGGGGAGGATTTGGGAGGATAGAGGACATCACTGGGAAGGAGAAAAGACTACAGTGTTGGCACCAGTTTTGAGGGGAGGCCCTATTTTGAAACCCTTATTTTGATGTCCTATAGGCTTAGTGCTCCCTCATTCCAAACCACAAATCCATAGACTCAGAGAGCTTCCAAGTTGGACTTTGCTCAGGGCTCAAGGCTGGGTTGCCTGCTTAAGCATTTGTGGGGGCTGGTGGGCCCCAGGACAGGGAAGCACAGCGTAGGAAGAACCCAGGCCGCCTCAGAACCCATTCTCCTTGCTGCGGGAGTGCTGGGGAGCAGGAGCTCCTCGCTGCCAACCCCGAGGTGAGGTCATTCCCCGGCCTCTCTCCTCCCTCGTCTGCCTGCTGGGCCTGGGGCTGGGGCTGGGGCCGCCACAGCAGGCTTCCGTGGGCTTTGGCTCAAGAGGAGTGCTGGTGGGAGATGGCAGGGAGGGTGGGAGGCCAGCCAGGTCAGGGATTATCCTGCTGGCTCCCTGCCCCAGGGGATTGTCCCTCTGCCAGACGATGGTTGCTCCCAAGTCCCCATCCTCCATACTCCTTTCCCTTCATTCCTGGTTTCTAGCCCCACCTCCTGCCTCAGAGTTTCACTGTACCTCACCCACTTTGGAAGTCTCCTTCTTGGTCCCGCCTCACATTACCTACTTCGGGTGTGCCATCTGTTTCCTTTTTGGAGCCTGACTGCCTCATCTGGCCACTCTGAAGATTAAAGGAGGCAGGATTTAGCACATGGCTGGCCCCCTTCTGAGTGTGCCCCTGTCCCATGTCACCCTCTCCCCTGGCCCGAGTGCCTAATCGCTTGTCGTCTCCCCTCCGCTAGAGCAGTCCCAGTGTGGGAAGTCACACTCTCTGGAGGCACTTGTCCCACCCCAGCCAGAAAGGACGTGGCCGGGATGGCTGGGGCTGCGCCACTTGTGGCTGTCACATTTGGCAGAAAAAGAAACTTCTATTCTTTCAGATGGCTGAATCTATTTTCAAGTCTTCACCCACTGGGAATGTTTTAGGCCTATTATTGAAGATTGAGTAGGTGGATGCAGTGGAGTTTAACAATAATGAAAACTGCCATAGAGGGTTCGAGAAGCTAAAAGTACATCTTTAGGTAATAATAATCATATTGGCATAAGTTTGTAGTTTTGAGAGTGGGTTTACATATGCATTATTTAGCTTGAGAATAATTTGTCCCTGAATTGAATTGGGTAGTCTTGTGGACTCCCATTGTTTATTTGTGTGCCTTTATACCTCTGTTAACTGCAATCAGAGAGCTTACCTTAAGTGTTTTCTTGATTCATTTATTATCGGATCATTAATCAGTGTCCTTATTGAGCATGGTCCCCCCAAGGTGTTGGAATTCAGTATCCAGCCTCAACTCTGTATTGTCTCAGTTTTTCAAAAGAAAAATACGAGCCATTCCCGTCGCCCCCTTGTCAAGAAGATGCCTGGGCTTTGCCGGCTCTCGGGCCGAGATTTATTGGCAGGCATAAATGTACCCAGCTAGGGTACATACAGTCATGCCCTTTTGGGTTTATCCTCCTTTTTATTTTATTTAGTTAGTTCTTTTTTTTTTTTAAGATTTTATTTTTAAATAACCTCTACACCCAATGTGGGGCTTGAACTTACAACCCTGAGATCAAGAGTCACACGCTCCACTGACTGAGCCAACCAGGCACCCCTTATTTAGTTAGTTCTTATTTATTTACTGTACATGTGGAAGAAGAATCCTTTCAAATCCCCCTTTCCTTTCTTCTCCCTGTTCACTTTTTTTAGAATCCATTTTTCTCTATCCCTCCTCTTTAAAAAAAATTTATTCATTTTTAGGTGAAATTTGCATAGAGTAAAATGCTGGTCAAAACCATACCTCTTGATTTTCTTTATGCACATATGCACTCTGTAACCATCATCCAGATCAATCCTATTTCTGTCCCTCCAGAAAGTACTATCATGCCTTTTCCCAGTCATTCCCCTCCCCATAGGTAATCTATCATTAGAGGTGAGGCTAGCATGCATTTGAATTTCATATAAAATGGAATCATTAAATCTGTGTTCTTTTATGTATGGCTCCTTTTGCACAACAAAATGTCACTGCATACACCAGTCCTCTGTTCTTGCTGTATAGTATCCCATTTTATGAATATGCCAGAATTTATCTGTTCTCCTGTTGACGGACATTTGGATTGTTTCCAGTTTGGGTATTTTATGAACAAAGGCTCTGAAACATTGTTGTGTCAGTCTTCTTACAGATATAGGCCCTCATTTCTCTTGTGTATTTACCCATGGGAGTGGCATTGCTGCTCATTCACTCTCAACGTTTATATTATTTTCCGTTTATTTTATTTTTTTACAATATTTATTTTGAGAGAGAGAGAGAGGGAGAGAGAGAGTGAGTGTGAATGGGGGAGGGGCAGAGAGAGAGGGAGGGAGAGAATCCCAAGCAGGCTCCATTCTCAGTATGGAGCCTGACGCGGGGTTCAGTCTCACAACCAACGTGATATTGTGACCTGAGCTGAAATCAAGAGTCGGACGCTTAACAGACTTAGCCACCCAAGCACCCCTATTTTTATCTGTTTAAAGCTGTGGCCTCTGTGAGCGGATGGAGGGTGTCATGCCTAATGTTGGAACCTTATTTGTGTCACACTAGCCAACTGAGCTGATCGATCAGCCTGAGTCTGGTTGTCTTCACATAGCTGCCCTATGAGTATGATAGCTGAGGGAGCCTGAAGCCCAGAACTCACCCTCCAGGGACCATATGTTGTCGGGCCCCCCCAAAATATCAATGACTAATTCTTAAATTGTTAAAAACACACACATAGGGCAAGTTTGATTGTGTCAAAGTTTTATTGGACTCACTTAAGGAGGGAACTAGCAGAATCACAAAACTGATGCAGTCAGTCTATGAGAAACTGATCAAAAAGTCAGTGGAGAAAAGGAAATTCAAATAAGATTGCTAAGTTATATCCAAAACAGGTTCATATTTTAGAGGACACTGAAGTCTTAACCTCTGGGGTTATCATCTCTACCAAAAAAGGAAAAAAAAAAAAAAGAAAGCAGCATACTTTATCATTTTTCTGTATGTTATCCTGTGACTTTTATAGGGTTGTAAAATGCCCTAACAAAGTGTTAGTTAAATCAGGTTACATTTCCAGAGAGAATCAGATGATTCTGCTGGGGGGGTGGAACTTTATGGAAAATATATCACTGTGGCATCAAAAGGTCACACAATCATCCCTTTTTGCCAGATTTTTGAGTTTTGGATATTTTTTTGGAACAGACCACAAGAGACCATAATTTGGGGTGCAGTAATAGGAGGTACTAGGATGAATCCTCAAAGTCATTTATTAAAAAAAAACAAAACAGCTGCCCTTCTGGGACCTGAAACTGCCATAGAAAACAGAAAGATAACCGCCTATTCAAGGCAGATACGGGCTCTTTCATAGAAGTTCATCTTCCTCATGTTGGATTTAATTACCAGGGTCTTTCAGAACCTTACCCCCAGATCCAGACGACAGTGTATTTTAGTCCAGCAAAGGATTCCTAAGCAGCCTTTTTCTGGGTTCTCCTGACATGTATTCACAGGTTCACATTTTTTAATGGCTAGCCAAAGGAATTCAAAAAAGAAAAAGCCTCGAAACTGTAGCTTGAGCCCACAAGCATATGACCGACTGCTTTGAGAGGGGACCTTTGGTGAAGTGCAGCGGGACGCAGGCCCTTGGTATTTTGTCCTACACAAATAGATGCGTGGAAAGCAGGAAGCTGTGGTAGGGGTTAAAAGAATATGCTTGTTGGTTTTGAAATTGATCTGATGCTTTCTGTGTGAGGAAGTGAGCCATTCTCTCTGCCTGTTTGTACACGCATTAGGGAAATGCACACTTTGCTCAATGCGGCAGGTCCTGGAGCCTGTCCTGGAAGGGTGAGGCATGTTTACTTGTAGCTTGCAAGTCCGATGCTGAGTGTAACAATTTTCAGCTTGGTTTCCCGTTGCCTCAGCCTTCGTTTGCTAGGTGTTTTGGATCTCTCTCTGGCATATGCTGAGTGTGTTGTGTATTTGTCTGAAGTGGTTGAAGAATACTGTTGTTTTGTAATGAGCGAGGTGAAAGGTTAGGATTTTGCATATTTGTACCATTCTGAGAGAAAGCCCATTGTTACTTTGCTTGTGGTTATTTTTATTTTTTATTTTTTGTACTAATGCTGCTTTTAATGGTGGCACAATATAGAAGTACACGGTTTTACTAGCTTGAGCTAATAGGAGTTTTAAAACATTCCTTTTTACACTATCTAGTAGCCTCATAATAGAAATGTATCTCAGGCTGCCGAGGCTATGTAAAAGATACAGGGGAGGATGGAGATTATTTCTTGTTTTCTGTGGGGGGAAAGAATTAACTGCCAGCCGAGCGCTATGATTGTACTTATTTTGAAAAAAAAAAAAACAAAAAACGGCTTTGTTTTGGCAATTTTCATCTTCCATTTCTTTTAGTTGGGTGGGAAATAAAAGGAAATTTGCTTTCTCAAGTTTGACATTTTCTTGTTAATACACCTTTTGTTTCAGTAAGTCTGTGGGAATCCTCCTGGATATTTCTGAATTTTGTTGTGTACATGTGTGCTTGAGCCCAAACAGCTTATCTTCGTATAGCATTTAGTTGTTGTTTGCTTTCTTGTTAGACAAAATATTAACAATGTACCCTTTCCATCTTCCCTGACATCAAATCCGTTAAGATCCGAAATCCTGTCAAACATCTGTTTTGAAAACTTGGGGGATGGTAGTAAAAAAAAGTTCTTGCACAAACTATCCCCTCTGTAAGCATGGGCCTGTGCTGGAACTTTCCCAGAACTCTACATTTCTACTTCAAGTTACTGACCTTTAAGTTCTATCCGTATGAGAGGAACAGATCATGGAAAGGAGGTATGTACGTTTACCCTCTTCCTATGATAGCCCTCATCTTCAAATTTTAGTTCTGTGACAGAATAAGATTTGAATTCTGTCCCCTCTGTCCTTTTCAAATCTTGCCAAAGAGCCCAGTCCCCTCTCTAGACCTGTGCGTGCCTCTCAGGTCTGCTTGTGTGTGCTGTGTGGTCGAGCGCAGTGGAGTGGGGGCCCGGGGACTCGGGTAGACCCCCAAGACACTTTCCTCTGTTCCTGGGCTTGCGCTGGCAGCTGCCCCCCCTCCCCCCGCCCCACAGTCTCCAGAACAGATGACCTGACGTGTCATGGCTCCTTGTTCACACGGCTTGTCAGTGAGGAAGACTTGTCTACGCCTTCATTATTCAAACTTTGTTAGCTCTCTGGTATCATTAGGTAACACGGAAACACATCCATCTCTCTCCAAATATATACAACTGCATCATTTCTTCTCACAGTGCCTCCGCTCATTTGTTTCTGAGTCACAACAGCCTTTCCATTTTCAGTGGTAGCATGTGGCCCCCTAGTTACTGTTAGGGATTACTTCGAACATAAAGTGAATCCTTGTCCACTGGTTTCACAATACTTGTGACTGTAGAGGTCAGTTCAGATAGCTTTCACTTTGTCAGCACCTTAATGGTTGACCCACAAGGTGGAATCCTCAGTGAGATCATGGAAGCTGCTGATGAAACAGGTCTGTGAGTAAGGCAGACGTCACTGCGTATTTGTCCACTGTCAGAGCTACACGGTGTTTACTGCAAAGTCTGAGATGTGGGCTCTGCAAGAACAATGGTAACAAGTTATCTGGGTCAACGAGAGAGAAAGACCTTCTCTCTGGAAATACGACAGCGGGGGCAGGTGTTGGGGGGATGCTTCACTTAGTCTGACTCGGATCTGATTGCTCTCCTGTTACAAAGGAGAGTACTTGCGGCAGGACGTACTACTAAGAGGTCGTGTGGCAGTTAAGTGCTGTGCGAGACTGAAGTAAGCTTCCTGTATTTTGGACACAAACTTGTGTTTTGTAGATCTGGTGACCGTGTGGTTTAAACTGCTTTCTGGCCCTCGGGCGTTGTCTGGGGGACGCTACTAGCGTCGCACTTGCTGCTCGAAGACTCTGTGCCCCGGCAATCGTGAAAGACGGGGTTTCTGCTCCTCATTCTGGTTGGGGCGGGGGCGGGGGCAGGAAGGTAAGATGTGGCTTTCTTCCTCGCCATTCCTCCTGCTTTTCTTGAGCAGGGGCACTTGTTCATGGTAGCCAGTGGAGGCGGACGACATGGTGCCGCTCCTCAAGAAGAGGGAACAGAGGGTGTTGTGTTTGGGGGGGGGGCACGGTGCCCACCCCCTCGGGCCTGGGCTTTTGCTGCTGCTTGGGTGGATGCTACTGGCCGCGAGTGCCCCTCGGTGGGACTGTTACTTATTTAAAAAAGAATCACAAATTTACTTCAACAAATGGCGTAGAGATTTCCAAGTTACTATTCTACATTCAGAGACCCTGAAGTGGATCTCTCTCCTCATATTTCACTTTTTAAAAAAACTACCAACACAAAGGCCATTAATTTTGCGCCTGATATGGAATATCATTTTTAAGACGCTTAACGTCTCTGCAAAAGGTAGCAGGAATTTCCTGGGTGTGTTACATAATGTGCTCACACTATCTAGTCGCAATGTGTTCTGCCGTACTCGCGGAGGGAGCGCCTACTGGTGTCTATGTGCTGGCACCAAGGGCTATAAGGCACAAATGAGACACGTTACGTGGAATATTGTATTGTCATAAATGTAGCTTCTTCCACAGGATGACAGTTGTAGCTCCTGTGACCTGGCCTTTTGGTCATTCTGTCCTCTGGAGAGCAGATGTTAGACATCGTTCTGCAAAGATGTAACCGATTAGGATGCCACTTGGGAAGCTTTTGACGGGATTCATCAGGCGACTCTGTTAGAATGTGTTAAATGAACCCACGGGCATCTCGTGGCCCTGATTGCTGTGTTACTTTTTGGAATAATAATGGCTACGTTCTCTTCCAGGCTTACTGGCTGCCTGGCACTGTGTCTGTCTGTGTACAATGACTAACATTTGTTGAGCACCTACTGTGTGCCAGGCGGAAAGGAGGCTAAGCCCTTCATATGTTTTATCCCATGAAATGCTTACACCACTCTATGGCATCGGTACTGTCCTTTCTTAGCATGCCTGTTTTTCAGAAGAGATAACCGAGGCATGGGCGTCTTAAGGTTAAAAAACTCATCCATGGTCACACAAGCTAGGGTGGTGCAGAGAGTGCATGGGAACGCAGGCAGGCTGGCTCTAGAACCTGAGCTCAAGCCCACAGCATTATCTGGGTGTCTGCATTGTCCTGATGGGAGCAAGCCCCTCCACGTTACCGCCTGCTGTGTTGTGCCTCCCCAGCGTGCCCACTCCACATCTTGCGTATCTGCACAGCTCTGAGATAAAGCTCATCATTATTTTGCTATTCTTGATTTAAGAAAGAATCACAAATTTACTTCCATAAGTGACATAAAATAGAGATTTCCAGGTTGCCGTTCTGTATTCAGAATCGTGCTTGTTTTGCTTTCTGATTTTTAAAGGATCCTTTCCAGAAATCAGCGATTTCAATGCAAAGGAGCAAGCACTGCCTGGAGTTTTGGGCTTATGCTGTTTTTCCTACAAATTGTGAAAGCAAGGCAATTTGGGAAAATATTTCATTTTACTAATTAGTAAGGAAACTTGTTATTTTGTAACGTTCAGACATGCTTTTCAGAAGGAGTGTGGCTGTCTTTTCTATCAGTGATCAATAATCCAGGTGCTTGACTATCCGGTTGTTCCTCATCTGTGGGGTCCTTGGCCAATTCCTGCTCAGCAACCAATTCCTGCTCAAATTATTCTTTACAATTTAAATAACATCGTTTTCCTTTGGAAAACAAAATCCTAACAACTAGAACCTGTTAAATGCTATTGTGAGAAATGTTAACACCAAGAAGGGTCTGGAGTAATTGAGGACAAATGGGTCCACCAGTAAGACCCCACACCATTTGGCAGATACCTCAGACTTGGTCAGTGTTGCGGCACAGGAAGAATGTGGGGGGATGTCTTGTGACTCGGGGAGAGCAGTCCCCTGACCCAGTTGATCTTGGTGATTATTCATAATGGAGTCCTGTTTTCTTAATGACAGGATTATTGAATCTGAGCTTAGAAAGCGACTTTAAGATCATGTGTTTCAACTCCCCAGCTTCCTAGCAGATTGAAATCTAAACCATCTAGGATGTCGCTGTGGTCATCACTGGATATTTACACTTGTGACATGTGGGGTCCTACAGGGGACTCCTTGCCAGTGAGTCTCCAGCCTGGCCCTGCCCCAGGCAAGCTGCATCGCCAGCATTTTGGAGTTGGGGAAGGAGTTGGGACAGGGGCCTTAGGATATTTTTAAAACTTCAGGGGATCCTGCTGCTTCATAAAGCTTGGGCATGCCTTTTGTGCAATGGTACCGATAGGTAGCGTCACCCTTTTTAATCTAATATCTTTTCCCAGGCACACACATGGGTTGGTAGCCTGTGAACTGTAGTTCTACATTCAACAATATTAAAATGTTATTTCTTTTTTTTAACTTAGAAAATATTTTTTAATGTTTATTTATTTTTGAGAGAGAAACAGAACATGAGTGGGGGAGGGGCAGAGAGGGAGACACAGAATCCAAAGCAGGCTCCAGTCTCTGAGCTGTCAGCACAGAGCCCGAGGCAGGGCTCGAACTCATGAACCGTAAGATCATGACCTGAGCTGAAGTCGGACACTTCGCCGACTGAACCACCCAGGTGCCCCTATAATGTTCTTTCTAAAGTAGCTTTTGAATATGTGTGTATATATACATACCTACATATGTATATATATGAAAACATAATCATGCTGGAAATTATAAAAAGAAATGTTTACCACAAATACACAAATAGTATAGCAAGATAGTGTAAACATATTGCTCAATTCAAGTCCATTAGAATTAATATGTTCTTTAAAAAAAATTTTTTTTTAGTGTTTATTCCTGAGACAGAGAGAGACAGAGCATGAGTGGGGGAGGGGCAGAGAGAGCGGGAGACACAGAATCAGAAGCAGGCTCCAGGCTCTGAGCTGTCAGCACAGAACCCATCATGGGGCTTGAACTCATGAACTACGAGATCATGACCTGAGCCGAAGTTGGATACTTAACTGACTGAGCCACCCAGGTGCCCCTAGAATTAATACGTTCTAATTGCAGAACCTCTGGACCAAATAATGAGCTCTATCCTGCCCTCTCCCCAGTGGTAGTGAGGTGAGCAGAATTTCTAAGCTTCTACTCATTATTGGAATCCCCAAGATTCCACTCCCAAATACGCAGAGCCTGAGAATGTGATGTGCTATCATTCTAGTGATTGTGTTATGTTATATGACACAGTTGACTTTCCAAAAGGGAGGTATCATGGTGGGCCTAATATTATCGCATGAGCCCTTAAAAGCAAAGAACTTTCTCTGCCTAGTGGCCAAAAAAGAAGTCCTAGAAATTCAGAGCTTGAGGAGGGACTGGCTGCTTTGAAGATGGAGGTGTCACGTGAGAAGGAATACAGGCAACTTTGCTGGAGGAGAGAGCAGACCCAGGCTGGCAGCCAGCAAGGAAACGGAGACTGCAGACCTCCTGCTTCAAGGAATCGGATTCTGCCAGCAACTTGAGTGAGTTTGGAAGTGGATTATTCTTCCAGGTCCCTGGATAAGAGTCCAGCCTGGTTGACATCTTGATATCAGCCTTGAGAGCTGCTGGGCAGACTATCCAGGTGAGGCTGCCTGGACTTCTGACCTACACAAGTGTGAGATAATGAATGCGTGTTGTCTTAAGCCCTGAGGTCTTTGGCTTAAAGACAGCAAATGGCCTGGGGCAGTGCTCTTCTTTCCTACTGGCAGGTTGTCAGTTGATACTGAGTGGGGAGTCTGGAATTTTGCGTCCTGCCTGGTGGCACCAGGCGACCCATTGCAGCTCTCCCCTCATCCGCTGGCATGTTGTCAGTGGAGGCCAGATGGGGAGTATGGCCTTTGACTCCCCCAGCCCCCAGCTCAGAAGTAGTAAGTGGCCCCCATCACCCACCCTACTAGAGTTGGGAAGATCTTGGAGAGGAGGGAGCTGGAGAGAGGGATTCCTTAAACCTGTATAGGAAGTCTTGGGCAAACTCCTGACCGACCCATACGTGAATTTGACTAGAATTAACATACCGAAAAGTTTGAGAAGAGAAACTACAGTGTGGAAAACCACTTAGTTTTCAGAGTGACCTCTAGGTAACACAAATGAAGAAGACCTGAATAGCAGTGCAAGGGCTCTGTGAACTGAACGATCATTGGCATTACAGCCTGCCAAAGTGGCCCAGGACCTGCATGCTTCATCTAAATAGGATTCAGAATCTTGTAATATAATAACCCAAATGCCTAGGATACAATAAAAAGTCACATGTCCCATCAAGAACTGGGAAAACCACAACTTAAATGATTTATTCCTAGGTATTTTGTGGTTTTTTGGGCAACTGTAAGTGGGGTTGCTTCCTTGATTTCTCTTTCTGTTGCTTCATTGTTGGTGTATAGGAATGCAGCCGATTTCTGTCCATTGATTTTATATCCTGCAACTTTGCTGAATTCATGAATCAATTCTAGCAGTTTTTTGGTGGAATCTTTAGGGTTTTCCATATAGAGTATCATGTCATCTGCGAAGAGTGAAAGTTTGACCTCCTCCTGGCCGATTTGGATGCCTTTTATTTTACATCCAAAGTAGTTCGCATATAGTGCGACAATGATTTCAGGAGTAGATTTCTTAGTGCCCCTTCCGCATTTAGCCCATCCCCCCTCCCACAACCCCTCCAGCAACCCTCAGTTTGTTCTCCATATTATGAGTCTCTTCTGTTTTGTCCCCCTCCCTGTTTTTATATTATTTTTATTTCCCTTCCCTTATGTTCATCTGTTTTGTCTCTTAAAGTCCTCATATGAGTGAAGTCATATGATTCTTATCTTTCTCTAATTTCACTTAGCATAGTACCCTCCAGTTCCATCCACATAGTTGCAAATGGCGAGATTTCATTCTTTTTGATTGCCGAGTAATACTCCATTGTGTGTGTGTGTGTGTGTGTGTGTGTGTGTATGTATGTATATATATATATATATATATATATATATATATATATACCACATCTTCTTTATCCATTCATCCATCGATGGCCATTTAGGCTCTTTCCATACTTTGGCTATTGTGGATAGTGCTGCTATAAACACTGGGGTGCATGTGTCCCTTCAAAACAGCACACCTGTATCCCTTGGATAAATGCCTAGTAGTGCAGTTGCTGGGTCATAGGGTAGTTCTATTTTTAGTTTTTTGAGGAACCTCCATACTGTTTTCCGGAGTGGCTGCACCAGCTTGCATTCCCAAAACCACGACTTAAATGAAAAGGCAATCAACAGATAACAACACTGGGAAGACTCAAATGTTGGAATTACCTGACAGATTTTGATGCAACCATCATAAAAGATGCCTTAATGGGGGTGCCTGGGCGGCTCAGTCAGTTGAGTTGCCGACTCTTGATTTTGGCTCAGCTCTTGATCACACAGTTGGTGGGATTGAGCTCTAAGTCAGGCTCTGCACAGTGCCTGCTTGGGATTCTCTCTCTCTGCCCCTCTCCATTGCATGTGCACTCTCTCTCTCTCTCTCTCTCTCTCTGTCTCTCTCTCTCTCTCTCTCTCTCTCAAAATAAATACATAAACCTTGAAAAAAGATGTCTTAATGAACAATGACAAACATTCTTGAAACAAAAAATTAAACATTCTTATCCAATAAATTGGAGATATTTAAAACATGGAAATTATAGAACCAAAAAATAAAATTGCCACATTAAAAAGTTAACTGGTTAGCTTAATAATAGAGATGAGAGTGGAAAGAATCAGTGAGGTTGAAAACAGATCAATAAAATTTACCCAGTCTGAACAACACAGAGAAGATAAGATAGTCTGGAAAGACAAAAGAACAGAGCCTCACAGACCTATGGTACAATAACATAAGGTCTAACATTTGTGTCATTGGAGTCCCAGAAGGGAAGAAAAAAGTATGGAAATAAAAAGTATTCAAAGAAATAATGGCTGAAAACTCCCTTAACTGGGCAAAAGGGATAAACTTCCAGGATCGAGAAGCTGAGCAAAACCCAAAGAGGAAATCTGTGCCAAGACACATCAATAATCAAACCTCTAAAAACTAAAGACAAAGAAAAAGCAGTGAGAGAGAAACAACATGTTACCTGTAGGAGAAGAATGATTTGAATGACAGTGGATTTCTCGTATGAAATCATAGAGTCCAGAAGGAAGTGCACAGCATTTGCTGGTGCTGAAAGAAAAGAATGGTCAACTCTGGATTCTATATCTGGTGAAAATATTATTCAGGAATGAAGAGAAAATAAAAATATTCTCAGGTGAAGGAAAACAAAGAGAATTTGTTAGTAGTAGACCTCCTCTTAAATAACGGCTAAAGAAAGTTCTCTAAACTGAAAAGGAAATGGTGACAGAAGGAAGCTTGGAACTTCAGAAAGGGAAACAAACAGTGGATGGGTAGAAATAGGGGTATGTATAATAGGCTGTCTTTATCCTCATTAGATTTTAAAATTATGTTTGATGTTTGATGCATAAGTTATAATATCATCTGATGTGGTGTTCAATATGTGTGGAGATAATATATAAGAAAGTTATATTTAAAAAGTGGGGAGGGTATAAAGGAACATCAATGGAAGTAAGATTTCTATACATCACTTCAAATGGGAAAACATTGATACCACTGGCTGTGATTAAGTTATGTGTATATATTTTAATAACTAAAAACCATTAAAAACCACTAAAAAATTATACAATGAGATGTACTCAGAGACTATGGATAAATCAAAATGGAGCTTTGAGAAATGTATAAGTAACTCACAGGAAGGGAAGAAAAAGGAAAAAGAGGGATGATAAATAGAGAATAAGTAGAAAACAAATAATACAATGGCACTCTTAAGCCCTGATATATCAATAATTACTCTACGTGTAAATAGTCTAAATTTACCAATTGAAAGAGGTAACAGAATGGATAAAAATGTGACTCAACTATGCGCTGTCTATAAGAAACTCACTTCAAATGCATTGAAGTGAAAAAAGTGAAAGGGTGAAAAAAGATATGAAAGCATTATTTTTTTAAAAAAGCAGGAGTAGCTATTTATATTACCAGATAAGGTAGACTAAAGAGCAAAGAAAATTAATGAGACAAAGAAGGACAGATGATAACATTGTCAATCTACCAACAAAACAGCAATCTTAAGTATGTATGAACAAAACAACAGAGCTGCAAAATACATGAAGAAAACTGGTAGAACTGAAAGACAGATATATCCACAATTATAGTTGCGAGTTTCAGCATTGCTCTCTCAGTGTTTGAAAGAACTAAGTAGGATATCATCAAGGATAAGGAAGAACCAAGCAACATCATCAGCCGAGTGGTTCTAATTGATATTTGTAGAACACTCCACCCAGAAACAGCATAAAACACATCCTCTTCAGTACCTATGAAACATTCACCAAGTTAGACCATGCTCTGGGTCATAACACTAACTCCAATATATTTAAAGGAATGGAAATAATAGAGAGTATGTTGTTTGACTATGATGGAATCAAACTAGAAATCAGTAACATAACATAAAGGTAACAGGAAAATCTCCAAACACTTGGAAAACAAATAACACATTTCTGGATAATCCATGGGTCAAAGAGGATGTCTCAAAGGAAATTTTAAAAATACATCAAACTGAATGAAGATGAAAATACACAATTTGTGGGACACAACCAAAGCAGTGCTAAGAGGAAAATTTATAGCACTAAATGTTTACATTAGAGTGGAGGAAAGTTCTCATCAATAACCTAAGCTCCCACTTCAAGAAATTAGAAAATAAAGGAGAAGAAAAGAGCAAGCAGAAGAAAGGAAATAATGAAGAGCTGGAATCATTGATGTTGAAAATAGAAAAACATCAGAGAAAATCAGTGAAAAAACTAGTTCTTTAAAAAGATCAGTAAAATGGATAAACTTATAAGAAGACTGACAAAGAAAGAAAACAAAAATTGCAATGCTAGGAATAAAATGGTCTATCGCTATAGATCTTGCAGCCATTACAAAGATAGTAAGAGAATATTACAAACAGGTCTTATATGCACATACATTTGACAATTTATGTGAAATGGACCAATTCTTTGAAAAATCACAAACTACCAAAACTCACTCAAGATGAAATAGATGGATAATGTCAATAGTCCTATAACTATTAAAGTAGTTGAGTTCAGGGGTGCTGGCTGGCTCATTCAGAAGAGCATGCGACTCTGGATCTCGGAGTCATGAGTTTGAGCCCCACGTTGGGTGTAGAGATTACTTAAATAAAAAAAAAACTTAAATTGAATTAATAACTTAAAAGCTTCCAAAAAAGAATCTCCAAGCCTAGAGGGTTTCACCAGAGATTTCCATCAAATATTTAAACATAAGCACCAATTCTACATAATCTCTTCGAGAAAATAGAGGAGAAGGAAATGCCTGCTAATCATTTTATGAGGCCAGTATTACCTTGGTACCAAAACCAGGCCAACAGTACAAAAATAACTACAGACCAATGTCCCTCAAGAGCATAGACACAAAAATCCACAACAAAGTATTAGCAAAACAAATCCAGCAAGATATTAAAAGAACCGTGTTCTATGACCAAGTGGGATTTATTCTAGATATGGACGGCGGCTTCATTGTTCGAAAATCAGCTAATATAATCCACCATATCAATAAGCTATGGGAGAAAAAGTAATCACATAATCATATCAATTGGTACAGAAAAAACATGTGACAAAATTCAACACCCATTCAAGATAAAAACTCTCAGCAAAGGAAGAACAGAGAGGAGTTTTCCCAGCTTGATAAACAACATCTACAAAAAACCTACATTAATATTATACTACATGGTGAAAGACTTAATGCTTTCTCCGTGAGGATGGGAACAAGGTGAGAATATCTGCTCTCACCACAGTACTGGAAGTCCTAGCCAGCACAATGTTGAGAAAAGAAATAAAAGGCAATGAATCAGAATGGAAGAATAAAATCGTCCCTGTTTGTAGATGACATGATTCTTTACGTTGAAAATCCTGAGAATCTACAAAACAACTCTTAGAACTAATAAGTGAATTCAGCAAGGTCACAGCAAGGTCATAGTAGGATAGATGAACACATGAAAATTAATTTTTCTATATCCTAGCAATGAACATACAGAACCCCAAATTAAAAGCACAATCCCATTTACAATCACTCCAAAAATAATTGAACTACTTAGGTATAAATCTAGCAAAACACACACAGGATGTATGTGCTGAAACTACTAAATGTTGATGAAAGTATTCGAGGAACATCTAAAGAAGTAATGAGGTATACTGTGTTCGTGGACTGGAAGAGTCAACAAGGTAAAGATGTTAGTTCTCCCCAAATTAATCTATTGGTAATGTAATTCCTATCAGTATCCCAGGAGAGGTTTTTTTTTTTTTTTTTTTTTTTTGTAGACTAGCTTGTTTTAAAATTTATATGGAAAATCAGGGGCGCCTAGGTGGCTCAGTTGGTTATGCACCTGACTTTAGCTCAGGTCATGATCTCGTGGTTTGTGGGTTTGGGTCCCGAGTCAGGCTCTGTGCTGACAGTTTGGAGCCTGGAGCCTGGAGCCTGCTTTGGATTCTGTGTCTTCCTCTCTCTCTGCCCCTTCCCCACTGACACTCTGTTTCTCTCACTCTCAAAAATAAATAAACATTCAAAAAATTAAAATTTATGTGGAAAATCAAAGGAACTAGAATAGTTAAAGGAGGAGTATCTGAGTGGCTCAGTCGGTTAAGCATCTGACTCTTGATTTCAGCTCAGGTCATAGTTTCACAGTCATGAGATTGAGCCCAGCATTGGGCTCTGTGCTGGGTGTAGAGCCTGCATAAGATTCTCTCTCTTTCTCTCTCTGTCTCTGTCTCTGTCTCTGCCTCTCCCCACTCCTGCACATGTGTGCTTACACTCTCTCTCTCTCTCTCTCTCTCTCTCTCTCACACACACACACACACACACACACACACACACACACAAAGAAGAGTTAAAACAATTTTGAAAAAGGAGAGCAAAGTAGGACTTTTATGACTGTTATGACTTACCATAATAGCTCTAGTAATTAAGACAGTGTGGTGCTGGTGCAGAGATACATACATAGGTCAGTGAAACTGGAGAGAGAACCCAAAAACAGTCTCACACAAATATGTCCTACTGATTTTTGATAAAAAAGCACAAGCAGTTCACTGGAGGAAGTATAACCTTTTCAACAAATGGTGCCAGACAGAGCAACTGAACATCCAGAGGTGGGGGGTGGGGGGGAAAGGAAGGAAACTCAACCTCAGTCTTACACCTTATAAAAAATTTTATCTCTGAACGGATCGGGGATTTAAATGTAAAACATATAACTATAAAAGTTTTAGAATTAAACATGAGAAAATCTTCAGGACCTAGACCTAGGTGAGGAGTTATTAGATATCACACCAAGAGAACATTAAAGAAAAAACTGATGGAGGTGCTTGGGTGGCTCAGTCGGTTAAGCCTCTGACTCTTGTTTTGGCTCAGGTCACGATCTCATAGTTGGTGAGTTTGAGCCCTGCAGTGGGCTTTGTGCTGACAGCGTGGAGCCTGCTTGAGATTCTCTCTCTCCCTCTTTCTGCCCGTCCCCCGCTTGAGCTCTATCTCCCCTCCCTCTCAGAATATATAAATACACATTGAATGTGGTCAGCTTGCAAGGTTCTCTGTGCTGTGACCCCCATCTCTCTTTCCAGCCTCGTATCCCACTTCATACCCTTGCACCCCCTCATGCCTTCACAGCCCCAGAGCTTGCTTCATGCTTTCCCAGGGAAACCTTCTTAGACCTCCTGACTCTTACAAATACCATTTATTTTCTTTCTTTCTTTCTTTCTTTCTTTCTTTCTTTCTTTCTTTCTTTTCTTTCTTTCTTTTCTTTCTTTCTTTCTTTCTTTCTTTCTTCCTTTCTTTCCTTTCTTTCCTTTCTTTCCTTTCTTTCCTTTCTTTCCAGAGACAGAGTGCAAGCTGGGTAGGAGCAAAGAGAGAGGGGGACAGAGGATCAGAAGCAGGCACTGTGCTGACAACAGAGAGCCTGATATGGGGCTCAAACCCATGAACCATGAGGTCATAACCCGAGCCAAAGTCAGATACTCAACCAACTGAGCCACCCAGCTTCCCCACAAATACCCATTTTCTACAGGCCTTTGTAGTGCCATATTTCTGTCCTCAGTAGCACTTGTCACTCTTAGAATTTGAAGCCCGTTTTTGTGGCTGTTTGACAAATGGCTCTCTTCCCTTTTGGACTGAGGTTCCATGGCCTCTGTGTAGCATTATGTCCTCGGTGCCTGGTGCACAGCAGTGCTTATCCATATTTCTTGAATGAGTACTATCTTTGTTGCTTGTTTCTCTACCCTTGTGGTTATTGACAGCACTGGGTACCTGACCCTTGCTCTTTGGATGGTGGTGGTAGTGGCCACTTAAATAGACCGTGGTCTTAGGTTCTGACTTCCAGAAGCAATTTCGCCTGAGGCTTTCCAGAGGAACTGATTCTTCTGGCCTGTAGGGAATGCACGCGGGCCAAGGTCAGTGGTGGAGCCGGCAGTCGATTGGAAGATGGCACGCTGGACGGCGGTCTTAGGCGTCCATGTTTAGTCAATGTTCGTATTCTTTTTCTTTTTACCAGCTGAGACTTCATTGCCTGCTGACCAATTACTGTATAACCTTAACCTTAGGGCCCCTAATAATGTATACAGTAGTATAGAAAATACAGATGCTATGAGAGAAAAAAGCCGGCTGTGGAATTGTCTATGCAGTATGATGTATAAACTGCCAAACCCGGTTTATAGGGAGAAAAATGCTGAAATGTTAATAGGAGATTTTGTTTCTTTATTTCTAAGATTTGAAAAAATTTACTTAAAATTGAGAAATGTTTTGATCCGACTTGTTTACTTTTCCTCAGGGATTAAGGTACATTCATCCTTCAGCTTCTTGTGATTGAAGTGGCTCCCGGGCATGTATTACTTTTTCTATGTTGCTGTTTTTTAAATTCTTCTTGTCTTCCAAGTGAATGTGAGATTAACGAAAGTACCCAGTGAGCTAGGGAAATTGATCTCTTTCTGTGTAATTTGGTTTGAATTTTTATCAGATCTGTAGATATCTGAGTGTGCACTGATCAAGGATCTTTATTTTATCACCAACTGGTGACTCAGAGCAGTGGTTTAGAGTCAGAGCTGAGCCCTACAACTTTGGGGGAAGTTAATTAAGCTCTCTGAGCTTCCCTCGTGCATCCATCAAATGTTTATTGAGTGTTGACTGTGTTCTAAGCACTAGGGAATACGTGGGTGAATAAGTCAGACAAAAATCCCTGCTGTCAGGGAACTTACGTCCTAGTGGGGTAGACAGACGGTAAGCCATAAGCATAATAAATAAGTTATAGTATGTTGGAGGGAGAAAAAAGCAGGGGAAGGGGATATCAATGTTGGGGGCTGGATTGCAATTGATGATAGGGAGGCCAGCAAAGGCCTTACTGAAAAGGTGACCTTTAAGTCAAGACTTGAGGCAGTGAGGAAGAGAGCCCTGTGGGGATCTGGAGGAAAGAGCCTCTCAGGCAGAGGCAACAGCATGTGCAAAGTCCCCGGTGTGCTAGAAAAAGAACAAAGGCCAGTGTGCTGGAGGGCACAGGTGAGGGCATCCGGAGATGGGCGTAGAGGTTCACAGGGCTCCAGATGGAGTAGGGCTACTATAAGACTTGGGGTTCTGGGCGAGATGGGAAGTAATCGGGGGAGCTCTGAACAGTGGAGTGATATGACCAGGGATGCTCTCACTGGTTCCTTTTGGCTGCCCTGTGGAGAACAGACCACTAGGGGCAAGGGCGGAAGCAGGGAGCAGAGGTCAGAGGCCAATGCAGGAAACCAGGGGAGACCAGAAGGTTGGTAATGGGAACAGGGAGAAGCAGTCAGATTCTGGACATTTCTGAGGGTAGCACCACCAGGATTTACTGATCATATTCTGGATGTTTCTGAAGGTGGCACCCCTGGGATTTGCTGATCAGACTGGATGTGTGGTGAGAGAGAGGAGGGAGGGATGACCCTATCTTTTTTTGCTGAGCACCGGGAGCTTATTAAGGATGTGGGTCTGGAGTTCAAATGCCAGGTCCAGGCTACAGATAGGAATTTGGGGATCTCATTTGGTGAAATGAGATCACCTGGAGGGGCAGTGTGGCCAGAGGAGAGAAGAGCCCCGGGCATCCCAGCGTTGAGACTGACGGGGAATGGCCAAAAGGGGAGGAAAATAGCCAGGCAAGTGAATGTTCAAAGCGGGGAAGATGTCTCAGGAGGGGGAGTGATCCCTGCCCACGGCCCACCAGCTGTGCAGCCTCAGAAGTTTCCTCCCCTTCCTGAAGCAGCTCTTCATCTGTGAAAGGAGATGGTACTAATATCCTGGTAGAGTTTTTGTAAGAGCTAGAGTTATTTTATCATGTGCCAGATACTGGGAAACTCTGAGAACAGAAGGATGAATAAATAATAATGTAGGTAGAGTCCAGCTACACATTAGTATTATTACCAGTAATGATGAATACCTGGTAGAGGGCTTTTTCCCTTTCCAGAATTAGTCCAGGTATGGGCATGTAAATGAGAATTGCTACTATTCTTTTTTTAAAGCTTTTTAAAATTATTTTTGAGAGGGAAAGAGAGAGAGAGAGAGAGAGAGAATGAATCCCAAGCCGGCTCTGCACTGTCAGTGCAAAGCCTGATGTGGGGCTTGAATCCACGAACTGTGAGATCAGCCTAAACCAAGAGTCAAACGCTTAACCGATCGAGCCACCCAGGCGCCCCAAATTGCTACTATTAACCAAAAATTATAATACTCTTCTATTATGTTCATGTACTTAAGTACAGAATATCTCTAAGGTATTTTATCTGATCATTTTTTAAAGTTAAATTTTTATTTCTTTTTTAGAGAGCGAGAGAGGGAGGGAGAACAGAAGCAGTAGAAAGAGAGAGAGAATCTTAAGCAGGCTCCATGCCCAGTGTGGAGCCCAACATGGGGCTCGATCTCATGACCCTGAGACCATGACCTGAGCCGAATTCAAGAGTCAGTCACTTAACCCAGGTGCCCCTAGCTGATCAGTATTATTGAAGGTCTTAAACCGCATTGTAAGGATTAGGATTTTAAAAATTAGGTTCATACACCTGCCAAATGTACACATTCTTCACACTGATACATTCTGACATGAAAAAAAGGTTAGTGTCTCCAAAACCAGGAAGCCACATGTTCCAAGTAGATAGCACAGAGTAAATTTGATGCATTGCATGAAATCTTCTTTATTCGAGGAATCCTTAAGGAATATGTCCCGTTTTCCGAACTTTATTGAAGAATATGAAATGGACTCTTTTTTAAGTTTATTTATTTATTTTATTTTGAGAGACAGCATGCACGTGCACATGCGAGAGTGGAGGAAGGGGAGAGAGAGAGAGAGAGAGAGAGAGAGAGAATCCCAAGCAGGCTCTGTGCTGTCAGCTTGGAGCCTGATGTGGGACTGGGACGTATGAACTGTCAGATCATGACCTGAGCCAAAAACTAAGAGTCAGGCTCTTAATTGACTGAGCCACCCAGGTGCCCCAGTGGACTCTTAACTATAGAGAACAAACTGATGGTGACCAGAGGGGAGGTGGGTGGGGGGATGGGTGAAATAGGTGATGGGGATTAAGGAGTCCACTTGTGATGAGCACTGGGTGATGTATGGAAGTGATGAATCACTGTGTTGTACACATGAGACTAATGTAGCCCTGTGTCAGCTGGAATTAAAATAAAAGCTTAAAAGAATATGAAATGAAATAAATGGTAGTCATTTGACATCAAAACGGTAATTTTTGGAATAAAAGTTTTCATAGGTGATCAGGTCCTATGATAGCCAGCTAAACTTTTTAGATTTTCAACTCATCCATTCAACTTTTGCTTGATGACATTTTTGAAATGTTGTTTTCACTTAAGGTATCATTAGAGTTCTTTGTTAGGGTGAAGGTAGAAAAACATATGCAAAAACATCTGTAGCATGGTGATATCGAAAGGCTGTCCTTCCTCCCTCCCCATGATGTATACACTGTGCGCTGCAAGAAAACCTGCTGTGCCCTTGCCTTTCTACCAAGGAATTTCATTCTTTCTGCTGTGACCTGTGAACCTGGTCAGGTCACTTGCACTCGGCACAACTTTACTGAGGTGTGTGGAGTGCAGGGTGGCGGCTGCAGACCCAGGATCTGCTTTCCGGGACTCGGGACTCCGTCGGGCTTTGGCCGGGAGCAGTAGTGCCCCACGATCCTAGAAGAGTGAGTCTCGGTTTATTAGCTCCGAGACCCTGGGAAGTCGTTTAATCCCTCTAGGTATCTATTTGTTTCCTCGTATGAAGCATGGGAATAGCAACAACAGCAGTGTACCTCTTTGCTAGCGTTCTTGCGAGGATGCGTGAGATCATGAGTATAGGGCAGATCAGAGTCGTGTTTGATGCATATTCATCGGTCAACAAATGCTAACTATGAACATTAAGTATTGAGCTACTCTGAGAGACTGGAAAAGTACAGAGGTATGGTGTTTGTCGGTTGGGTGCTGGGGGCAGGGGGAGCTGAGATGGAGGTAGGAGTGTAGGAGGTTTATTTGTGGAGGGGAGATAACACCCTTGGGAGATGAAGGGGTGGGGAGAGGGGCAGGGGGAGCCTCAGGCTGCGGTCCCAGCCAGCCTGACAAGGAGCTTGTGAGCACACACTGCTGGGCAGAGGTCTGCCCAGTGTGGGCCGGCCTCACACGCCCCCCCCCCCCCCCCCC
>NC_064817.1:14935781-14943144 GCF_023721935.1 Panthera uncia | reverse complement strand
CCCCCCCCCCCCCCCCCCCCCCCCCCCCCCGTTCCTGGCAGTGCCTGGAGAGGGCTGTCCAGGAAGAGTGTCACCCAGGCGGGAACACAAGCTAGGGCAGAGCCTGAAGCCACCGGTTCTGTCCTGAAGGGACAGGTGGGCAGCACACCTCCAAGGCTGCCCAGGAGACATTTTGTTTCCCTTTAGTTTCTTAGCTCACAAGGGGATTTGAAATTCTGTATTCCCTCCCGCTCCCCCGCTCCCCCCCCCCCCGCCCTGCCCGCCCCCAGCTCAGGGGCAAATCTTACCATCTGTCTGCTACCGAGGAGGATTAGACAAGAGATCTTGAGGGGAGTTCAGGGAGAGTGAAGGTAAAAATGTGAGTGTCTCCAGTGTGTGGTCATCACAGGCATGAACACAAAAGCCACACACACATACACGTTTAGCTATTTGTGGAATGAGGTGCTTGAGGTCAGCCCATTTTAGCTCTTTGCTGCCTGTTTTTCTTGTCACGAGGGAAAGAGCATTTCATTTGTTGTCATACTTCCTCTGGGACCACCAGGTCTTTTTCAAGAAAACCAACAAAGTCCATACCCTGTGTCTGGGAGTCTGGGTGGAAAACAGTGGCCTTGCCTCATTTGTAAGCGGAGGGGCTGTCCACGGCTGTCCACGGCCTGCCCTGGCTTTCTTGAGGCTGGTGGTCCCAGCTGGAGGCCTCGAAGGAGGGGCCACGGGAACTGGGCTCTCCTCGAAGGCCTGGGGCAGCCATGGAGGGGGGATGCTCGGGCCCTGCTCACTTCCGGGGCCGTGTGGGGACCCCCCGGCTGCACTGTCCTCTCACACGGAAGCTTTCTCTTCTGAGGAAGCAGCACAGCTCCTCGGCAGGGATGTCATTTTCCTGGCTGTAAAACGAGGCCATGGTCGAGATGGGAGATATAGCTCGTAGCAGTAGAGCAGGCCCAGCTGAAAACCAAAAAGGGACTGTTTTTGCACATTGTGGGAGAAAAAATAGATTAAAATTGCCTTTGAAATATTTACTATAGATGCATATTTTAGTCATGATTATAATAAACCACAATTGGCATTGACTTAAGTGTTAAAACGCGAATATCTTCTTAGGAAGGCTGTGTGTGTTTCGACAGTATCTCGTCGTCTGCAACGTGACGACAGATACCCAAGCCCTCGGTCACGCGGGGCTTGCTTTCTGACCACATACGGCTCACGGTAAAGAAACGACATCCAAATCAATAGGTTGGCAGATTGTGGGCAAAAGGTACATGATAACTGTTTAAACCCACAAGTGTTATGGAGTTAAAACTGCTAAAGTTTAAACTGTAGTCACACCGTAATACTGGGGCCTTCAGGGGCGCAGACGGAAAAGGAATCAGGTTTACTGCTGTCATTCTGTAACTGCTGTGTACCAGCTTGCCTTATATTCATAGTTCAGTCTTTAACTGTTTCTCTCAGCTGCAAAATCATGAGTGTGTGCACAACCTTTTTCTCTTCAAATCTTGAAACCGCAATAATTGCCAACCTATTAAAAAATACATCTGCCATATGAACGTAGTTTCAGCTGTTCTGTGTTAAATGAGTAATTATGACTTTGGGCTCTGGTGGCACATGATACGAACTTGGGTACACATTTGAATATGGAGCATGTCAGGTTTGTGTGGTTTCACATATTGAGAAATCGCTTCTTTGTGCTTATTGATATATATTTTTCTCACGGACCGCTCTGTTATTTGGTTCAAAATATCACATGACAGATGATCTCTCGGTACATATAATCCATGTAATTATAGTGAGAGCTTCTCCTGTCATTGGTGGTTAAAAAATCCACACACTTCACTTTTTTTTTAGCCTCTGATATTTTTTATTCAATTTTGCTCTTCCTTTTATTTAAAAACTTGAGTTTGAATGGTTTCCATTAACAGATATTTTAAGATGACAGTCAGGTCTAAGGTGCTGCCAACTTGAAGCTGAACGCAGTCCCCGGCCCTCCAGCTGGATATGAAATCTAATTTCAGGCCTGGTGCAGTGCAGGGAGGTAGCTGATTTGTAAACAGCCCTAGAAACAACATAGCAGCAGTTGACAAGTGGCGGTTCTGAGGCGGGGGAAGTGTGCTATTTAGCTGTCTGACTGGTCACCCCGATTGCACTTCCACCTGGGGTTGCGTCTCCCAGAGCCACACGTGATAATTAAAGCTACAGGTTCATCATTGGTGGGGCCATCCCATTTCATTACCGTTACAAACTTAGGCTTGTCTTCATTTGTTGTAACGAAAGCCAAATGCAGATCCATCCCCTTTACTAAAAACTGTATTCTTTCTTCCTTTTAATTGAAATGTACATGTGAATATTAGAGCATACAGATAATCCAAAGTCACTCTCTTTGCTAATGAAACTCACTGTAGGGCCAGTGTTGGCCTGGGGCATGCATCTACCATTCTCAGACCACGTGCTCACGCAAGTTCCTCTCAGCCCTGTAACCCATCGCTGTGTCTGTGGTGATGGCAGATACCAGTAAGTTATCCAGGTCTGCCCATTTTTTTTCCCCAGAGGGGTTAGAATGGTCTTAAGTACAGAGAAGGAACATGTTAAATATTCATCTGGTTTAATTGAATTTAATGTACCATCCTTAAGATTAATCTGAAGTTTTGGAGTCATTAATGGTTCCTTTGTTTTGTAGCATGGAATTTATTTGCCATTATTTAAGATAGTGAATTATTTAAGTAAGAAGGTGCTGCCGAATGACCTGTGGTCTGCCGGTGCGTGCATCAATGACCTCACGCTTCCATGAATGTTAATAATAATGGTTGGATATCAGTTTAAAGGACAGTGAATCGATTAACGTGTAATACTGTCATATACTTGGATTTATAAACCCGCACAAACAAATTGTTCTCTTTGAGGACATTAATTCTTCTACTTGAGTTTCTTCTTTCACTGCTTCAACACTGAAAATCCGTGGTGTACTGGGGTGATTTATTATTTTTTTTTTCCAGAACAGTTTTGGAAGTGTTGCCACAAACACTGTTGTTTTTTTTTTTTTTAATTCAGGTGATCTCTGTAAATGATTGAACAAGAATCAAGTGCTGTGTACGCATCTCAGTCTATTTATATTATAGAACCATTTTCCACCATGGCCACCCACATGTTGATTTTGTATTTTGAAATGTTACTGAACTAGTAAAATATAGAAGAGCATGAAAATATAAACATCTCCCTACCCACCACCTATTTTATCAAATGTTCCCGTTTTGTCATACTTCTGATGCTTTGAAAAAAATCAATAAATGGACTTCTAGTTTCAGCTCAGAGATGTAGAGAGCTGCAGAGATGTGTCTCCCACGCTTACGAGGAAAAATCTGGACAGATTGGAAATTGACAAGAGAACTGAGTCTGCAGAGCAAATAGCCATTTAAAAATCTGGAGAGAAGAAGCACTTTCCGAGACCTGAGGCCTGAGCATTTACTTCCCAGAGGCAGAAGCCACCAGACACTATGGAAGTAGGTAGAAAGATCAAGCTAAAAATTTGACAAACTGCTGGAGGTTGAGTGCAGACTAGCTTGAGAGTGTGAAGCTCCTGGGGGCAGCAGAGGAGCCGGAAGGTGGCCTATTGTTTTGCAGGCTTTTCCTCCAGGAATCCCACCTTGCTCTCGCAGGGAAGACTGGGGACAAACTGAAGAAAACTCAGGGAGCGGGTTGCAGGTGCTGGCTTGGGACCACTGAGAGACCCACTCAGACTTTTCTCCTTTAAGGAACAAAAGGCTTAGTCTGCAGGGGAAGGATGGGGAGTGAGAGCACCAGTGAAATACCATTGCAGCTGGGGGAAAGGAATTCCATCCAGGCCAGCCCCCCACCTCACCTCACAAAAGTCTTAATCTTCAGGGAGAAGGGCCACAAGGCTGTAGACTGAGAACGCTGGGGGATGCCCACTGCAGCTGGGGGAAGGGAGAGGGGGAGCTCTATTCTTGGAGGAGAGGCAGAAGCGTTTGTGAAGGCTAACACCAGACACAGGTCTGCAGTGCACTCCAAAGATGGGGGCTTAGAATATTCGCAACCCCTCCACCCCACCCCCACAACACACTAACAAGCCTCCGGGAATAACAACAGTGGATTGTAGCAGGGAGAACTGCAGGAGACAGGCTCTTTCTGGGCAGCAGCACAAAGGGAAGCCCCAGAGCCAAGACGGGGGACAAAAAAGATCACTAGAGGAATTTGAAGTTTCTCATGTCTGTAGGAACCACCGACCTCAACATGGCCCAACTTCTGGCTAGCTTAACATAAATCCCCACACTGAGGTCTCATTTGCCTCAGTGTCCACTGCCCTATACAAAATGTCTGGCTTTCGGTCCCAAATCACAAGACATGCCAAAAGGCAAGAAAAAGCATTCTGAAGAGACAAAACAGTCATCAGAACCTAACACAGATACAACACAGCTGCTGAACTATCAAACTATATACCCATACATTACCTGCCTCAGTCCACTGAGTGTCCTTTATGTGCCATGGGCCATTTTAGGAATGGACTTAACAAGGTCTGTACTCTTAGAGAGGGTACATTCTAACAGAGGAGAGAGAGCATAACTGCAGACAAGCAAAAAAAAAATAATTACAGAGAGTGAAATATGCAACAAAGAAATATAGGAGGGGAAAAGGATAGAGTGACTGACTGGTGGAGCGTGTAGGCTGTTTCACCTAGAGTCATCAGAAAAGACCTCTTGGGGGAGGTGAAATTGCAGCTCACGCCTAAATGATTAGAAAGCTCCTGCCATTACTAAGTGCCATTTAAGTAGAGAACAGCAAGTGCAAAGGCCCTGAGGCATGGACAAGCTTGGAGCCCCTCAGTATATTAATGCTCTGGAAGGTAACAGTGTTATGGGAATGTTGCTGGTGAGAGCAACCCCTGCAGCTGTGTCACTGTCAGGGCTAACCTAGGGAGGAATTAGTGGGTGGGTTCTCTCCTGTTCACATTCTTCTTCTCTTTAAACACATATAGAAATTACTCTTCTTTCCCCTCATTTTGGGGGCAAGGAGAGTCTATAATAACCTTTCTTGTAACCACTTCAGGACCTGGCACAGAGTGAAAAGGAACATGAATTTGCTGTTGTGAGTCAAGGCCTCGTTATTTATCCAGTAAAAGTGTATTATTTACTCCTCTTCGCAATTGTAGAGAATGTGCATTAACTCCACTAATCCTTACCCCCATCCCCCACCCCAGGGAGTGATTATTCCTATGTCACAGATGGAAAAACTGAGGCCCAGAGATGAAGACTGCAGATCTGTTAAAGGTCAACCTTGGCGTTGGAACGCCAGTAGCCTGTGTGTGATGGACCGGAAAGATGTGTAAGACCTGAAAGGATGGGTATTCTTCAAAAATAGAGACAGTGATGAAGGCAGACTGGATACAGTTGCTTCATTCTTATGCTAAGTCAGTTGATGTTAAAGCATTGACTGGCGAAACTGCATAGGGAAATGGATTTAATAAATACGTGGCGAACCATCTATATCATTTGGTCATTTGTTATGAGCCCTTCAAAACAGATGAAAATGGGCAAATAGTTAAACCTCCCAATTCCCTCTGCTGTCTACTACATATGTAACTATATAATAATAATAATAATAATAATAATACCATGAAGGCAATATTGTCTGGCACTCGTCTACTGAGAACATTCTGGAAATCAACATTTGTGATCTCAGTAACCGTTACATAACTGGTATCAGTCTACTGTTATGTACAAAGACGGCAACTCTCACCTGCTCAAATGCTTTTTGTTTTTTTCTATAATAATGCTTATTGTTTGAGAATAAATAAGTCATAATAAAACTAAACCTTAACAAGTACATGATTGGAGAGAGAGAACTTCGTGCTGGATGAAGAGGGTGACGATATCGTTTGGTTTCTGGTTTTTGCCATTAGAGGAAAGGAAAGAACTTTCCCACGAGCACCTCTCTTGACACATGAAAAGGTTGCTGGTGTTCAGTAATGAAACAGTCGTTAAAGGAAATGTAATTAGGGTGGAGTTTTCTCTGACCAGTTGTAATAATTGAGCACCCACTGTGTGCATAGTTCTATTATCTGTACCATTCATGTGGTATGACATGCTGGATGAGAAAAACAGCAAACTTTTGTACAGCACTTCCCATGGACCAGAGACGTTAAGTAACTGTTAGCCCAGAGGAGCACAGCTAATCAGTGCCAGACCTGGATTTGAGCCTATGGGGCCATTTAACTCCAGAGTTCAAGTGCTCTTTCACTCCTGATTATACTAGGGTACAGGATATCTGGGTGGCCTTGGCTACATTAAAACAGCAACAACAAAGCAAACCGTGATTAGCATGAGGGGCACCCATATCTATCAGGTTCTGAGAACTTGCTGGGAATCTTCGCTGAGCTGGGTGTTAGGCTCTGTGAGATTTTTTTTTTTTTGATATGCAGCCACAGAGATTTTTTTTTTTTTTAACATGCAGCCACGTTCAATTGGAACCACCACTTCCTGTGAATGCCTTATGATGTTACTTGAAGAAGGGAAATAAGCATATACATTTTTAAAAAGTTTCTTGAAGTATATTGATTTTTAAGACTGGATGCAATTAGTAGTTCTCATTAGTTCCAAGAATTATTTATCCTGGAATGTTTTGGTTCCATGTAAAGCACTTTAATATCGGAGACTGCAGGTTCTGCTGCTTTGATAGTCTGCGAGTCGAATGTGGCCGGTAGCTTTAAGCATGCGCAGTAATGCAAGTGTCAATGCTGCCAGCACAAATGGAAAAATGCATTGCTTTAATTGAAAAAACAGGCCATGTATAGTCTTTGACTCTCTTTACATTTAATCTGACTACTCATAGTTTCTGGGAGGGTGGGGAGGGAGCGAGCGGGATTTGGCCCTGTTGTTCATCAGGAAGATCCTGAAAAATTTTGGAATGTGAATTCTGACGCTGACCTCCCACTGCTTCTCCTTCTTGTGAAGGTGAAACAAAACACAACCTAGGAGATTCTGAAGCCCAGGCTCCTCAAACTTTAACATTGCCCAGGAGTCCCAGGCTGAGGGTGGGGTGTATGTGGGCAGATCTTGTTAAAATGCAGATTCGGATTCAGGGGGTCTGGGCTGGGGGCTGGTGGGTGTAGGGAGACTGAGATTGTGGTCTAACAAGCTCCCGGGGGACGGTACTTTTAGTAGCAAGGATGTAGCCAGCCCTTTTCGCCTCAGCCCTCCGTGTCAAGGCTGTGCTGCTCTTCTGAATCACCTGAGGGAGTTTGGACAACATAGATTCCCAGCCCACCCCAAATGGAATGAATGGGAGTCCCCAGGGCTGATGTTACGAAGATATGGCGGGGGGGGGGGGGGGGGGGGGGGGGGGGGGGGGGGGGAGAGGG
>NC_064817.1:14786847-14935681 GCF_023721935.1 Panthera uncia | reverse complement strand
GGGAGGGGGGAGGGGGGTGGTTAGCTAATGAAGTGGTTTGATAATAAATCTGTCAGCTTTGTCTTTTTTTGGCCGGGGGGGGGGGGGGGGGTAATGACAGCTTTGAAAACTTTACTGTAGGAATCAGATTGACAAACTCTGTGACATCCTAAGAGCTTCCTGTTTGACCTAAACTACAGGAGAAATCTTGACAGCCACTCCCCTTGGAAGGGAATTGCCCAGTTCTTTATGATTGTGTCCAGACTGGCTGAAATCAGAGAGTGTGGAGAAGAGAGAGGGCTTAATGGTTAGTTTGCTGACCTGCTCAGCATTAGATAATGTCTGTGGAGGTTCCCAGAGTGCGTCCAGGGGAGCTAGGGCCCAAATATGGAAAAGAGGAGCCATGATTATGAGGTAGGAGTTGAAATTACCATCGCGACGATTTAAAGTGTTATTTCAGCACTTTCCTCTGCTCCTGGGTTTGGGGTTTCATTGCTTGTGGTGTTTGGAGAGCCGGGCCGGACAAGCTAGGAAGAGGGCTGGGTGATGTCTTTGTTGTAATGAAGCACCAATTCCACAGTGGGGTTCTGTGGGTCACCCCTTTCCGGTATGACTTTTTCTTTTTTTTGATAACTGAAAACACTCCAGCAACTGAATTTAAAAAAAAAAAAAAATTTTAACATTCATTTTTGAGAGTGTGTGAGAGAGAGAGCATGAGCGGAGGAGGGGCAGAGAGAGAGGGAGACACAGAATCCGAAACAGGCTCCAGGCTCTGAGCTGTCAGCATAGGGCCCGACGCGGGGTTTGAACTCACGGACTGCGAGATCATGACCTGAGCTGAAGTCGGACGCTTAACCGACTGAGCCACCCAGGCGCCCCCAGCAACTGGATTTTTAACATTTCTTAAATCTTAGTAATCTTTTCCCCTGAGATCATGTAGGAAGATAAGACACAGGTGGAGATGATCATCCAGTGTTCCTCAGTCTATTGTGTCCCTTTTTAAAAGTCCCTTTCTTCAAAACCAAGTGTTTCCCATTCTTGTTGCATTTGTAATATTCTTTACGCCAGCTCCTTACCTTGTCTAAGGGTTAAAAAAATAATAAGGGAAACGCCATGATGATGAGAAAAAAAAAAAAGTTGAGCGTGGGAGAACTAGAGACAGATTCCAAGGGACCTGGCTCTCACCCACACCTGGCTTCCTACAGTGACTTCAGGCCTGGCAAGGGACACAGGCACCCGCACCGTGTAAATGGAACCCTGAAAGAAACCCCATAGCGCTGACCACACTGAGCGCTTTGCTTTTGTCTGCTCAAACCCTCTCTGTTGGAAAAGGCAAGGCTCTAGGGCATAGCCTGGTGGGCGAGACAGACCCAGAAGCACTTTTGTAACCCTCTCTGGTGTGCACTTAGTATGCCAAAGGAGCCCAAAGGGAGGGGAAGCTTAGAGGCTGGGGCAGGGGAGGAAGGGATAGATCAGGTGAAGAGGATGGTGAGAGTGACCGAGGATGTATGAACCGAGGCCTGCAGGGGAAGCGGTTTGATAAATATCTGGAAGAAAGCCTTGCCAGTGAGTAAAATGGGAAGTAGAGGCGGGGGTTGGGGTGGAGTGAAGTTGGGACGTGAGAGGCACTGTGCACCTCTGTAAGGAATTTGGACCCTAGAGGTGATCAGGAAGCATCAAAGGAGCCATTTTAAGCAGAGGCATGTTGCCGTCAGATGTGGATGGAGGCAGAGTTTAACAGGTGACTTCTGAATGAGCATCTGCTCCCATGTAGCTTATTTCAAAAATAGCTTCATTGAGATCTAACTTGCATACTGTACAGTTCATCCACTTGTGCCTTGTTCAGTGGCTTTCAGCATATTTAGGGTTGTGTAATTATCACCATGATCTAATTTTTGAACATGTCCTTCCCGCCCCAAAGAGACCTTGTGCCCCTGTGCTGTTACTCCCCACTTCCAAGCCCAGCCCTCGGCAGTCAACCACTCTTCTTTGTAATTTCTCCTTTTTCTTTAGCGTTGAAGGGAATGTCTTCTGTGAGTGTATTATTAACTTTAAGGGGTCTCTTTGCCAGATTACAGACTCTTGCTCTTGGCTTCCTAGGTATTGCTCAGCCTGTTCCTATCAGCAGTGATATCTGTTATCTCACATAATTTTCAGGCTACAGGTCGGATGGACCCCAAGGGTAGTGTGTTCACCTGCTCACGGGGACATCGGAGACCTGTGTTCTTCCTGTCGCTCCTCCATGGGTCGTGCTGCCAGTAGCTTCACCCAAGGGCTGGTTTCTTCATGGTTGTCAGGCAGACGTAGGATGGCATCCACTGGCTGTGGGGCCCTCTGCTTCCTTGTTCAGGGCGGGCATGTAGGAGGAGTCCTTTCCTGCAGTCTGATTGGGTGAACTTAGCTCCTGTTGCCCACCCGGAACCAATGATTGGCTTAGAGTTAATTAGTCTGCCCTCTGGAGCTGGGGAGTGGGCTTGATGGGGGATGGGTGGGTACCTGTGGCCAATAGTTGGCTCTGCGAGGGGAGGAGGAAGGGAGCCGCCTCAGCTGGTTAGTACCGTGTTTGAAGCTGCCCCTAGCTTTATGTCTGTGAAAAGCGTCCTCAATTCAGATCTCACCACTTCGGGAGGTCGTGCAGATTTGGTCAGGCGGTGCACTGGAGTTGACCTTTGGACAGTGTCATAGTGTGGGCGATAGTGGGAATGGTGGTAACATTAACTTATGTGGGAAATAAATGATTTAAGCCTCATTAGAAAAACCTGTTTGCTTTAGGATAGCAATGTTTAAATACATGACTAGTAGTAAATAGTAGGGAAATCATTCTTATCTGGTTATTAGGTTAGCCCCTTGGAATCTCTCCTTGGGGGAAAAAATGAAATCCTGTCCTGAATGTGTCAGTATTTGAGTTACTCTGTGAACTTGAAATTAACAAAAATTGACTTTGTTTCAAGTATAATTCACGCTTCACTAAGCCCAGTAGACATTCTGCCAGTTACTTGCACTTTATTAAATTTTGCTTTAGATGTAATAAAAAAAATTTAAGGTAGGCCTCTGCTTTGCAAGTAACTTATTTGATTATGAGCTGTATTTTCAAGTCTGTTTTGGAGTGAGGTTTGCCCTCACGTAAGTAATGAGCGTTTGCTGGCGCAGCTCTTTAATGGTGAGAACGGATGTTGAAGAAAGCAAACACCATATGCCCTTTGTTTCCCGTGCATGTCCCCTCCTGGAGGCTGGGTGGAGTGTTTCAGCTGTCTCGAATAATCTCCATTTTGCTGTTACTGCAGACTTTGCGGCTCTCCCACTCTCTTCTCTCCGATGTTACAACTTCTTCCTCTTCCTCCTCCTCAGTCATAAAGGTTCCATGCTCTGAAGCGCCAGAGATTGGGTTAATTTTGAAAAATGAGTTTCCCTTGATTTGTGACAGAAATTAGTGCAGAGAATTAAAAAAAGAAAAAAAAAACCACCACCCAGCGTGAATGTGTAGTGGGAGGGGCAGGCGGGTTGGGTACGGGACAGGATGCTTAGAATAATTCTGCTGCCAAGTGAATCAGAGAGACTCGCAGTTCTCGGCGAGCACGGAGCATACTCCTGCCCAGAGTTCAGACGCAGTCAGCCCGAAATCACCACTTGATGCTCCACAGAATGGAGCTTTCTGCAGCCAAAGCCCCGGGTGCTGCAGACGCGTCTGAGACTGTAAGTAGGACGTACATCTGGTTTGATTGCTATTATGCCTGCATCTTTTGGAGCCTGGTGCCCCGCTACTTCTTAGGCCGGGAGGGAGGCATGATGGAGAATTTGGTCCCAGCTCAGTCCTTCCAGAGAGATGGTGAGCAACACTGTTTTCCCGCTCAGATCTGGGTCACAGTTTTCTTGTTTGTGGCAGAAAGGAATGTCTTTCTTGGGGCGCTCCTGTGACAGAAGTGGCTTTTGGCTGATCCCCTTTAGTAGTGTCATCTACAAAGATTTTGGACAACCCTGCCCTCTGGTGTGAGGGCTCTTCCCTTCTCCGGACTGTGATCGAAGAGTTTTGTCCAGGGGACACCCCAGCCAGCCAAGCCTCCCCGCGCCCCTGCCCCGCAGACATCCCTTTCATCAGGTAAGTTTCCCTACCAAGGGCGGGGAGCAGGTAACGTTTCTGAGGCAGCTGGCAGGTTTGCAAGCCTGGGATAAAGCCAGGTGTGGAATGCAGCTTCCCTGCGGTGGGAAGGAGAGAAGAGTGAGATCGAAGGCTGGACGGAAAGTCAGCTTGAGATCTGTTCAGAGCACAGTTTGTTGCTAGATGCCAGTCGAGGTGGCAGGCAAAGCTCAGATCCTCCCTCTGCTAACTGGAGCTTTGGGCTGCCAGCAGATACTCTTCCCATCTGCAAAGCGCTATCACCGCACTTCACGGCGTCGCGGGGTGGTTGGAAGTAATGGATGTGAAAGTAGCCAGCGCTTGGTGGGCACTTGCTAAGTGGTGTGTTTTTGCCCTTCGTACCCCTTCTCCTTCCTTAGTGGGATATTGTACCATCAGTGCAAGCAGTGTGCTGGGCTGTGGGGCGTGCCACCCGTGTTGCTCTCCTGGCTTCTTTCGGGGCAGCCTTCGTGGCCTCCCACATTCTCTTGCTTGGTGTCATAAATTTGATCTTGGCGTCAGCCTTGCTCAAGACCAGAGCCCTAGAGGTTGCCCTTTTAGCCTGGTCCAGGGGACCCCCTAGAACAAGGAGGTCTCGGGGAGAAGGTGTGAGTGTGTCATGCTGTGTCTCAGAGATCCATTTGAGTTCAGGATCATGGGGACGGGGGACCCAAGTCAGGAGGCCGTGTGATGAATCCTGGGGGGACAGCGATAATTCAGCAGAGCCATTTCCCGTTCAGCTTTGAGTTTCCAAGTTATGAATACCTATATTCAGCTGGTACAAGGGAGAAGAAACAGAAAACTCAAATCTCGAAGAAAGCTGCTTAGCAGTTCGTCTGATTTCTGATTCAGGAGTAGGCGTAGGACACTGTCATGGTGACACTCCATCTGGTTATTTCAGTGAACCTGTTCATGGATTTAGGCAAGCTGCGAGCACATCAGTCCGTTCCCAATTGCCTTCCACCCTTATGTGCGTGTGTTGGGGACTTTCTTTTTGTTTTTTGTTTAAAGTTTCTTTATTTCTGAGAGAGAGAGAGAGAGAGAGAGAGAGAGAAAGAAAGAGAGAGAATGAGCGGGGGAGGAGCAGATAGAGGGAGACACAGAATCCAAAGCAGGTTCCAGGCTCCGAGCTGTCGGCACAGAGCCTGACATGGGGCTCGAACTCACAAACTGCGAGATCATGACCTCAGCCGAAGTCGGACACTTAACCAACTGAGCCACCCAGGTGCCCCTGTTTTGGGGACTTTCTAGAGCCTGTCTTGTTAAATTAGCTTTACCATGTGCTTTATATTTGCTAACTGTGAGTTAATTGCTAATAAGAGTGTTTTCTTGTCAGTCACAAGTTCTCCCACCCCTTACTGTACTTGAATTCCTTGTATTTCGTCTCCTATTTAGGCTAAAATTGTTCGCCTCTAGCTGGCAAGCCTCCTCAACAACTGTCCACGAGCTCTAAGGCAGGGCTAACTTTTATCAGTGTTTTTGGAGACATTGTATCATCTGTACACTTTGTTTCATGGGCGAAGATAAAAGAGTACTTCTTATCTTAACCAGCATCAAAATCCTGTATCACAGTGTTCCAGCCTTCAGTAGCTCTCTGTGGGTCTTCATTGAAATCCACTTTCTTCCCCATGCCCGGCTGTGCCTTGTGTAGCCTGGCACACGCCTCCCTCTCCAGCTTCATTGCCATCACCCTCACACTTGGCCACTACCTTCCACCACACCAGTGCCCTGGCTGCCCCAGCCCCCGCCGGGGCCTCTCCTGCCGCTGGGCCCAGGCTTGCTCATCTTTTAGATGTTACTTGGAGAAGGCCCTGTGCCATCTTACCTTTTGAAAAATTTTTTAATGTTTATTTATTTTTGAGAGACAGAGACGGGAGTGGGAGAGGGCAGAGAGAGAGGGAGACACAGAATCCAAAGCAGGGTCCAGGCTCTGAGCTGTCAGCACAGAGCCTGACGTGGGGCTTGACTCACAGACTGTGAGATCATGACCTGAGGTGAAGCCGGACGCTTAACCGACTGAGCCATCTAGCCAACCCCATCTTATCTTTTAAAAAAAATGTTTATTTATTTATTTTGAGAGAGAGAGACAGAGTGGGGGAGGGGCAAAGAGAGAGGGAGAGACAGAATCCCAAGCAGGCTCTGTGCTATCAGCACAGAGCCCAACGTGGGGCTCAATCTCATGAACACTGAGATCATGACCTGAGCCAAAATCAAGAGTTGGACACTTAACCAACTGAGCCACCCAGGCACCCCCCCAACCCTGGGCCATCTTATCTTAAGGGACTTCCTCCATCTTAAGTTTCCTTTCTCCCTTCCTGACACATCACCATATCTATTTCTTGCAGAGCACTTGTATCACAGGCTATAAATCCCTGGTTGATTTACAAGTCATTGATTTACTTGGCACTTGATGTGTCCCCCACTGGAATGTTGACCCCCATGCTGGCAGAGGCCTTGTCTTTGTTATTCCACTGTATCCCGAAGCCCCTAATTCAGTTCTCAACACAATTATGTGCTCATGTTCAACAACTGTTTCTTAAATGAATAGAGGTTTTAGATGATTAATATCGTGCGTGACTGCTGAGTAGTTTGTGCCCACAAGCTGATAAAGATGGTCCCATCTTATCTGTGCCGGACCTCCACCCCCCCCCCCGCCCCCGCCCCCTGCCCCTCTGCCTCCATCACTGCTCTGGCACTTTGGGAGCACTCCAGACCTCGAGGCCCCATTACCCTCTCCTGGCAAGCCAGTGGCTGCTATCTGGAGTCACCCTCTGTTTTAAGCATCATTTTTGTTCTCAAAATGAAAACCACCTGTCTTCAAAGTGATTTGCTTAAAACAAATACTTATTTCTTTACGGAGGCCTTCCTCCCCTTCTGCCTTTCCCCACCTCCTGCCAAGAATAATGGGAAAACCCTCCTATCTTGGAAAGTGGTTTTCCCTCTGGTCAGAATCCAAAGCTGGATGGTTTATCACCCAGTGTGCCGACCGATAGCTTCTCCCTGCCCTGTTGCTCTCAAATGTTCACACTTTTGTTCTCCCGAGGGGCTCAAAGGGGTCATGTCATGGAGGCTCAACCTTTGTCCCACCCCCTTTGCACATTTCCTTTAAACATCCTTCCTACAGGTAAAGAGCCCAGGCCAGGGCACCACAGAAATGGTTGCAGGGGGTGGGGGCAGTGTCTAATTAGTGTCCTGTGGTTGGCTGTTTGCTAGCCTATTGACACCTTATACCAAGTCCAGGGAGAAGATGACATTGCCTGCATTTTAGAGATGGTGCAGTGAGGCTCACAGAGGTTAGGTAGGTTGTAAGCAACCAGGATCAGAACCCAGATCTCTCTGGCTTCCAAATCCGTGTTTATTCTCTTTCTTTTTTTTTTTTTTACCATGTTCTTCAGTGAAAACATCTGCCATCTTAGTGTACATATATGTGTCCATACTTGTAATGGCAATAAGTTAACTGAAATAGTAGTTGCCTTCACTGTGTATGAGGCTTTTGTATATTCTCCATTCCACTTTAAAAATGCTCGTCAGCACATGGCAGGATTCTGTTCCTTTTCAAAGCCAAAAAATATTCCATTGTATGTACATGCCACAGTTTCTTTATCCATTCATCCATCAGTGGCCATTTAGGTTGGTTCCACCTCTTGGTTGCCAGCGGCTGGGCAACGGGGAGTGGGGAGTTGCTGATCAACGGGTAGAATGCGTCAGTCGTGCAGAATGAATATGTTCAACAGATCTACTGTACAACGTTGGGCCTAGAGTTAGCGGTACTTTATTGTGCACTTAAAAAAAATTTTAGGAGGCTATACCTCAAGTGTTGTTAACACAATAAAGTGCTACTTCGGACCTTCTAAATTGATCGTGTGGCCCACTAATTGGCAGCAACCCATGGTTTGAAGATAGGTGGCACTAGTGTTGGTGATATGTACATGCTTACTTTAGGCAGAGGTTTACATGATGTAAGCTACTTTTAAAAACGTTTATCCTAGTGTAGCCTACACATATCAAATGCACATGAGACACCAGTTTGTTGAATTTTCACAAACTGAACCCATCTGGGTAAAAAGCACCAGATCAAAACACACGCCATTGGGGCGCCGGGGTAGCTGGTTAAACATTTGACTCTTGATTTCTGCTCAGGTCCCGATCTCATGACTAATTCAGGCCCCACATTGGGCTCTGTGCTGGCACTGCAGAGCCTGCTTGGGGTTCTCTCTTTCCCTCTCTCTCTCCGCCCCTCCCCCACTCACTCTTTCTCTCTCAAAAACAAACAAACAAACAAACAAAACCCACTGCCATTGATATAAGCTTCTTTGAATCAAGGCAGGCATGGAGTACTACAGAAAGGGATGTGCCCTCAGTTTGTTCTGAATTATGCACATACGGCTTACTTGATAGAATCTCTCTATTTAGAGTCCCATGTTTTGTGCTTTCCATGACAGGGCCTAACTGGTATTTCAGGTCTAACAACTACTGAAGGAGTGGAACCAGGCTTCTGTAGGGACTGTCCGAAATGGACACAGAAGGAGGCTAAGGATGTGCCTGGTAAAATGTGAACAAGGAGGAGGAGGAAGGGGCAGGGCCCCACAGTGGCTATGGAAACCCTCGGGTGTGAGGATTTACGGTGATAGTAATCGAGACCAATTTTAGTGAAATGGGGTGGGGGGGTAGGGAACTTGTGATTAGAGTCCCAAGCCCCTAGAAGTCAATGCACTTTTGTGTAAAATAAGGAACATTCACCTCTCACCGTGAGTATTGACTTTTAGAGGAAATTCTTAGCATACTGAATCAAACTTTTTCTTGGCAAAAGACATAAATGTATCTCAATACAAAAGCAAGCTAGATTAACTTTGCTTTCATAATCTAAGGGTTCTGTAAGGTTGTCTTTGTGGACAAACTGTACACAATTCTTTGTCATGGCATGTGCTAGAAATGAAAGGGAGTGGATACTGTAACGTGCTTCTAAACATTACGTGCTGTTACAAAGTTTTATTAATCTGTGAGACCCATTGGTAGCTTTTAGGCAAACTGCAATCGCTTCCTTGAATCAGGGACTCTGGGATAATAATAAATCCTTTTGTCTTTGTTGATTAGATAAGCTCTTATTTATTGTTCATTTTTGTGTGGGAGACTTTGAACTCTCACACATTTGGTGTGTGTTTCCTGGCATTCTGGACCTATAGTGTTCACCGTGGGCTTGTGTTTCATTCTGCATTTGTTGTGACTGTGTGTATGGAAGAAAAGTCCTGGGACTGTAACAAACACACTGTGGAACAGGAGGGGGCATCCTGCTGGGGACAGGGAGTGGATGTGTCTGACTCCTTTCTTGGTGCCCAGCGTCAGGCCACGGCACTAAGCACTTGGTTAATGAATAGAAGGGCAGAAGAAGGATTCGTAGGTAGGACGTAATGGTGTGTACTGTATGCTTTGTTCCTTTCATCCTAGTTAGTCATCAAAACAAAGCTGTGAGGTAGGTACTGTTAATATCCTTCAGGGTGACCTCATGTCCCTGTTGGCCACGGGACAGTTCTGGTGTATGCCTCCTGTCCTAGCATTGATGGTGGTAGCCCCCTCTTTCACTCTGAAGTGTCCTGGTTCCAATGATAAATTAGTTCACTCTGAGAAGACACAAATAGACATTTTTCCAAAGAAGACATACAGATGGTCAGCAGACACATGAAAAGATGCTCAACATCACTGATGATCAGGGAAATACGAGTCAAAACTACAATATCACCACACACCTGTCAGAACGGCTAAAACCAACAACACAAGAAACAACAGATGCTGGCGAGGATGTGGAGAAATGGGAACCCTCTTGCACTGTTGGTGGGAATGCAAACTGGTGCAGCTGCTCTGGAAAACAGTATGGCGGTTCCTCAAAAAGTTAAAAATAGAACCACCCTATCATTCAGCAATCACACTACCGGGTATTTACCCAAAGAATACAAAACTACTAATGCAAAGGGATACATAGCAGCATTATCTACAATAGCCACGTTATGGAAACAGCTCAAATGTCCATTGACTGATGAATGGATAAAGATGTGTGTGTGTGTGTGTGCGCGCACATACGCGTGCGCGCGCGTGCGCGCACACACACACACACACACACACACACACACTGGACTATTACTCAGCCATAAAGAATGAAATCTTGCCATTTGCAATGACGTGGGTGGAGCTAGAGAGTATTATGCTAAGCGAAATAGTCAGAGAAAGACAAATACCATATGATTTCACTCCTCTGTGGAATTTAAGGAACAAAACAAATGATCATGGGGGGAAAAGAGAGGCAAAGCAAGAAACAGACTCTTAACTACAGAGAACAAACTGATGGTGACCAGAGGGGAGGTGGGTGGGGGGATGGGTGAAATAGGTGTTGGGGATTAAGGAGGGCACCTGTGATGGCACCAGGTGATGCATGGAATTGTTGAATCACTTATTGTACACTTGAAACTAATATTACACTGTATGGTAACTAACTGGAATTTGAATAAAAACTTAAAAGTAGTTCCCTCTGAAATGTTGGGGTTTGGATAGACAGGTGAGGAAACAGAGGGCACAGAGAAGCCACATTACTTCCTGATGTCACCCACCTATTAAGAGGTGGTGCTGGAATTCTTTCTTAAGAGTCTGACTTCAGATTTTGTCATTTGTTCGCTAAGTTCTGCTGCCTCACAACTTAGGCCAAGGAACATGTAGTGTAAAAAAAAGCAGTCTCTGTTTTTCGGTGTCACTATTTATTAAACATCACTGCTGTGACGTGTGACTCAGGGTAGTCAGAGTGTGCTAGTGAAGACCCATGGAAACCCTGAATGTGCTTTCACTGGGAAAGCTGGACACTTGGTATCCTGGAGTGACAACACCATTCACATGTGCCTGGTGCTTCACAGTGTACAGAACCCTTTCTATACAGCATGTATACCCTGTGAGGTGGAAGATGGCGTTTCCATCTTACGCAGGAGGATGCGTGATCATCAGGGTGACGTGGTCACCTGCTTGAGGTTTGATAGCCAGAAAGGGAGCCGATCCAGGATTCACTTCCTATTCTGCCTCTGTCATCAGTGCATTTTCCACTGTAGCAATGAGGCCTCTCAGCCAGGCGTGTTTGTACAGCTATTTGAGGGTGGGAAGCCTTTCGAAGACTCATTACCCGAACGCAGGGTTTCTCCACCTTAGCATTGTTGACATTTTGGGCCCTCTAAGGCTGCTGTGGGGGACTGTGCACTGGAGGGTGTTGAAAAGCATCCCTGGCCTCTATCCAGGCCAGGAGCGCTACCCTCACATCCTCGCCCAGTTGTGAGAACAAAAATGTCTCAGGCGGTGTCAGATGTCCCCAGGGACACAGTTGCCCTTGGTTAGGAACCACTGGCCTAAGTACAATAGCAGCATTTGAAAGAGGGAAAAAGACAACCACGAAAATGTCAGGCCTTTTTCCCTCTCTTTGGTTTCTAAAGCATCAGAAAAACTATTAAAATACCCACAAATGGGCAGGAAAGAGAACAAGCAGCACATTTCCCATTGGATTTGGTTCTGTGGAAGGATGTTAGGTCTCCCAAGGAAGGATACGATAGCCAGCATTTTTTAAAGTTAGAAATCATACAATTAAAAATGTTTTTTTTACGAAAAAAGTTAGAACAGAGATCAGCTGAAATGTGTGCCTATGAAATCTCCAGGGACCCTGCTGCCCATGTTCTGCTTTACCTGCTTCTAGCCTTTTGCAACATGCATATATATATTTTGCAAATAGGGCCATGCCACAAATGCTGTTTTAATCAGCTTTTTTTTTTTTTAGCTTCAGTGTGCCCTGCAGTACCTTTCCATATCTCTGATGTAGAGCTACAACATTTTTAATGGCTGCATAGTATTTCATCGTACGGCCACAGTGTAATTTATTCACTCATTCTCCTATTGTGTACATTTGTTTCCAATTGTGTTTTTGCTGTTACATGCAAAACTGTCATGAGGATTTATGTGTGTGTACCCATGCCCTTTATAGCCTTTTTCCTCCCTTTACAGAAACAAGGAAATTTTGTTATCCATTGAACGAAATCCCTAATCTATAGTGTGCTGGATTATATTTTGATTATATTATATGCCGTTGCCCCTGAAAATTATGGAAAATGTATTCACGAAAATTCTATTATACACTAGGTGTGCAGAATGGGGTGTGGAAAGTTCTTTGGTTTTCTGATCAAATGATGACTAATAAGAAGCCATTTAGGTTTCGTGCCCTGTTCATGAAAACCACTCTTAACTGTAGAGGACTACTTCCTGAGTAGGAATTACAGCCCAGTAAAGATCTCTGAATCTTCCTTTAAGAGTTTGTTCATTGCTGAGAGAAACTTAGGGCTGTGTTCTCGTAGATTTTCATTGCTCGTGGATTTTTCTTATATGCGTTTAAAATGATAAAATGATAAACTCGTGGTAAAACATTCAAATGGTACAGAAAACCTTAAATAAAGTTCCCTACTTTACTCTGCCTTTGCTTTTTTTATTCTCTAGAAATTTTCTATGCATACACAAACATTAAAAATGTGCAATTTTCCCCCCAAAACCCCACAAACTAGACAACAATATGCAAGGTCTGATCCAACGAGCTTTTTTCAGTTAATGCATCTTTCTGTGCCTACCCCTTAGTCTGTTTAATCAGTGCCCTGTTTGGGGTTGTTTCAAGCTTTCCTTTTTTTCCTGTGGCAAAGCAGTCTATTTTGCATGGGTCTATCTTTAGGATAAATGCCTAGCAGTGGAGTGCTTGGGTTAAGAGCCTGTGCCCTTAGAATTTTCACAGATATTGCTGAATTGCCCTTCTACTGACAGTAGCTGGACTTGTTGCCATCAGGCATTTTTTTTTTCCCTGCCTGGCATAAACTACGGATTGATAAATCAGGAACACAAAGGTTGACCTCATCTGTGGGAAGGGCCATCAAGGTTACGAGGCCACAGCCTTGCGGGGGCTCAGGGGATATGTATTTCCAGGTTTTCTCCTGGGGTGGGCCAGAAACTGGCTTTTGCTTTTTTTCAACCAGGGAGTAAAAAAAGCTGAGAGATAATACCCAGGTAGGCAACTTTCTGGAAACATTTGATGATGTGTCTCAGAATCTCTGAGGTGGATAGAAACGAAGAGGTTTGCAATAGTTACTTCTCAGTGGGGCTCTGAAATAAAAGAATGCCGAGCTGGCAGTGTGCCAAATGCACCATGCAGATATGTAACCTAGTGAACGTAAATGGAATGTGCTCTAATCATTTCATGATCATTTTCCACCCCTCGTATCTCTTCCATGAAGTCTTTTCTGATGTTTTCCATTCCCCCATCTTCATCTACTCCATCCTGATTATTTTTTTTTTTGCGCTGTCCTTTTTGAACAAAATGATAATTATGGTCAGTATTGCATTTTGAACCTTTTATTGTTGTCTTCTCTTATTTTTGCCCAGCTCTGTCTCCTTGATGAAATTGGAACCAGCACTTGGTTTCTAGTCCTCATCACCCTAGTCCTCAACACCCTAGTGGGGTGTTGGCACATATGGATTTTCATTGGCTGCTCGCTTTAGACATTTCCTTATTTTAGGGGGTCCCTGTGCTTGGTAAAGGAGGCCTGTCCCTGGACAACCCCCACTGCTGGTCCGCAGAAGGGTGCTCATTTTAAGGTCTCTGTCACCTCACTTGTTGACAAGTGTTGCCGCCCTGTTCAGGGAAGGGCCCAGCAAGGTGCCATCTTTTATTGATTTGGTATTTGAAGCAGTGGAGGATGGCAGATGTTTGAAGGTCGTTCCATGAATCCCAGTGGGCACAAAAGCTGCCACAGCCCGGGCTCGAGTGTGAAGGGCCCGTGTTTTCTGAGAAGTTGGGGGCTTTCTGATGGCCATTGCCCGTGTTACCTCATTGTAGTCTCGGCCAGGAGTTTTTTTGAGTTGGCCTGGGGTTAGCCCCGCCAAGGCCAAGATACAGAGAGGAAAGAAAGCAGGTCTCAGGAAACCTCTCATATATCCGTGAGCCTGAAACTGGGCCCACTCTTAGGGTGTGCCTCCTTTTCCAGTGTTCTGGCTGATGCTAGGAGGTGGTTCTTGGGGCTTAGGGCCCTTGCCCTGGAAGGTGAAAGCTCAAGCCTGCTCAGGTTGGGCCTCTGGCTGTGCTCCTTGCAGGGGCTGAAGGGGCCGTGCTTTGCTTTGTCCCCATACCTCTCAGGGCTCACACCTGGGGCCCTGCTGATGTGACTCTGCCGGGAGCTTCCTAGGGGGTGGCCTGGAACCTCGGTAGAGAAGTCTTAGAAACAAACCAAAGAACTTGTATGTGTTTATTTTTCTTATCGTTCAAGTAATACATTTTGTCTTACAACAAATAAAGAGGACTTTTTGGAGTCAGGCAGTGTGCTCCAGGGAAAATGGCCTTTGGAGCCAAATGGTTCTAGGATGGAATGTGGGCTCTGTAACTTTTTCCTTAAGGAGCTCTTGTGAGCTGAATTGTGTCCCCTCCTATGGTGAAGCCCTAACTTCCAGTGCCTCGGAATGTTTCTGTATTTGGAGACAGGGCCTTTTAGAGGTAGTTGAGTTAAAATGAGGGCACTAGGGTGGGCCCTCGTGCAATCTGATTTGTGCCTTTACAAAAAAAGGAAATTAGGACACAGAGAGACACCAGGGATGTGCACTCAGAGCAAAGACCACGTGAGGACACAGCGAGAAGGTGGGCATCGGCAAGCCAAGGAGAGAGGCCTCACCCGAAACCAGATCTGCTGACACCTTGACCTTGGACTTTTGGTCTCCAGAACTGTGAGGAAATAAACTTTTGTTGTCTAAGCCCCACAGTCTGTGGCATTTGTTAAGGCAGTGCTGGCAAACAGATACAGGTGCTTTCGGCGAGTTGGCTCCTCTGATGTCGCTTCCCGCAGCCCCCGGCCTCTCACAGTCCGGGCGTGGGGCAGAGATAATGTCTGCTGTAGAGCAGGTGCTCACAAACAGTGCTCGTGATGATGCTAGTTTAGTAATACAACGATAGAAACCACCACGGCCGCCTCCACCCAGGTTTTCTGGCCTCGGCCTGGTTTGGGGGGTTTTGTTTGTTTATACTTTCTTTTCAAGTCCTTTTCAAACCGGTTGCCAGCAACTCCAGGGATGGGAGGAGGCGGGCACTTCATGGGTCTAGCAAGCAGTGAAGTATTTGCTTCTGAGCGCTCGTTTTCATCACACACCGGGCTTCCGGGCACACTTGTCTTCAGAACAAAGATCGTGCTGCTAAGATGGACTGAGAGCACCCTTCGCCCTTTGGCTGGCATGAATATTTACTGCATCTAATAGCCACTGTGGTCATGCCCTGGGGCTCCTGCAACAAAGCACCACAGCCAGGGGCTGGGGCGGGGCGGGGGGGGGGGAGCTTAAGTGGAAAATGTCTTGTCTCACAGCCCTGCTTGCTAGAAGTTCACGATCAATGTGTGCATAGGGTTGGTTCATTCTGAGAGCCGTGAGGGAGAATCCATTCCGTGCCTCTCCTCCGGCTTCTGCTGGGTTGCTGGCAGCCTTGGGCTTTCTTTGGCTTGTAGATGCATCACCCTGATCTCTGCCTTCGTCTCCACACGACATCCCCTCTTTGTGCACCTCCCTGTCCAAATCTCTCCTTTTTATGAAGATGTCAGGCACACGGGGTCAGGGCCCACTCAGATGACTACATCTTAACTTGATCATCTGCAAAGACTCCATTTCCAAATAACGTCACATTCACAGGTACTGGGGGTTGTTAAAGCTTTAACATCTTTTTGGAGAATGCAATTCAAGCCACACAGCAATTGTATCGGAAGCCATTGTGCCATCAGTGTATCTCTGCCAGTGGCAGCAGCAGCCCTGGAGGAGTCCCCATGTCTGGTCTACCCCTTCCTCCCATCGTGCGGCTTTCAGCTCAGAACTCACCTCCTCAAAGAGGCCTTCTGTGACTGCTCTCAGTACACATTGATTGAACAATTAAGTAGATCGCAGAGCACAATTAAAATGTGACTGAGAGTTACGACGATACTTTCCCCTTAAAGTTTGACAGGGCTTGTCTCTACCCCACTTAAATGTTATTTGTAACTTTCTTGTTTATGTTGGCTGTGTCACCACTACAGATGCTGTTTAAATAGCATCTTCTGCCTGAATTGAGGTGTCGGGCACCTTCTGAATGTCATTATGTTTCCTGTTCTGCGTGCAGAGCCTGGCAAGAGGACTCACTTTATTGGATTCGGATTTTTTTTCTGTAGTGAATCACAATTTGGTTATGGTTTTTACAATAATTCACGGAGCAGAACTGGCTAGAACCCTTCTCTGAAGAACATCTCGGGTCTAGCAGACCTGTGGGTTAAGAGTAAGGGAAGCATTTACTGACGGTGGTTTAATCAGTTAGTGTTTACTGAGCAGGCTCCGTTCGCCAAAGCCGTGCTAGATGCTGTGCAGATAGAGGTAGAGCCAGCAATAGTTAGGGCTTCTGGCCCCACACAAATCAAACAGTTGAAAAATACACAACAGTATACACCAAGTTGCGTGAGAGTGTGTGGAATAGAAATGAAGTAGAAAGGAGTGTTCACTGTGGGCCCAGGGGGTTCAGAAAGGCTTGGTGCAGGAGCTGAGCTTAGCTTGGGCTGCGCCTAGAAGGGGAACAGGTCCAAGAAAGGGAGGCAGAACGTGAGCCTGACATAGCGCTCACGTGGCATTGCTAGGCCATGTAACAGTCCCAGTGTGCACCGAGCCACCTTGTTTCAATGAAACCGATTTTGTTCACAACGTAAGTATGCTATGGTGCATGATAGGAAAATATCGGGGACAACCAAAATTCCCTTCAACCTGGGAAGAGTAAATTATAGTACATCCATACAGTGAAATACTCTGTAGCCGGAAAAAAGAATGCAAATACTTTTTACTGATATGGAAAGCCTTCCTGAATATATCCTTAAGTGAGGAAGGCGAGTTGCAGAACAGTGTGAATGATATACTAACGTATAAGAAACTGGAAGATGTCCAAGAAACGAATTACAATTAGGAGTAGGAGTGGTAATTACCCAGGAGCGGTGAACTGGGGTAATGGGAACATGTGCACGTTCGTGCATTTTAGAGATTTGCATGATGTAAACGTATCCTGCTCAAAGAACTAAGATGAAAGGTAGGATGTTAGTAGCATTTGGTCACACCGTTGCCGCTCTAAAATTGATTTAAATGTCTCACATGCTTTGCCTTGGGGGCACATAGTGAATGAAGACAACCAGCTACACTAGACATCTAAGGGATAAGCTCTTGCATTTGCCCAGAGAATGAAATTCTCTTGACCAGCATTTCACTTTTACCGGTTATCACTAAATGTTTCAAACACACACTAGAATAGAGAGAATATTATAACGAACACCTTTGTACCCATTGTCTAGTTTCAGCTGTACTCAACTCCTGGCCAGTCTTGTCTCATTGCTTCTCCCTCCTCCTTACTGTCCCTCTCTCCCCCTGACCTTGATTCTTTTGAATGCAGTGCCTTGCTGATTGTATTAGTTTGATTTATTGCTCTGATCCCCTGAGTCCCACCGTGGCCCTAGACCTGCAGAGCAAATTGGATGCTTAAAGGTGGGGAAAAAAAACTTTCTTTAACTGAATTTGGCTCATCTCAGGTGCTTTTTAATTTACTTAAAAAAATTTTTTTTAATTGTGGTGAAATACACATAGCCTGAAACTTCCCACCTTAACCATTTTTAAAGGTACAGTTCAATGGTGTTAAGCATATTCACGTTGCTGTGCAACTGATCTCCAGAACTTTCATCTTGCAGAACAGAAACTCTGTACCCATTAAAACAACTCCCCATTCCCTCCCTCCCCTCAGCCTCTGGCAACCACCCTTCTACTTTCTGTCTCTGTGAATTTTACTACTCTGGGGACCTCATATAAGTGGAATCATCCAGTGTATGTCCTGTTTTGACTGGCTGATTTCACTTAGCATAAGGTCCTCGGGGTTCATCTGCATTGTAGCATGTATCAGAATTTTCTTCCTTTTTAAGGCGGAATAATAGTCCATCATAGGGATATACTACATTTTGTTTATTCATTCATCTGTTAGTGGACTCTGGGGTCGACTTTACTTTTTGCTCCGTCTTAGAATATAGGGTTCCATGGCTCATAACAGTTTGATACCATAGCACATCTAAATGTAGCAGCACACTAAGATCCTCTCGCTAAGGGAATAATTCTGAGTGATTTGCAAGTTTTTATGCCAAATACTTGACTTGAAAAGACCAGCAAGCCTTTCTTTCTGCTCTTTTGACCGAGAGCACCTTTTTGTCACAAAGCTCTTACATTGCATTTTGTCTCTCACCAGATTAGATTACGAATTTAAAGAGAGCGGGGCAGTGAGTGGGGAGGTATCTTCTTTTGCCCCGTCAGTACCTGGCACTATGCTCGGTGCTGACTGGGTGCTCTGGGTATGTTTGTTACAGAATGAACCTTTCTTTAGGCAAGGCACGTGACCGCTATCTGTGTAAAGAGGGAGTTGAACCAGATGAATTCTAAGGCTCCTTCTGGTTCTGACATTGTTTGAGTCCATTGTTAACTCTGATGATGGAAACTTCAGACAGGAGAATAGGGAATGGGAGAGACACATTATTGAGTAGGTATGTTTCAGTGCCAGTTACACCCCAGAGATGGTCATCTACAAATAGAGCCGCTCTAGGTTATGGCATTTCTTAAGATGACTTTTGGATTTGAGAGTTCTTCTTTGTGTGGTGGTGACAACGTTTGGATAACAAAAGCTATCAGTTAAAGTTATTTTGAGGTTAGCCGAAGTGTGCACCACATTTCCTAGATGTACATGGATAGAAAGCAAACCTCCTCTTGACATCATCATCTTTACAAAGACTCCCGTAGGAAGTCTTAGTGATAATTTTATCATGAGAAGAAGTCAAAGCAATAAGCAACAGAGGAAAATGAAGATTCCAAAATTACAGCTCAAAAAGCTGGTGAGAAAATATGGAGGGAGATGTGATTTGAGTAGTGAATCTTGATTTACTGAACTTTGTGCTGGTTTCTGCATTTTGGTTTTAAGCCTGGTTTCCAAAAGTCTCTCGTTAGCGACCAGATGGTCGTCAAATAATTGATATATGTTCATTTTGAGCCCATTTGGGCAACAGTGGCCTGGATTTTCCAGTAGAAAGATTTAGTAATTCTGTTGGCCTTTGAATGCCAACAGGGTTTTTTTGTGAAGTTGAGTTCTCTAATGTCTTGGAAATAACCCCTGGAAAATTGGAACCAGTGAATTGATTGCATGATGTACTTGGAATAGAAATTAAGAATATGGATACAGTTTATTTCAGTTTACAAATAGCCTTAGAAGTGGTTAAATTTGTAAAATTAGAAGAGAGTGTTTTGTATGTGTTAAAAGTGTTTTTCCCCATTTTTTTCTGAGACTTGAGTTAATGAATATGAATTTAAAATACCCTCCTGATTTTATTCCCCATTTTTTAAAGAGTTGTTTAAAACTCTAGGGTCTGCTATTCTATCATCTTACTAAATGCTTTTCAAAGAAGAAAACTTTAAAAATTTTTTTTAATGTTTATTTATTCTTGAGAGAGACAGAGTGTGAGCAGGGGAAGGGCAGAGAGAGAGAGAGGGAGACAGAATCCAAACAGGCTCCAGGCTCTGAGCTGTCAGCACAGAGCCAGATGTGGGTCTCGAACCCATGAACCATGAGATCATGACCTGAGCTGAAGTTGGATGCTTAAATGACCGAGCCACCCAGGTGCCCTAAGAAGAAAATTCTTAAAAAAAATAAAAAATAAAAAAAGACAGGGCTTGATGGCACCTGGCTGGCTTAGTTGGAATAGCATGCGACTCTTGATCTTGGGGTTGTGAGTTCAAGCCCCACGTTGGATGTAGAAATTACTTAAATACAAATAAAACTTTTTTTTTTTCAGAGTGCGACTTGCAGTGACAAAAAGGACTGTGGGTTGCCTCCTTGATCAGCGAGCCTTAATAGTCTATTTTTGAACTGCAGAAATGCGTTGGTGATTGTGGGAAGGTGCTAGTTACCGGCACAGTGTGTTGCCCAAAACAGTGAAAAAGGCAGTCTGGCTTGTCTGAAGGGCCTGTTCCAGGGGTGAGGATCCCTCAGTGCCAGACCATTGGGGTGGAGACAAGTAATGGCAGAGAGCAGCAGTGGTGTGAAGGGAGATACTCTTAATTAGTTGATACTGCTCACAGTGTCGCTGGCTGTTTCCAGAAAGAGCCTGTCTTAAAAGACCTGACGTGGGCTCTCTGTTTGGATCTGTGCATATAGTTATACAAGGCTTTCCTTTCCTCTCCTCCCCTCCCTCCCGCCACCGTGGTTGGCCTGTCTCCTACCGTTTTGGGTTGTGACCTGGGATCTGAGTGGGCCTCATAGCCAGGCCCACAGGGGTAGGGCTCTGAGTGGAACCAGCCCCAGGTGTCTCATTGCTGGGGACATTAGTTTCCTGTGGCTGCCGCAACAAATTACCATAACCTGGTGGGTAGAAACAACAGAAATTTATTCTTCCACTGTTCTCAAAGCCAAAAGTCCAAAAATCAAGGTGTTAGCAGGGCCACAGTCCCTCCAAAGGCTTTAGGGAAGAATCCGTTCTTTGCCTCTTCCAGCTTTGGGAGCTACTGGTCTTCCTTGGTTTCCTTGGCTTGTGGCCGCATCACTCCAACCTCTGCCTCCATTTACACATCACCTTCTCCTATGTCTGCTCCTCATTGTGTCTCTGAGGATCCTTGTCATTGGATTTAGGGCCCGCTCAGGTCATCAGGAGTAATCTCTTCCTCTCGAGATCCTTAACTTAATTACATCTTAATTACATCTGGAAAAAAGAGATCTTTTTTCGAAATGAGCTCCCGTCACGGGTTCTGGGAATGAGGACGTCTTTTGGGGGGGGGGGGTTACCGTTCAACCTACCTACGGTGGGAACGCCAAGCCAGGACAGAGCCTCTGCAGAAACCACACTGGGGCCTTGAGAAGGAAGCAGAGAGAAAGAAACCCTTGTGGGGTAATACTTCAAAGCAGCTAGTGTTTACATTTGCTTATTTAATCACCACCATCATCATTATTATTATTGTGATAAATTACACATAGCATAAAAGTTACCGTTTGAACCATTTTAAACACACAGGTCTGTGGCAGTAAGTATACTGCCACTGTTTTAAACCCTCACCACCATCCGGCTCCAGAACATTCTCATCTTGCCAAACAAAAATCATTAACACCCTTCTGTGCCTCCCTTCCAATTATTATTTTTTTTTAATGTTTTTAATGTTTATTCATCATTGAGAGAGAGACAGAGACAGAGACAGAGACAGAGCATGAGAGGGGGAGGGGCAGAGAGAGGGAGACACAGAATCTGAAGCAGGTGCAGGCTCTGAGCCAGCAACACAGAGCCCGATGCGGGGCTCAAACCCATGAACTGCGAGATCATGACCTGAGCCGAAGTTGGATGCTCAACCGACTGAGCCATCCAGGTGCCCCTGTTTTTAAATCTTTTCAGTTTTTGTTTTATTTTTAGAAGCACCATGTGATCTTTTAAAAATCGGCCTGATCATTAAAAAACACTTAAAAATAGCTTTATTAAGGCATGTTTTACATATTATATAATTCACTCGTTTCAGGTATACATTTTAATGGTTTTTAGTAAATGTACACAGTTGTGCAACTGTCACCATAAAATACTTGAGAACATTTTCACCAGCCTGGTAAGATCCTTCGTGCCCATTTATACTTACTTCCCATTCCCACCCCCAGCCCCACTGCCTGTCTGTTTCTATCGATCTTCCTCTTCTTGATGTTTCATATAAAGTTCTATTTAAAACTAAAAAGTAAATTTTTTCCAGATTGTAAAATACAGAGAAATACAACCCCATCCTTTGGAGCTCATTTGAAATACAGACTCTGGGGCCCCTCTCTAGACCTATTGAATCAGAATCTGCATTTCAACAAGATCCCAGGAGATTCTGATGCATATTAGCTTCACAGAAACACTGATATATTGTATTTACTCTATTGATCCTTTGTCCCCTTATTATATTAGGAGCATTTTCCCCAAATCATTACATCTCTTCTGAGAACATTTAAAATCCTATCATAAGAATACACCACCATCTATTTAACCAGCCAATTCAGGGTAGACATCAGGTTTTCCATCTTCTTTGCCACTGAAAATAAAACCATGATGATCATTTTTGTACATAAATCTTTGTGCATGGTTTGTTCTCTACTGTCCCAGTAACTCCATTTCTAAGAATTTATCCCATGGCAGTAATTATAGATAAACTGCTAAAATTAAAAAATTTTTTTTTCAACGTTTTTAATTTATTTTTGGGACAGAGAGAGACAGAGCATGAACGGGGGAGGGGCAGAGAGAGAGGGAGACACAGAATCGGAAACAGGCTGCAGGCTCCGAGCCATCAGCCCAGAGCCCGATGCGGGGCTCGAACTCACGGACCACGAGATCGTGACCCGGCTGAAGTCGGACGCTTAACCGACTGCGCCACCCAGGCGCCCCATAAACTGCTAAAATTTAGAAGAGTGCATATAATTGGTGATCAGGGTAGTTGGTCATTTCATGCTCTGGCTTCCTGGAAAGTGGACCGAGGGCCCGGCAGATAGTGGGCCACCTGGCCCTCCTGCCCGCCGTGTTAGAGCCCCTTGCCAAGTCTCCCCTCCACCTTCTTGAACGTCAGATCAGGTTCCCTGTGAATGAAATGAATGAACAACTGAATGAATGAAAACAGCACCACAAAGTGAAATGCAGGTTGTTCCTCAGCAGCCGGGAGATAGAAAGGGGCAAAAAGCTGGATTGGTGTGTAGTGACTTTCTCATGTGTCATAATCCTCATGGACCTGCCTCACAAGCCGCTCAGCATGTGCCCCGCTCCCCGGAAGCCCCTGCTGCTCAAGTAACCCGTAGCTTCTCACTCCTTCTAGGTGGGAAGCTGTGGTCATAGGAGTGATGGGTTCTTCCTCAGGACAACTGGGCTTCTGATTCCATCCCCCCACTTGTCCTAGGGATTGTAGTCTCTTAAATATTTTCTGGTTTCCTTAGTACCTAGGTCCTTGGGAAGTATATGAGGAGATCAGGCCTCGCCTATCCACCTCGTATCTGCCTCGTTGCCAGGTTCATTAGGGTGAGTAGGAATTGAATGCTTCTAAACAGAGGGGCCAGGATTTTCCCGTTACCTTTTCTGCGCTGCCATGTTCTTTGAGAGTTCCACTGCTCTAATATTTCCTGAGGAGAATTATTTCTTCTTTTTTTCCTGGGGGCTAGTGGGGAGAGAGGAGGAGGTTATGAAAGGAAGAGGGTTCGCATCCAATTCACTGCTTCAGAGACCCTCACTGTAGGGGCGACCTTTTGGTTCCTCTGGACAGTGCCTCTCACAACAGAGTGTGTAGCAGCACCTGTGGGAGAGCTTGGTAAAACAGGGATTGCTGAGCCATCCTCCCAGGGCTTCTGGTTCGTAGGTCTGGAGTGGGGCCAGAGAATCTGCATTTCTAGAAGGTTCCTGCGTGATGCTGCCGTTATGGAACTCTGCTTCCAGAACCACTGCTCTGACCGACCATCTTCCCCCGCAAACGCTTCCAAGTAGGTGAACGAAGGCTCTGGAGGACTGGTGTGTCTAAGGCTCTTGCAGCCAAAAACCAAGTCCAGACTTCTAGATGCAGTGCCTTGCTGTGGTATGCGTGTGCTTGCTTGCTCGCTCAGGGATACGTAGCTACTGAAGGCAGGCCCTTCCTAGTGTCAGGACCGGCAGCTCATTCAAATTACTTTAAGTAGGGGCACCTGGGTGGCTCAGTTGGTTGCGGGTCCAATAATAATAATCAATAATATTGATTATTAAATATCAATGGGGATCATAAATGTGAAGTAGCATGCAAATCTTTTGATATTAGAGCTGTTTCAGTGAAAACACAGCTGCTAAGATATTTCCTAGCTGTAATTGAGAAGGTAATTTTCTTTACGGCCATTTAAGCCAGATCTTTAGCCCTTTTAGGCTATTAAGCACAAATGTGGGTGAGTCTCTGAAAAAGATGAGTAAACGTGGAGCAGAAGGTGCTTGTCATGCAGAATGGCAGCATTGAGGGCCCAGGTATTCCGAATAGACAAAGGACTAATTTGTTGCGTGGTTTATTAATACGTTGGAGTCAACACTTGACTAATACAGCCAATTCTTCCATTGGGAGTTAATGTTTACATGAAAATTTCCTCAGTAATGAATGATTTAGAGTAAGCAGGCATGTCAGCTTAAGATATAGTACTCATAGTTCATGAGAAACGTTGTTGAAGTTAATAATTGAAAATGGGAGTTAGAACTTTCCCCAAAAGGCTTGTAGGCTAAATAAATAAGAACAGTTAACTGGAAGAAAATCAAGCCCACCCAATATTTAGATTGTTTATATGCCAAATGAGTGTGAAAGAAAAGAAACCCCCTCTAGTTCCATGACGTCATCACTTTCCTGGCATATTGTGGAGCTTTTGATGGTGATGTGGCGCTTTACCTCAGCCAGGCTTACAGGAATAGGGGCAGTGTTGCTGGAAGTGTGCTCATGAAGACCTGTGGAGAGATTTGCCTCCAGTCAGGGTGGACCCCTTCTGCCCTCAAGCTTGATAAAAATCCCCAAATGTCAGGCCAGAGATGGAATTTCCATAGACTGTGCTCTGGGCCGTAGTGACAAATTCTTTGTGAAAACCCTGTGTGGCATTACTGGATGGAGAGGTTTTCTAGGAGGGGTTTGAGGGGAAGTGCTCTTCAGCTCTGGCTTTACTTAACCATCCCCACCTCAGAAGCGCGGACGGAGGGATGCTCGGATGGCCTCTTGGCAGGTCTGGCTGTGTTTTAAGGTCTAGCTTTGTAAAGTAGGACAGCCCTGCAATTATGACTTTTTTTAGTCAAAACTTTTCTGGATTTCTCTATAATTTGAGAATGTAGTTTTAAAAATATGAATGTGAAGATTCATGTTTCTGTGTTTTAATAAATTCTTGAGATGCATTGGGGAAAACAGTATAAACTAGAATTTCCTCAGATTTTAATCTTTTTTTAAAGTTTATTTATTTATTTTTGAGAGAGAGAGAGAGAAGAGAGAGAGAGAGCGAGCATGGGAGGGGCAGAGAGAGGGGGAGAGAGAATCCCAAGTAGGCTCCACAGCAGCACAGAGCTGGGCACGGGGCTCGATCCCACAAACTGTGAGGTCATGACCTGAGCCAAAATCAAGAGTTGGATGCTTAACTGACTGAGCCACGGAGGCGCCCTGAATTTCCTCAGGTTTAACAGTTAATCAGCTCAGCATGTCTGAAGATTACCAAAAGGATGTACACTGAGATTTATTTTTACTTTGCTCACATGGTTGTTTAGAAAAGTTAAGATGTGAAAACCGAAGCACACATTACAGAGTAGGAAGTCAAGTACTCCTATTTATAACCAGAAAACAGGAGAAAAATAAAATCAGGGTCAGACCCTCAAAGAAGACAATCAAGAAAGACTCCACAGTTAGGATGATGGGGAAGTTGTTTTGAGCCATGGACAATTTGACTTTGGTAACAGTGACAAGTCACCCATTTTCCAGGATCCTGCCTGTTCATGTCACGTCATGTTTGTGAGAGCTGATGAACAGCTGGTAGTTCCATATCCTACAGAAGGCTAGCACTGGGTGATAGGGTGTTCTCAGGACGTGACCCCAAAGCCACATGCCTTTCACACGGTGCTGCCGTCCTCTGGGACCCGGGGTGGAAATGCCAGGCCTGACCCTCCCTGGCTGTTTGCAGAGCTATCCTGAAAACAATGATTCTCATAGCTGTGTGTGTGCGTATGTGTGTAAGACTGCACGTTGCTTGGTGGAATTTGCCTTTGAGTCCAGAGATAGGAGCTGACATCTGTGGAAGCAGCAGGTAGAAGAAGACAGGGGAGTGTGGATGATTCAGACATGCCCACGAACCTGGGGCTTGGCAGTTACAGAAAATAAAAACACATTTTCTGCTCAATTTGAATAATTGGAAATGAGGTAAAATTCCAAAGAGTGAGTTGTGATCCAGGACAGAGGAGCCCCTGGAATGAGTGGTGGCTGGGTGAGCTAGAGGTGGGAGGGGGAATGACACAGCCATTAGAGCGACCTCCATGAAGGATGGCCTCTGGGGCCTGGGTCGTCTCCTCTTATGGGTGTGTGTGTGTGTGTGTGTGTGTGTGTGTATGTGTGTGTGTATGTGTGTTCTCTCTGTCTGTAGGTCTGTGGCTCTGTGTGTCTGTGTTCATCTGTGTTCAACTGTGTGTGAGTCTGTCCACACATCTGTCTCTGGGTCTGTGTCTCTGTGTATGTCTGCTTCTGTGGGTCTGTCTGTGTGTGGGTCTTTCTGTCTCACTGTCCTAGAGTAGATGGGCTGCTCCAGGAATTCTCATCAGACAGAGTGGGCGGGGCTGGGTCGCTGCCACATCTGGTTTCTGACCAGTCCGGAAATGCTACAAGCAGACAGAAGTAGGTCTAGGGCAGAGCCCCACGCGGCGAGCGGGTCTCCTCACGGTCCTATGATACCTGTCACAGGGTAGGGGAGATGAGGAAGGGAGAACTGGAAGTTTCGGAAGTGTGTTTAATTTGGGCCTTACATCCTCGCCCCACCCTCTCTCTGACAGACCACCCACGCATTTCTCATTTGCCGTTACTTTCCTCCTCGGCCATCTCCTTGGGATATTCCCAGAATGCTGGATGCTTCCTTTTGATTTTCTCTGGCGCAGAAACCACTCCTCCCGGGAGTCATTACTATAGTTCCCGTTAATTTTCATGGTCAGTGTCCACTGTTGCAACGGAGAGGAAATGAGGGAGTGTGGGTGGTGAGTCGGGAACCTGGTGAAATCTCTCTTATTATGTCTAGAATTTTTCTCCTTGAATATTTAAAAATTGGCCCCGAGCTATTCTGGCCTTAATTTCCAATTGCTATCTTTGCTTGGACCTCTCCCTTTGCGTTTCTTCTTCTTTGTTGTCTTCTTTTTTTTCTTGCTTTTGCCTCGAGGGTCCTGAAGCTTCCCAAAGCTGTTAGAGGTGACTGGTAACTCCCAGTTAACTGGATTTCTCAGAAACTTACCCAGAAACTGGATTTCTCCTAATGTCACACCCAGAAGCCGAAGGGACTCTCTTACTGTTGGTAATAGCTTTGGTTTTTAAAAATGACACTGTCGTCTACAATTATTTAAAGCTAAGCTATTTTCCCTCTTTTTCTCTTCTACTTGAATCAGTGTTTTGAATCTCTTTAATTTTTTTTTTTTACCACCAATCCAGGTATTTCCTTTCTTAGATAATGTACATATTTACAGTTTGTAAAATGAAGAAGTTCACATGGGAAGAAAATGTCATTCCACCCTCTAGAGATAACCATGGTTGAGAATTTACTTTCTAGCTTTCCAGTCATATGTCTTAAGCATGGATAGGTATTTATGGTTTTTCTATAAGAATGGGATCATACTGTAGGTGGTGTTTTCTAACCAACTGTTTGGTGTGTGTTTTTTAAGTTTAAATTGTGGAAAAATAGACATTAACAAAATTGTAACCATTTTTTTAACTATTCAAAGACTATTAATATTTTTATTTTTGGAATAAATAAAACTAAAACAAAACCAATGTTTTTAGCAAAGGAGAAAAATTAAAAATAGTGCACTAAAAATATACATTCTTGTTTATTTATTTATTTTGAGAGAGAGAGAGAGAGAGAGAGAGAGACAGAATCCCAAGCAGGCTCCATGCCATTAGCGGGGAGCCCGACGCAGGACTCTGTGTCATGAACTGTGAGTTCATGACCTGAGCTGAAACCAAGAGTCCTATGCTTAACGACTGAGCCCCCTAGGTGCCTCTAAAAATGTACATTCCTTTTTAAAAATGTTTTTCATGTTTATTTATTTATTTTGAGAGAGAGCATGCACACACAGATGCACACAAGCAGGGGAGGAGCAGAGAGACAAGGAGAGAGAATCCCAAGCAGACTCCCTGCTCTCAGTGCAGAGCCCCACACAGGGCTCGATCCATGAACCATGAGACCATGACCTGAGCCAAAATCAAGAGTCAGACACGCAATTGACTCAGCCACCTAGGCACCCCTAAAAAGATACATTCTTCTTTTTTAAAATGTTTATTTATTTTTGAGCGAGACAGAGACAGAGAGAGCGTGAGCAGGGGAAGGGCAGAGAGAGAGAGGGAGACACAGAATCCGAAGCAGGCTCCAGGCTCTGAGCTGTCAGCACAGAGCCTGATGTGAGGCTTGAACTCATGAACCACAGGATCATGACCTGAACCGAATTTGGACGCTTAACCGACTGAGCCACCCAGGCACCCCTAAATATATACATTCTTAAACCTCATTTTTCATGGATACAGAGTCTTCACTGTAAGCAGTTCTTAAGTTTAACATAATGTCACTTAGTCTTCTGGAACACTGGTAATGTTTTGCAAGCTTTGTAAAGTTTCAGAACCCTCTCCTCAAAGGCAATACAGAAGGAGAGCCTTACTATTGAGGCAGAATTGGGGAGCCCAGGCCCATCCTCTCAAGGCCATGGTACATGGTTACCCTTCCCAAAGCCTTGAGGACCCTGAGGCATCCCAGCTAAGCTCAATAGTCAACTTTGAAAACACACAGCCCTACCTTGTAGTGGCCCAATTGTTAAGATCTTAGATTGCCTCTAATTTCCTCAGAAAGAACAATTGTGAGCATCCTTTCAATCTGCCTTGGAGGACATCAGTGATTACCTCCCTTGGATAAGTGCCTATAAATTGAGTTTGGGTTTAGAGTGTGAGTGTTTGTGGTTTTTTTGTCTGTTTGTTTGTTTAAGATGTATGATCCCTGTTGTCAACTGGCTTTCCCCAAAGCATGCCAACTTGGACTGCCACCAGTAGTATGGAAGGCTCCATTCTCCCTTCCCCGGGTAGATTCTCTCTTAAAAATTCAGTGTGTCTCGGGGCGCCTGAGTGGCTCAGTCTGTTGGGCGTCCGACTTCAGCTCAGGTCACGATCTCATGGCTTGTGAGTTTGAGAGCAGTGTCAGGCTCTGTGCTGACAGCTCAGAGCCTGGAGCCTCCTTCGGATTCTGTGTCTCCCTCTCTCTCTCTGCCCCTCCCTCACTTATACTCTGTCTGTCTCTCCCTCAAGAATAAATAAACATTAAAAAAAATTTTAAAAAATTCAGCGTGTCTCCTAGGGTGTCTCATTGTTTGATATTTATATCTATGGTTACTACTAAGTTTATATTTTTATGCATCTGTTGACCATATATAATGTAGTTCTTCTTTGGTGAACTATCTATTCATAACCTTTGCCCATTTTAAAATTTAGATGTTTGTTCATGAATCCCAGGGTAGGAGCCCTTGGCCTGTGTTGTATATATACATTTTAAATGAGAGAGGATTGTGGGCCAAGATTCTCGTAGTCAGATTTTAACATAAGAACTTGGAAAGGATAAAATTCTGGATTTTGATCTCTGATTACATGATATGGGATGTCTTATCTGCTGTTTAGAGATGCTCCCTAATATTTGTTAGAAGTTTCAAACCAGTGGCTATGTTAAGTTTGGAGACATTTCTAGGGTTTTACTTATCTTTATTATTCTAGTACCCAAACTGAATGTGTAAATATGATCTTTTGGCTTGTTACAAGCACACACTGAATTAAACATCTTCTACTTGAGAAAACGTGAAGTGCCCCATGTGCATTTTGACACTTACGTCATGAGTACCATCAGCTTTACAGATAGCACTGTAGCATTGGGTGTCTGTGCCTGGAAAGAGGTTGGCTTTGTTTTTTCTTCCTGTTTGCCAAGTGATGCTAAATCAATAATAATATTGATTTGAAAAGGAGAAAAACATGTAGTGACTATTTGCAATGAGTAATGCAGCCTTAAAATAATATCATTCGATATAATCTTATAAATCAAGTTGAAAGCCTCTTTTGAGTTAATAGGACGTCTCTCTGTTTCAAGATCTGAAACTTTACATGGATCTTACTAATTAAAAAAAGTTGTGTGCGGAACTTACACAGACAGGAAAGTGAGATGTGAAATATCAAGTTCTCTCTCCTTTCAACCTGACTACCTCCAACAGTTGCATCCAGGTTTTTGTGCATGCAGGAAATGTCTTCAGTAGTTAATGTACTCATATGTTGACTCATAAGTCAGACCATGGGATTACTCATCCCAAAATGCAGAATTTGGGATCAGTCTTGGAAAATTTTGACTTCATTTTAATCTTCCTATTGTGAACATCGATTTCATTCTGAAAACTCAGCATATTCTGTGTCTCCCAAACATAGATACCACAGATGAGTATTTTGTATCTCTTCCTTCAAGGAGAACTCATTTCTTTGCCCATACTGTCTAAGCTCTAAGACAAATGCCAGCCCAAATTGCTTGGTGTGTCCAGGAATGCCCGTGGTACATGCTATTTGGTTATGTGGCTGGGTCAGTCACATTAGATGGGTTTTGGCTTCACCCTGAGCGGTTACTAGGGCTGTGGGTCACATGTATTGAATTTACATCTCTCATTTATAAGGCAGGGTATGAATTATAAAACGATGCTGTTAATTTTGGTTGAACCCCAGGTATTTCTGTGTGGCTTTTTTTTTTTCTTTCACCATATCATGGAGCCTTAAAACAGAGTCACCAGCATGCCTTTTCTGTATTTAGCCTTTGAGGTGTGCCTCTCACGGTTGAGCTGGGGTGGTTACAGCTGGCTGGCCCAAATGAGACATAGATCAGCCAGATAGCTCAGGATGATAGTAAATCCTGCGATTCATTTCATCTGTATTTGTGGCTGGGTAAAAATCTTATAAATTACAGCTAGTGTGTATGTTTTGTGTGTCTGTGTGTCGTGTGTTTGATTGCAGCCGGTGGCAAAATTGATACCAGGGCAGTGCATTGTTATCAGCACATCTCCTACATGTGACCTGAAGCCACAGCGCTCATTTGCGGTGCTCTCCAGTGTGCTCTGGCTTCCGAGCAAATTAACCTCCAAGTCAGAACTGCCGAAACTCTGCAGGAACTGAGGCCAAGCTGCTCTGTTGGTGTGGGGGCAGGGAGTAGGCTTATCAGGAGAGGACAAGGGCAAGTTGAGAAATTGTTCTAGATCTCCGCCAGTTAATTATTGCAGCTTCCCAGCATGTGTGAAAGGAACAATGTGAATAACATCAATAGTGATTATTTTCCTTCATTATTCTGTCCACCTGCTATTTACTGTGAGTGAGCATTCCAGGGAGAAGAGATAAGCCAAGGCTACGTTTTAAAAATCCCGAGTCCCAAAGCAGGCTTTGTCTGTCTTTCTGGCGCTGATCGGTGAGGATGGGGCAGGACTGTCATCAGATTTTTAGATCTATTTTTAAACTTGGAGGACAAATTTTATAAATATGAGCTGCTGCTGCTGCTGCTGCTTTTAAAAAAATCCCTTTCTACTCTAAAAATAATTTGCTGGGAAAAAGTTTGTGAATTGTTTATTAAAGAGAGATGCAGAAATTCAGCTGAGTGTGTTTCCTTATAAATAAAGGAAAACATCACCTCGCAGCTACTGTCTGAAAGCAGATGTAGCTTCTTGGGAAAGATTTCTGACATGTTAATGCCACTGTAAGAATGTGGAAGAAAATTCAGAATTTTTCCTTCTGGCCTCCCTTTTCAGACTCTCCAAACCCTACTCATTTCTTATCACGGAAGTGGTATGTTATCCCTTTTGGGAAGCCATTTCATCCTCCCAGGCAGTACAGATGCCCCCCAGCTTCTGTTCTTACCGGTGCCCTTAGTCACACTCCTGTCTCCTGTAACACCGTGTATCGCGCGCTAACGATCGCCCACGTTTACTATAGGTGACGCACTGTTCTAAGCTCAGTTCAGATAGTGGTTTATTTAGTTGTCATAATAACCCTTGAGTTAGATGTTGCCATTATTCTGTTTTAAAGATGAAGCAGGCTGGGGCACCTGGGTTGCTCAGTTGGTTAAGTGTCTGACTCTTGATTTTGGCTTAGATCATGATCTCACCACCATGAGTTTGAGTCCTGTGTCGGTCTCTGCGCCGGGTGTGGATTCTGCTTAAGAGTCTCTCTCTCCTTTCCCTCTGCCCCTCCCCTGCTCTCTCTCTCCCCTTCTCTCTCTCTCTCTGTCTCTCTCAAAAAAAAGATGAAGTAGGCTGAATAATGGCTCCCCAAAGATGTCCACATCATAACCCCCAGAACCTGTGTGTATGTTACAAATATATTATGTGGCAAAAGGGACTTTGCAGCTTTGCTTAAGTTAAGGCTCTGAAGATAGGGAGATGCTAATCGCCAGGGTCCTTTTGAGAGGGAGGCGTACAGGCAAGAAAAATAAAAAAAGATAAATTGGAGTACGTCAAAATTTAAAAACTTCTGTGAATCAAGACACCATCAACAGAGTGAAAAGACAATGGAATGGGAGAAAGAATTGGTAAGTCATGTATCAGAATAATAACTCCTATAACTCAACAACAACAACAACAACAAATAACCTGCTTAAAAATGGGCAAAGGACCTGAAGAGACATTGCACCAATGAAGATTTACTGTTGGTAAACAAGCACATGAAAAGATGCTCGACATTGTTCATCATTAAGGAGATGAAAATCAAAACCACATTGACATATCACCTCACTCCCGTTAGAATGGCTACTGTGGAAGAAAAAAAATGGAAAATAACAAGCGTTGGTGAGGATATGAAGGAATTGGAACTCTCGTGCACTGTTGGTGGGAATGCAAACTGGTGCAGCCACTGTGGAAAACAGTATGGAGGTGCCTCAAAAAGTGAAAAATAGAATTACCACATGATCCAGTAATTCTACATTCAGAAGAACTGAAAGCAGGCTCTCAAAGAGATATTTGTATACCCTTGTTCATAGCAACATTGTCCACAGTAGCCAAAACGTGGAAGCAACCCAAGTGTCCAGTAATGGATGAATGAATAAACGAAATGTGGTCTATACATACAATAGAATATTACTCATCTTTTAAAAGGGGGAATATTGTGACACGTGCTATAAAATGGATGAACCCTGAGGACCTGATGCTAAGTAAAATAAACGAGTCACAAAAAGGAAGATACTCGAGTAGTCAGACTCAGAGACAGAAAGTAGGATAGTGGTTACCAGGAGCTGGGAAGAGGTTAGAGTGGGTAGCTGTTGTTTAATGAGTAGACAGTTGCAGTTTTATAACCTGTTAATCTGTTAATTAATATTATTTATCTTTAGTCTATTAATACTAAATAAAGGCACGTATTTCTAGGCACAAATGAAAAGACTGTCCTGTCGTGGCTGTCATCAGTGAGCAGTTTCCCACTACAAAATACTTCTTTAGTCTCAAACCTAAGCTTTGGAAACCAGGCACCTAAAATCAGGGCTTTGTACTTCCCAGAATGAGTTATTTATTTATTTTTTTAAGATCTTGTTTTTAAGCAATCTCTACACCTAACATGGAGCTCAAACCCATAACCCCGAGATCAAGAGTCACTTGCTCTACTGACTGACTCAGCCAGGCGCTGCCGGAATGAGTTATTCTAAGCTGAGTTTTTGGATGGTTCTTTCTTCTTTGGGGGATGAGGGTGAGAACTGAGAGGCCTTCCAATAATATGCATTAACCTTGCCATAAAATTATTAGAAAAAGTGAGTGTATTTTATTTTATTTTATTTTATTCTCAGTGGAGAATTCCTTTGCAATCCTGTCACATCTCTAAGAAGACCTCAGGGAAAAGAATGGATTTTGCCAAAAAAGTTTTAGAAACTTCTGTATGGAAAAAAATAGAATTGATAGAGTAAATAGTTGACAAACGAGGGAAATTCTGCAACATATGAAAGACCAAGGGACAGTTCTTTAATATTCAGGGAGCTCTTAGAAATGAAAAGAAGGGGCACCTGGGTTGCTTAGTCGGTTGAGTGTCTGACTTCGGCTCAGGTCATGATCTCACGGGTTCGTGAGTTCGAGTCCCACATCAGGCTTAGTGCTGTCAACACAAGCCCCGCTTTGGATCCTCTGTCCCTGCCCCTCCCCTGCTCGTGTTCTATCTCAAAAATGAATAAAACATTAAAAAAAAAAGAAATGAAAGAGAAAGAGGCAAAGTTCATAGTGGAACTGACAAAGGACATGAGCAAGCAGATCACCAGAAAAGAAAGCCAAATAGATGGTAAGCATATGAAAAGCTGATCAGCTTTAATTTGTACTAATTAAAGAAATGTAAATTAGATTTCACTTTCTGTTATCAAATTGGCAAAAATTAAGAAGTGTCAAGATACAGAATACAGGGAAATCGGCACACATTCATGTTATTAGTGGGAGTGTAATTGAGGAAAACTGGAGGCTAACCTTGTCTGTTACAAGTAAGGATGCACACAGAGTGCAAAGTGAAATAAAGAAATTTCACTTTTGCAATTTGTCCCCCAGTTACACACGTGTATTTGTACAGAGCTATAGACACAGTGATGCTCACTGTAGTGTTAAGTCTTAAAGACTTAAGACCACCAGATAGTTTTCACGTGGGCTATAATCTGGAGCGGGAGAGGACTTCCTCTCCCGCCCCAGATTACAGTAAATTACCGTATAGCTAAGAATACAGAAATACAGCAGAAGGGGGATAGCCTTGGGGCAGGAGCAGATGAAGTATATATCAGGGTGTATTTCATGTACCCGTCTCTGCCCCTAGATCCCATTGGTCCACACAGCAGTGGAGATTCTGCCAGATCTCAGAAACAGCCAGTTTGCTGTGCCATGAGTTTTCTCCATCAGCATTCCAGAAGGAGCCAGCAATGACAGCTGGTGTACTTCCGTTTATGGTATGGTGAGAAACATGCAGCTCCCCTGGTTCTTGAACCAAACTCCACTCCAGCAAGGCCTTGTGTTCATCTAGGGGAGTGGAAGGCAGAGACAGTAGCCACGTGTCCCTGACGAGATATATCTGCTCTGATTTTCTATCCCCTCATTTCCCCAGGTTCCTCCCCCCACCCCCTCCCCCAGCTCTGATTTAGCGCTCTTTAATCTGGGTGGTTCTGATTGGTCAGGCTGCCTAGTTCTGAAATCTCCTTTTCTGCACAACCAGATCATCCACTCTGATACTGGCAAATCCTACATTTGGATTTTGTGCAGCCATGGGGCAGAGGGGCAGAGCTCTGACAGGAGAAGATGTCCAAGAGAAGTCGTCAAATGGAAGAAGGCAAGATGTAAAACACCTATATTGTATGAGGCCCTTTGTATTAAAAGCAAGTAGGGACACACGACTCATAGTTGCTAGGGGAGCAGGGCTCGGATTTCACTGGGGAATGGGTGTACTTTGACCTTTTGCTTTGTGTCCTCCTTTACTATTTATTTTGTGGAGCAAGCATGTATGCCTTTAAAATGATTAAGTTTAAAAATCAAAGCGATGTATATGTATATAGATTACAAGCTGTATAGTATTGAAAGATACAGGAGTATCCAGCAGTGCTGTGGCCCTTCTCATGTCCTTGTCTTCTGGGAGACAGTCACTTTTCAGTTCAAGCAGCTGCTTCTAGTATTCGCTGTAGTACTTGTGAGTAATATGCAAGAGTGCTGTCTCTTGGTTTGTCAATCCTAGATATTATCTGTCACCTGTTGTGGTACTTAAGGGTTTCGGCTCAGTTACCCCCCACCTCCCGCTTACCCCATCCTCCCTATATGCTTTCATCTCAGGTTTTGGTCTAATCTGTATTTAATGTTTTCATTACTATAGCAATGCTGATATTGAGCATTGAAGCAAGAATATACTATAATTCTTTTATAGAACTGTTTTTCCTACAGATAATAATTCTTTGTTTGTTGAATTATCCTAGGACCTGCAAATCTTTTCATACCTTGAACTAAACAACTCTTTAAAATGCCTCTTTTTTTTACATTAAACATTTTTTTAAACATTTATTCATTTTTGAAAGGCAGAGAGAGACAGAACGCTAATGGGGGAGGAGCAGAGAGAGAGGGAGACACAGAAACAGAAGCAGGCTCCAGGCTCTGAGCTGTCAGCACAGAGCCCGATGCGGAGCTTGAACTCACGGACCACAAAATCATGACCTGAGCCGAAGTCGGCCGCTTAACTGACTGAGCCACTCAGGTGCCCCTACATTTTTTATTTATTTTTGAGAGACAGAGAGAGACAGAGCACAAGTGGGGGAGGGGCAGAGAGAGAGAATGAGACACAGAATCCGAAGTAGGCTCCAGGTTCCGAGCTGTCAGCACAGAGCCCAGTGCGGGGCTGGAACTCACAAACTGTGAGATCATGACCTGAGCTGGAGTCGGACGCCTAACCGACTGACTGAGCCACCCAGGAGCCCCATCTTTAAAATGCCTCTTAATCCATCCCCCCATCCCCCACAAAAACACTAGCACCTTCCAACCTGAACTGGTTGCTCTTGAAGCTGCTGCCCAGAACTCAGCTAGGAAATCCCCACCATCTCTCTGTCATTATTGAGTGCCCTGGGTCCTGGCTCCCTCGCTGTCTTGTCCGACCCGCTTGATTTGGTGAGCCACACCCTCTGGTAGCTCTCTTAGAAAGAGTGCATGGAAGGAAAGTTTTCGAGACTTCTGCTAGACCAGCCACAGTAGGAATTGGATACTGGAAAGTTTCTCCCTTTTAATACTCACCACCTCTCAGTGCCTGGCCCGTGTCTGGGACCCCTGGGACCTAGAGGGTGTGCCTTCATCCACATGATCTCATTCAGTCTTCAAGATACACTAATCACCCATTTTACAACCAACAAAAGCGAGGCACCAAGGTCACACACCCTCTGCAGCATCAGGGCCACAACTTGAACTGAATAATCAGCTGTGTTGAACGAGGGGTACTACCTATCCAAACCCAGCTGCTTCCTACTGGAGGGAGAATTAACAGTAGTGTGCCCTGAGCGGTAAGTGCCAAGTACACAGTCACGGGTGCGGGGCGAGTCTAATTATGAGTGGTGGCCTGTGTCTGCTTCCTCAGCACTTCAGCTCCAGTTTGCCATCCTTTGGCAGAAGTATCTTCCAGTCTTATTGATTGTGCATGTGTGTGAGCATGTATGGGAGTGTGAGAGAGAGATTGCTTTATAGTTCTGTTGCTAGCTCCTTGTGATAATTAAAACGCTCTGCCTATCATTCGTGTGAGCTCAGTATGATTATTTTTATTGCTCCAGTATCTGGTTCCAAGCAATGTAAGAATTTCACCCCCCCCTTTCCCGCTCCTTTTGTGATATGAAATGCCTCATTACTTAGCAGTTTTCTGCTGATTGCACAGTTTAGCATTTGATCTTTTTGTTAACCACAGTCAGGTGACCACACATGGGGTAATTAGATTAACCTGCCCCTCCTCTTCTTTAGTGAAACAATATAAAATCTGGTATTCTGTTGGCACATGCTTTCCTTAGATTAATGATCTTGGAGCTGCTGTGTGGAAATTTGCATAGCTCTCTACAGCTCTGAGAAATGAAAATGCCCAGCTGTCTAAAAGCTTTAATCAGGAAATGAGCATGAAATGGCATTGTTTTGTCACGGGCTTGGAATAATTTATTCTTGACAATCCAGTTATCCGAGATGGAAATGTATGTAAACATTCTTTCAACAACCAGTAAACAGGTGCTTTTTTGTTAAAAATTCAAGAATTTCTTTACTTGGGAGTGGCTTTCAAATCCTTGGTCCTCAGCACTGCTCGCTTACAGTTCATTCTATGATGATATTCCTTGTCTCTCCTCTTTTAAGTGGCAGTTTATGGAAGTTGGCCTTCCAGAGCAAGTGAAGAGAGCATAGACGTGTAGGTGGAGCATGGCGTGACCACGAGGAGTGTGGGCTTGGCCCCAGGACTGCCTGGGCTTCAGTCCTCAGTCAGCCCTTGACTGTCTTGTCCCCTCTTGGGATCCACCTCCCCCATCTGTCAGAGAGAGAGATAATGCCCCCTATTTCTTAGTGTGGCTGTGAGCACTGGATGAACTACTCCATGCAAACCCTTAGAACAGTCCCTTGCTCATAGTATTCATAATTGCAAGCTAATTCCATAGCTTTTAGATCTAGGAAAATGAAGAAGAGATTCACTTTCTGTTTTGTATGTAAGAGACCCCAGTGCATTTACATTTTTCCATTAGTTTATTAGTCCTAGAAGCAGTTGTGACTGTAAAAATTAACCCTGACCTAGACGCACATACTGCTGCCATTTATAGCTGGCACATAGTAGGCACTCACATATCTTTTAGAAGAATGACAGAGCTAATAATAATGGCTATGATTTATTGAGTGTCTGGGGATGAAAGATCACTGAGACCTCTTCCTTACCCCTGAGACCCTCACAGAGTAGCCGAGAGAGAGAGAGAGATCGAGAGTACAGGGGTCAGTGCTGTGACAGGGATTCCCACAAAGGGCCCCAGGAGCACGGGCTCTTCACCACCTTCAAAGCTGTTAAAAAGATGGCAAAAATGGCTCCCAGACCTTGGATGGCCCTTCTTTTGTCTCCAAGAGCAAGCTGTTGACCTACCACGTGATCCAACAATTCCTGTGTTTCTGGGAGTACTGTGTCACGGGGTAGGTATGATGTTATCAGGAACATTTAAAAAATTTTCCAGAAGAGGCTGTTGGAGAAAGTGCCCACCCCTCAGGGAGTTCGGTTTGAGATCTTGTGATTAACCTTTTTGAGCATAATTAACCAATCCCACACTGTTTAAGTCTTGTTACACTTGTACTCTGGGCACTAAAGTGAACTGTATTCTACCTATGGTAAAACTACAAATAAGATTTACTATTGCCTTTTTATAAGCATTTTATTTATTATTCTGGGTTGTTGTCATGACATTGATTATACTTGTCTTTCAAAATTTTTCTTTTTTTTTTTTAATCATATGAATGGAAAAGATGATTAATGGGCCTGGTATGATTTTCCCCACATCTTAACTTTCTTATCTCCCCTTCTTGAGGAAATAGATGGACTGGAGAGCTTTCTTTTAAGCTTTTATCTGTGCATATGTACGGCCATCACTGGGACCCAGTAACATTAGGATCATTAAAACTAGCAGTGGAAAGGATATAACTGAAGTGTATTTGGGGACAGTATCAATTTCTTGCTTGTTTGCAGAAAAAGTAACAGCCGATAGTCTAATGATTGGGGAATAGTAAACACATTTCCATCATTACTTTTTTTTAATGTTTATTTATTTTTGAGAGAGAGCAACGAAAAGGGGAGGGGCAGAGAGAGAGGGAGACACAGAATCCGAAGCAGCCTCCAGGTTCCGTGCTGACAGCACAGAGCCCAACATGGGGCTCGAACCCATGGACTGTGAGTTCATGACCTGAGCCGAAGTCGGATGCTTAACTGACTGAGCCACCCAGGCGCCCCTCAGTCGTTACTTTTTAAATTAAAAAGTTGTATGGCTAACACAGGCACACGGTACCAATTAAAAGTGACAAAATGTGTGCTTTCTCTGTCTCTCGGTCACCCTGTTCCCCTCGCTGGAGGCAGCCTCAGTTAATCACTTTGTTCTCTATTACACAATGAGGGATGCACACACTTTTACACAAATGCTAGCATACGTTATTAGGCTTTCTTACCTAGCAGCATGTCTTAGCGATTATCCTTATTTGTACTTAGAGACCTGCCTCATTCTTGGAGAAAGTTGCCTGGTGTGGATTTACTGTAATTCATGTAACTAGTTCTCTACTGATACTCATTTACATTCTTTCAGTCTTGCTAATTTAAGCAGTGTTGTAACAATTAATCTTGTACATACACCCTTTTGCACGTGTGCAAGCATACTTGCAGTTTAAATTCCTAGGAGTGGAAATACTGAGTCAAAAGGCATAGGCATTTAAATTTTTGATAGATAATTGCCACATTGCCTCGCACAGAGGTTGCGCCTATTTATATATCAATTTATACTCTCATTGGTGAGTGCGAGAGGGTATCTTCCTCTACACCAGAGCTAAAATTATATTGTTTTGATTGTTGACAATCAGATAGATTTAAAAAACAATTTTTTGCATCAGTAGCACTAATATAAATTCACTGGGTATCAGATCCATTGAGAAGCTTAATCATATTTAGTATCAAGAAAAAAAATGAGAACTCATTGTAGTAAAAATTATATTCACCCCCGTGTATGTAGACTATAACTTGTGGAGAGTTAGACTTGTGCTTACTATCCTCTGTACTTATTTACCCTTTGCACGGATACCAGCTGTGTGCCAGGCACTGCGCTCTGTGCTCTGAGCACAGAGACAGTATTCTGAGAGGGCCCGGACCCTAGAGAGGACTGGTGTGAACGTGATAGTATGCCGGGTGTAAATGTTGTGCTTTTAGTAAAAGGACACAGCCAGGAGGATTCAGGTCTTCTATCCAGTGTGCAATGCACAGCTACTGTCAAATGAATCCCACTGTAATTTGCATTTTTCTTAGGAGTGTGGTTAAGTATCTTTTCATAGGGTTGAGTCATTTTTTTCTGTGAATTATCTTTTGCTATTTTCTGTTGGGTTATTGATCTCTTTGCCAACACTTTGCAGAAAGTGTTCTCCATAACAAGCAGTGCTCCTCCACTTTGACTTTGGTTGATTAATTTTCTTTCTTTTCTTCTTCTTCTTCTTTTTTTTAATCTTGCAGTTATAGTTTTCTGTAGTTCATCAGCCCTTTCTTTTGCAGCTTCCACATTCTGTGTCAGTGTCAAATAGTCTTTCCCACTCTGAGATTGTAAAATATTTCTCTCGTATTTTCTTCTACTGCTTTTAAAGTTTCATTGAAAGAATTTTTTAAGTTTATTTATTTTGAGAGAGCATGTGTGCACGAGGGGCAGAGAGAGAGGGAAAGAGAGAGAATCCCAAGCAGCGTCTGCACTGTCAGCACAGAGCCCGATGTGAGGCTTGAACTCATGAACTGTGATATCATGATCTGAGCCAAAATCAAGAGTTGGATTCTCAACTGACTGAGCCACCCAGGCGCTCCTTTAACGTTTCATTTTTATTTTATTTTATTTTAAAATTTTAACGTCTATTTATTTCTGAGAGAGAGTGTGTGCACATGCGCAAGCCGGGGAGGGGCTGAGAGAAGGAGACATAGGATCTGAAGTGAGCTCCAGGTTGACAGCAGAGAGCAGAGAGGAGAGAGCCCGATGTGGGGCTTGAACTCAAACATTTCTAAATATATAAATGTTTATATATTTTTGAGAGAGAGGGAGACAGACAGACAGAGCCTGAGGCAGGGGAGGGGCGGAGAGAGAGGGAGACACAGAACCCAAAACAGGCTCCAAGGTCTGAGCTATCAGCACAGAGCCTGACGCGGGACTTGAACTCACAAACCATGAGATCATGACCTGAGCCGAGGTCAGATGCTTAACTGACTGAGCCACCCAGGCGCCCCAGGTTTCATTTTTAAATGAGTAAATTTATTTTGAATGTCTAACGTTCCCACTCTAGTAAAGAAATAGGTATTGCTTGTTCAAGGAAAATGAGGTACTGTGTGAATTTTCTTACTGTATCTTCTTCCTACTTAAGCCAGATCTGCATCCTGAGAGGCGATAAGTTGCTTGTGATCCGGTGAACACCGGTTGTGTCTTTGTAGGGATGACGCAGATTTCCATGTTGTCATAGCTTTCGGCTGAATTGAATGTACTACCCGTCGTCTGTAATAGGTGTCCTGCCCATAACGGTCTGCTAAGTTGGCCATTCATTTGACAGATATTTATTAGGTGCCCACTAAACCATGTCCAGACAGCTGGTTGTATTGACACCCTTTGATCCACTGGTAGTAATCTAGATGTTTAGCAGGGCATGGGCAGATCCGCAGGCACTGACTACCATGCAGGTAATTGCACTGTGCATAGATCAGGAAGTGGTGTTATCTCTTTGGGACACGAAGGCGGAGGTTCTTATCTTTGTCCGGCATGTGGCACTTCCTGAGCTCCTTGCAGCATTTATTCCCATCCTGCTGTCCAAGCGCTTCTTGCCTGGGCCTGTGTTATCAGTGATTCTTGGGAGATAATACTGCAAATGTAGGATATTGCAAATATGTAGTTGAAGATTTACATAGAAACATGACAATAGGTATCCTGTTACTTAAAAAGAACTTGTTAGCTTTGAGCTGAAAAGATCTTAGGTCTAATCTATGATGATATGTCAGAGCACTTTTCTAAGTGGCCACATATTTTGTTAAATGTAAGAAAGCCATTGTGTATGAGATCAGCGTGGTTTCACTATGTAATTTTTAGGGGAAAGTATGAAATATTTCAAGCATTTGGAAAAGAAACAGAATAGCAAATACCAGTGTGTCTACCCCCTCGATTTATGAAATCCTCATATTTTGCCATGTTTACTTCAGATGGTGTGTGTGTGTGTGTGTGTGTGTGTGTGTATTCTTTGTAAGTCTTTCTAATGAAGTTGGTGCATTTCGTGGTTCAACAGCATGGGTCTTTTTTTTATGTTTATTTTTGAGACAGAGACAGAATGTGAGCAGGGGAGGGGCAGCGAGAGAGGGAGACACAGAATGTAAAGCAGGCTCCAGGCTGTCAGTGTAGAGCCTGATGTGGGGCTTGAACTCATGAGACATGAGATCATGACCTGAGTTGAAGTCGGACGCTCAACCGACTGAGCCACCCAGGTGCCCCCCCCTTTTTTTAATTGTGATAATGAGATATTTTTTTAGCGAAACAGAATCTTCCAGCTGAAGCTCCCCTAGTGTTCTGCTCTTGCTTTCAAGATACTTACTGTGTCTTCCCAGGTGTCTTAAGATTTAGTAGCCTTTTCTGAATGGAACCAAGTGCTGGTAAACCAGTCTCTGCGAGCAGGTGACGTTTAGGGGGTGGCTGTTCCTCAAACTTGCCTTTAATGTGGGGGGGGGCAGTCAGGAAGGTATTATGCATGTAGGGGGTAGGTAATGTGCTATTTTAGGATTCTGTATTTATTCAAAACTCTCTTGCAGTAGATTTGCTGTAAGGGTTTGTTTTAGTGATTTCCTTTTATCTCCTGCCAGTGGTAATTTTGCAAAAAGGTTTTCCATGAAATGGCGTAGGGGGCACAGCTGTGATCCCACAGCCACACCAGGCCCTAAAGGGAGTCTTACCTGCGGAAAGAAACCAGGTTTGAGGACAGGCTGATGAATGCCTCCTTCTTTTCCCCTGCCCTGCTTCTGCCCTGAGCTGAGGGGATCCAGCCGAGGTTCGCTCTAATGTAAAAGGAAGCCCAGGACCAGCATTTTCTGCAGGTCAGGGCAGTACTGAGCTCCCCCTGGTGTCAGTGGCAGCAGCCCACTCCGTGTGCCTGTAATGTTGGTGGCAGGAGAGAAGGAAACATTGTGAGATGTGAGGAAAGCAGGTGAGGTCGAGAGGAAGGACCTCATAGAGGGAGAAGATCCACTCAGCTGATTGTGTCAATTAGATGAGTCACCCCTTGACTCATCCACTTGGTAGGAAGCATCTGGCACATTCCAATCGCCGGTCCCCATAATGTTGATCCCAGAAAGCTTTCCAGCCCCTGAGATGAATATTAAGACATCCAAGGGGCACTTGGATGGCTCAGTCGGTTAAGTGTCCGACTCGTGATTTTGGTTCAGGTCAGGATCCCACGGTTCGTGAGTTTGAGTCCCGCATTGGGCTCCGTGCTGGCAGCATGGGATTCTCTCTCCTTTCCCTCCTTCTGCCCCCCCCCCCCCCCCCACTTCAAGGTAAATAAGTAAACTTGAAATAAATAAATAAACTTAAAAAAAAAGATACCCAAGAACTAACTAGCTTTTCATGTTTTTGACCTTCTAGGATGAAATATTAGCACATTTTGATTTAAAAGAATCTGTTGTCCTCTGGCTTAAGCCTTCATATTGTTATTTTAAGTGGAAATAGCATACAGTGAAGTGCAGAGATCATATACATAAACATAGTTCAAAGAAGCTTTAGGCGTGTATATGCCTGTGCAACCTTCGCCTAGACCGAGTTATAGAACCTCCCAGTTATTACCTTCCCAAGGGCAACTGCTGTTTGGAGATCTCTCACCCTTGGTGAGTTCTGCCTATTGGTAAACTTTGCACAACAGAATCATAGCGTATGTGATCTTCTTGGTCGGGCTTCTTTCACTCAGAGTCCTGACTATGATGTTCATCTGTTTTGTTAGGTGTCATTCTTTTTTTTTATAGCACTTGCTGTTTAATGATGACCATGATGACAATAAATAATCAATTTGTATACTACTCTCCAATTTACTCTTTGACCCTGAAGACACATCTGTGATGGTACCAAAGCATTTAGCATTAGACTTCTTTTAGAGATGACAAAAGAGCTGCTGAGAGGCTTTCAGTATTGTCCCCAAGGTCATCCACCTAATAAATGATGATGCCAGTACTAGTTGTTGTTTGTTTTTGTTTCGTTTTTGTTTTTACTCACCCGTCATTCTCTCCATTTACCGTGAAGGCTGCATCTCAACTTGTGTCAAGGTTGGTAGTAGGATGAGAGGAGGGAGGGACTCCTAGACTGGACCTTCACTGATGTTTTACTGTGGAGTATTTTGGTTCATTGAAAGAAGGCAACTTTCAACCAGGCCACTCCCCAGCACCTGTGCAGTACATAATGGATGAGGGGGCTGAGGAGAAAAGAGGGAAAGCTAACTTCGCAGCCAGCCACATCCGGGCAACTCCACTCATCGGAAGGCAGACTATGCTGGTCTAGTTTCCAGTTGTGTACAAATTATGCATTTCCTCGGTGAGGCTATTGTTCACAGGCTGCTAAATGTGTCATGGCAAGTTTTTGCTAGGGTGGCATTATTGGGGCTTTTTGGCCTCCAGATGTGGGTGAGCCCTCTTGGGCTCTGATCAGTGTAGTGCTTTGGGAAACAGGAATGGTATGAGTTCTCTCCCTTCACTCAGGTTGTCCTTGTGACATAGTTTGAGTGTTATTGCAACATTGATATCTTACTGATGGCGTCAGTTCTGCTGTACATGCTGAGTTTCACTGTTGAGGCATCAGATTTGAGACAAAGAGAAGCTAGGTTTCCTTTACCGCATAAAGAGGTTTGCCGATACCCTGATGATTTTGTAGTGTTTTAAAGCAAGTAGAATCATGGCTGATTTATATATGTGGGGATGTGTGAATTTCTATAAGCCCCATGGCCCACAGTTCTGGCCCAGGGCGTGGCCTCTACCACTGGGATAGCAGAATCCAGTTTCTTAACAATGGTTAAAAATATAGGCCTAGTGTTAGAAAGTGGAGATTGAGGGTTGGGCTAAGGACACTCAGACCCAGGAGATCCAGAGTCGCATGACATGGATCAGAACCTCGGATAGCTCCAGCTAGCCGGATGCTGGCAGCTACAGGCAGGAAGGAGTCACTCCGGTGCCAAGTCCGCCCTCTTCTGCAGCAAAGAGCTTTTATGTGTGGATGAGAAAGGACTTCAAGGATTTGGGCCTCGGTATTGGTGGGTTTATGGATGAAACGGTACCTTATATTCTTGAGCTGTGGAGGGAAGTGAAAATTCCCACTGGAGCCATGGGTGGGGTGATTTTGAGTCTTCCTTCTATAGCCATGACACTAGTTTTTCTTCAGAGCTGAGGTGTAGTGGGAGAGCCCTGCCGGAAGGCCCAGAGTTGGGTCCACAGCTCCCCATTAATAGCTTTGTGGCCTTTGGCTGCTCTTGCATCCTCTCTGACTGGGTCTCACAATTCTTTTGTTTTGTTTTTTTTAAGTTTGTTTGTTTGTTTAGAGAGAGAGAGCGGGGGGAGGGGCAGAGGGAGAGAGGAAGAGAATCCCAAGCAGGCTCCACACTGTCAGTGCTAAACCCAATGTGGGGCTCTAGCTCACAAACTGTGAGATCATGACCTGAGCCGAATTCAAGAGTTGGACGCGTAACCAATGGAGCCACCCAGGCGCCCCTGGTCTCTGACTCTTATATGCAAAAATATGTCAGTCTGGAAGAATAAAGGTTTTATTTATTTTTTCAATAACACAATGACAGTGTTACTGTGAGGAACAAGTGAAGAAATATCCGCTAAAACACTTTAATTTCTATAAGCCTCTGCCAGTGTGAGGTTATGTCATTGCCAGCATCATCACCTATTTTTAGAGCCTACCAAGAGGACTCCATGACATCAGATGTCTGTGAAAGTCGAGGTGTTGTGAAAGAAGTGCATTCCCATCTTACATTTGCACGGTAATTGGTTCCATGGGGTCAGCGCGCATGTTGGATAGCTTGAGCCAGAACCCAGGACACAGGGATTTGTGGTTTACTATTCAAATTAAAAAGTTTTTAGATGAAAGGGCATGTCCTGTGGTCTTTTGGAAGTAACGGGAGGATTTCAATAGGGGAGTGACAAGTTCATACCTTTGTTTTGGGAGAGTATCTCTGGTGGCAGTGTGGAGGCTGATGTGGAAGAGGCCAGAGGCAGGGAGATATTATTGTCACTCCGGCAGGACTCAGAAAGAGTGGTTAAGAGATGAGCTTTGGGGGAGCCTGGGTGGCTCAGTCAGCTAAGCGTCTGGCTCTTGACTTCGGCTCAGGTCATGATCTCACAGTTTGTGGGTTCGAGCCTGACGTCGGGCTCTGTGACGGCAGTACAGAGCCTGCTTGTGTTCTCTCTTTCTCCCTCTCTCTCTCAGCCCCTCCCCTGCTTGTGTGCTCTGTCTCTCTCTCTCTCTCTCTCTCAAAATAAATAAATAAACCTAAAAAAAAAAATTGGCTTTGGAATGAGACAGGTTGGGTTCCAATTCTGGCTCCTATTTATTTGGCAAGCTTCCTTAATGCCCCGTGTCTTGGTGTGTGCATCATTGGTGAATAGGGTTGTTGTTCAGGCTACAAGTTGCCATCCAGGTGAAGCTCTCAGAGCACATCTGTTCAGCACGTGGCATGTACTAACATGTTAGCTGGTGTTCATGTGTATGTGTTCTTATGGGAAAATATGTGAGCAGGGGAGGGGCAGCGAGGGAGGGAGACACAGAATGTAAAGCAGGCTCCAGGCTGTCAGTGTAGAGCCTGATGTGGGGCTCAAACTCATGAACTGCGAGATCAGGACTTGAGTTGAAGTCGGATGCTCAGCTGACTGAGCCACCCAGGCACCCCGCGATTTTAACCATTTAAAATATACAGTTCAGTGGCACTAGCTACATTAACAATGTGCAACAGTTGTCATTAGCTCTGTCTAAAACTTTTTGGTCACCCCAAACAGATATTTGGTGACCATTAAACATTGACTCCCATCCCCCCTCCCACTCCCTGGTAACCTCCAGTCGTTTTGTCTCTATGAATTTGCCTAGTCTGGCTGCATTATATAAGTGGAATCATAGAATATTTGTCCTTTTGTGTCTGGCTTATTTCACTTAACACATTGGTCTCTAGGCTCATTCATATTGTAGCATGTATCAAAACTTGACTCCCTTTTGAGGCTGAATAATATTCCCCTGTATGTACGGACCACATCTTGTTTTTCCTTTCATCTGTTGATGGACATTTAGGTTATTTCTGCCTTTTAGCTGTTGTGAATAATGCTGCAGTAAATGTTGGCCTACAACTATCTCTTTGAGTCCCTGATGGCAGTACTTTAGGGTGTGTACCTAGGTGGAATTGCTTGGTCACATGGTGGTTCTTTGTTTAACTTTGAGGAACTACCATATTGTTTTCCACTGTGGTTGCACCATTTTATATTTCCACCAGCAATATACAGTGGTTCCCGTTCCTCCACATCCTCATCAATACTTATTTTCCTTTTTAACAAATTCTAGCCATATGTGTGTCTTTTGGAAGAAATGTCTCTGCAAGTTCTTTGCCTGGTATCCGTGGTTTTAAGGCAGTATAGGAGGAATAGAGAGAAACTGAGAGGTTGAGGAAGTAGATAGAGCCCAACTGGGTGACTGGTTAGGTAGGAGGGTTAACACTGAATTTTTTAGCCTGGGTAAGTGGGTAGATGTGGGCTGTCAAGCAAGATAGCTCCCTTCTGTTCCAGAAAAGGGGCAGGTCAGGGGGAAGATGTTGCGTTTGTAGGGGGGGCTGCATTGAGCCTGGTGTACCTAGATGTTGTACAGGTGGAGCCTACAGGATGCAATGCCATACCCATGTGTCTGGTTTCTCTGGAAAGATACAGGGCATATTTTAAGTTTTGTCTCCTCCCTGCTTCAATCTAAGAGGGAACTTAAGAAATGTGGGCATTGTTAGGCTTCTCTGTGTGGCAAATTTAAACAGTCATTGGGGGGGGCAGTGGAATCTGGGATTTATGAACCAACCTCTCTCCTAGTGCTGTTGTCTTAGCCCTTAAGCACCTGCTTGATCAGGTCAGTCCTTCCGTCCTCATGGGGTGCTGCCCTGAAGCCTTGGGTTTGAGTATTCTTAGAATCACAGCTTCTAGGGGTGCCTGGCTGGCTCAGTGACTGTAGAATGCGACTCTTGATCTTGGGGGTGTGAGTTTGAGCCCCACGTTGGGTGTGGAGATTACTTTAAAACAAACAAAACAGTCATAGCTTCTAAAGCTCTAGTGACCACTCCAGTCTCTCAAACATTTGCACCTCCCTCACCCTTCCCCATCTGCATGTCTTTAGCAGTTAGGGCCAAGCAAATGCTTGACATCTTGCCCACGACGCACTGAAGTTTTCTGAATTAGTCCTTGGTAACACTGGATGTTGTATCACCATGTTCTGTGGTGTCCAGGTGGGAAATTTGTGTGTGCACAGTCCTGTCCACACTGCAGTGGATGGTGAAGTTTGAGCAGCTGTTCTACTCCAAAAAAACAACCTCAGGGGAATGAGCTCCATGGTGGCTTGTTTTTTTTACTTCTCAAGCCATAGCAGCCTGGCAGCCATCCCTAAGAAAGCCACCCCTCATGTGGCTCACATGGGCAGTGTTTGTAGATTGTCCCCCGATGCCGTCTGCCTGTGAGGCTGTAGAAACCCCCTGCAACTGCTGTTCTAGCAGGTGGTGCGACTACCGAGGTGGGAGTCCGTGTATGTACACACGCATGCACACAGCTTTGTGCTGGCTTGGCCTAGAACACCGGCTGAAACTCTCAACCCACCAAAGCGACAGCTGCAGTTACTGGTTTCCGGTGGGGCCCTGGTGAGGGGAGGGAGGGTGAGGCTGCTGTGAACTGAGCCAGCAACTGGGGAATTGGATATGGTAACTAACACTCAGGTGTGTAGGAAGCTGCCGGCAGTGGCTGTGTTTTAACAAGCTTTTTTTCTTTCTTTGTGCCTCTGCCCTCTACCCAGGCTGAATCTCAGCCCCCTACCTAATTTACCGTCTTCATGTTCATTCCATAGAAGGAGCCCATCCACATTTCTTGCCCCATGTGCTTCCTAAAGAACACATGTCTCATCCTTGAGCCCTTCCTGCCACTCAGCCACACTCTGGGTCTAGCCCCATAGCTTTCACTTTTGCTCAAGTCAGCGTGATCATGGGCTCAGACAAGCCCAGAAACCCTCCACTCCAGACTTGCAGTTTGTGAGTTACTATCATTTCAAGGTATTGATGCTTTCAAAAATAATGATGTAAATTATTAGACTAATTTGAAATAATTCTATCAGCCATCAGGTTTTTAAATTCTGTATCTTAATGGATCTTGGATAAGAGACCCCTGAGAGCAAACTTTTCCCTAAAGGGCCAAGTATTTTAGGCTTTGATGTCCATTCCAAATACTCCGCTCTGCCATCATTTTCTAGTAGCCGTAGAAAATACCTCAATGGATGTAGGTGGTTGTGCTGTAATGAAACTTTCCTTACAGAACCGTGTGGTGGGCTGTAGTTTGCTGACCCCTGGCCTGGACTGATAGTCTTTATTTCTGTTTGTCATCTTACATTTTTCTTTGTCAAGAGTTAAAGAAAGCCAGAGGAACTTGCTGACTGTAAATGAACTTACATCATCTTCTTTTGGGTTTAGCATAATTGTCAGACAATGGTGATTTGGAATATATTTCTCTAAACCCTTGTTGGGAAGGATAGAAACCAGAAGGCTTTTAGCTTGTCTAAAGCTTGTCATTGTTCAAAAACTAGGACAGGCTGTCGCTTAGAGCTGAGTAGTGGCCTTTAGTATCACTCACTCTCTTTGTGGTCACTTGGAATGGCCATAGTCACATAAGGTCATGTCACCATACTGGACATTGTTTTCCTTTGTAGGAGTAGGTGCTTCGGTAATAAATGTAAGGAAAACGAGCTACAGCAATAGAGGAAATGGTATTCTTCAAGGCTCATGTTATATTGAGTTGAGGTCATCATAGTTCATTTCCAGAAGGCTGAAGCTTAAAATAATCAAAGAGCCATTTTCAAATTTCAAAAAACTATCTTATTTTCCTTTTATCTTCACAGGAAATAAAGAAAGAGATGAAGAAAGACCCTCTCTCCAGCAAAGCTCCAGAAAAACCCATGCACGAAGTATCCGGTGGAAATGTTTTGCTGTCTTCCGAAACAATTCTAAGAACCAATAAGAGAGGTATGGAAACAAAGAACAAGCCCCCTCCCCACACACAACCCCAAACTGGAAACTTCTGGGTGAACTGTGTCAAATTTGGAATTGCTGAAACATTGAATGGCATTTGCCCTTTTGTTTTTTTGTATAAATTTGGACACACACACAGAGCGAGTAATGATGTAACTATAATAAAGGGAACTGACAGAATTTTTTTTATAATGAGAAAGTAGACTAAATCCGTAAATGATGATTTTCCTAGGACTTTAGCTTTCGCTCTCATATCTATTTTTATGGATGAAAGGTGACTTTAGAGAATGCTGTGGTGCAGGCTGAGCTGTGAGTGTCTGGCCATGTTCTCTTTTTAATTTAACGGCAGGCTTTATCAGGGTCTTTCTCTCTACCTGCTGGGCTCCCAAACATAGACTGTGTCTCCTGGTTTCGCAGGCAGTACATGCAGAGATATAGCCCATACATCCATCCAACCAAGGGAACGTTAACCATTTTGTTTCCCTGTTTTGAGACCTCAAGGCAGATTTTCAGGTATTAGCTCCTTGGGGTTTTGTTTTCTCCCACATCCCTCCCTTGTGACACTGTTGTTTGAAATGATAGGAGAGAGAATATAAGATTGCAGGGAGGATTCGACTCACTTCTGTGGTCGCACAAGATTTCCTCGGTTTTTCCTGACCCAACCCTCTCTGTGCATCCAGCGGGGCTCACACTGAGCGTGCCCACGGTAGGGTAGCCTTCAGCTGCAGGCTTTTCACGGGCTTATTACTTCCTTAAAGAGAAATAGCTGGTCGGAAGCAGGAGCAGGAAATGTATTAGCCAAGAGTTCCATTAAAAAGAAAAAAGAAGGCAAGTTTACATAACCACAGGGAAGAACAGCTAATCTTTCATAAAATTTAGACAGCATAAGAATTTGTCCAATAAACTGCCCATTGATCATAGTGCTTGAGACATTAGCTTTGTGTCTCTCTTCCTTCCTGCTTCTTCCTCTACCCCCTCCAGCTGCCCTGGGTTACATTTGCTTTTCTGAATTATTCAGATGAAGCATTGGCTGCAGGCCCACGCTGGTTAGCAGCTATAGGATTTTCTTTCTTTTCTTGTTTTCTTTTTTTTTTTTTTTAAAGCCCATCGTACCAGTGCAGGGGATTTCCCATTTTAAGAATTAAGCGTACTTTGCTGTAAAACTGCAGCCATCCCCCAAAGCCCCTCCTGCATTCTTGCACGTAAGTTCCAGAACTCTTGAGGCCTGCCCTCGTCAGTTTCAGAGAGCCAGAAGTCCGTGTGTCTTTCTCCATTCCCACAGCTCGCTTGCTGGTCTGAGCCGTTCCTGTTCCTCCTCACGCTCCCTGGGTCCGTGAGCCAAGGACGGGCGGGCTTCTCCTGCCGGCCCTGCTTTCCTAAAGTGAATAAGAGAATTAAGGTAATTAATTAACTTAACAAGCTAAGGAATTAATTAAGTTAAAGAATTAAGGTAATTATCCAGATGAGTTTGGTAAAAATTACCTGAGAACTTGAAATCAAAGAAAGAATAAAACTTTTCAGATAATTGCCTTTTTACGTCTAAAAATCTGGCCTCTGAGGTCCTCTGCGGAATTCTTCATGATCCCGCAAAAGGCATTAAAAGGGGTGGCCTACCGACTGATGTTTTTTTCTCAAGTCTCCACCTTAGGCCTGCAGCCGAGATTTACGACCAACCTTTTACGCTGGGGTATTTTATATGAGGAATCTGCCAGTGGATCTGAGACTTGGGCACATGGAGGCATTCTGTAAATACGAAATGCATAAAATACCATCTTCATTCTGTCCCAGGCTTCACACTGACCCCCGGGTCACCTGGGCCAAACATAAATTCCCAGTTGAAGAGAAGCATTGTGTACCCGAGGCCAGTGCCATGTTTGGCCCTGCCCCCACCCGTCAATACTAACAGTATCCTACTACTCCTTATAATAAACAGCAGGGTGGATTGATTGGCCTTGTCAGGCCAGATAAATAGTTCATTGTGCTGAGCTCAAAAGCTACATTTTTTCCCCATCCCAAATCAATGAAAAACCACTTTTTTTCCCCCTTAGAACAAGGATCAGAGGCTAAATCTGTGGGATGATTCTAGTTACTTGTAAACACTTCCGTCCGACTGATTTTTCAAGTTTTGTGACTTATTGTAAATGACCCAAGTCTTCTCCTTCTCTTTGTTTCTACCAAGCTTTGTCCCTAGAAATCTCTGGATGTTTTTATCATTTGCTGTTGTTATGGAGGGAAGTTGCTTTCAGAGTTTAGTAACAGACTGCTTTGTTTCATTAACATAGGATCCTTCTGAGAGTATATGAGTCCTCCTTGTGATTCAGCCTTGGACCCTGTGAGAATTTAATACAGTTAACACAAGTTCTTTTTCTTTTAATAAAGAAAGATCAAAATCTATTTCTGTTATGAGTTTGAAATTGAGCTATTTCATTGGATCCTGAACTTGAGGTAGATGTCGCTGGAGAAGTTTGCCCAGTTGTGGCCAGCGGTTTGGGACATGCCTCATTTTGTGGCAGTGGGGAGTGGACTGTAGAACCTCACGGAGTGGGATGAGTTTACCCTCCCTAGGCCCCTGCATAAGGTCAAGAGATACCCTAGGTTTGAACAAAGCTAGTAATCGCCTTGAGAAAGGGCCAGACCATGGAAACAGTTTGGGGACCAATTAGTTTCAGTTTTCAACTTTAATCTTTGCACATTTCTGCAGAGGTGATTTAGGGAGGTACTGGAATGACTCCATGTGCTTTTCATTTGAGAAAAAGATGTGACTGAAATTGAGAAAGACACACACACACACACACACACACAGAGAGAGAGAGAGAGAGAGAGAGAGAACATTTCCTGCAGATGGCTTGGCAGCAGTCAGCTATACATTCCAGGAATTAGGGCATTTGTGTCTGCTCCCACTCCTGGCCACTTCTCTGGGCTTCACCCGAGTCCTAGTGAAGGAGCTTTTCCTTTAAAACAAGCTTTTCCCAGGGAGCAAGAAGTCAGTTTTCATTTACACTTGCAGCATGGCTGTTGTGTATCCTGAAGTTATCCCAGACTCCAGAATGTTGACAAACTATAGCCTGAGAATCTGAAAAATTTTTTGGAGCCAAATGACATTCTCATGAACCAGACACAAAAAGGTTGTTTCCTTCCGAGAATGATTTATTCTTTTGTTTCTTCTCTCCTTAAGCCCATTTGGAAGGATGATGAGCCCTCCTAAATTGGAATATTGATGTATGGAGAAATGTATGAAAAGCATTCTATCCTTGAGTTTAAAAGCAAAACTGAACACAATGGACATCCTAATAGTTAACAGCAAATACATTCAATACCTACTTGAACATGAGTACAGAGGACTTTGTCCATTTCTACTTGAATTAAAATGAAATTAAAAAAATCAGTTGGTTTCATCCTTAGAAGGGTTTCCCAACCCACTTTATTCATGGGATAGGTTAAGTGTCCAGGCTGTGATCAATACTGCCCTGGCCTTCGTAAGGACCAGCTTGTATTTCAGGGACCTAGTGTCTCACTTTTGCATCATCAGCAGACCTCATGGGGAAGCCGCCCCTCCCAGACCCTTCCTGCTGCCCGGGATTCTGGGTGTTGTTCCCTCCCCACTTTGACATGGATGCTAATGAGAGTTCAATAGCGCCTGTATACTGTGCGCCTGGCCCTGTGCTTGGTGCTGGGGCAGATCGGAAGACCAGAAAAACCCCAGCCAGTCCTGCCTGCAAGCATGTTCAGTCTATTGTATCACTTGGGAAATGTTAAGAAAGTGGTGTGCATTTCTTAAATCTTTTATATGGCAAGTTGGGGGTATGTCTCTTATTTACTTGTCATTCTGAATGTGAAGCCACTCCGTGGGTTTCTGGTTGGCTTTATGTGTCCTTGTTTCTATTTCCAGTTTATCATGAATTCAGTGTTTGGTAAGTCTCTATTGTATTTTGCACACTTATTCTTTGCTATTATTATTGTTATTATTATTATTATTGTTATGCTGTCCTGATATAAAATGTCTTTTATAATCACCTTTTTAAGTCGCTCTGCTCCTTTGGCATCTGCCTTCTGAAAGATAAACTGCTTTTACCATCTTTATTTAAGGTTTGTTGTGCATTTGCATTTTACTGCCCCTTCCAAGGATTAATGCCGAAAGATCTGATGGTCTTAAAAGATGTTATTTGTAACAGGTCTAGCACTGATGCTCCAACATGAGATTCAAGTTGAACTGGTCGGGAGGGTTGTTGTGGGAATTGCTATGTGGATATTACTTGGATTGTAGAACATGACTCTGTGGGCTAATTTGTTGTGTATTTAGTCCTTCAGACAGGTTTAATTCAAAAGTTTTCCTTAACAGAGGGACCAACAGCTGCTCTGCCTCTGGTGACACACTGTTGCTTTAAAAGTTAATGCGGAAATTCTTCAGAATTCATTTTGTGTGTGGATGGGCAATACATACATGCCCCTCAGCATAACACGGGCCCCGTGTTTTCCGCACGGAAGGGTTCTCCATTGTGGTCTGCTGGCTGTAGCCAGAGTGTGCCTAATGTTTATCTTTCTTTTCCCCTCCCAGTTTCAGCCCTGGTCATTCAAGTCCCTAAACATATCTGTCCATAGTGACCTCCCTCCCTTGTCTCTACTAAAGGGGAAATGTGTTTTGAGCTCTCACTTCTTTGGCATTTCTTTGGCTACTTGGAATAACGTTCTCGAGGTGTCTGTTGGCCTGTTAGGACGTGAGTGTGTGTGTGTGCACGAACATGCACCTGCTGCCGTGGAACTTTGTTGGCTCGGAGGCGGTGGCCTGGTTCTCTTGATAGGCTGTGGGCTCTTTGTTTGAAATGAAACTGTAAACAAAGGATGGAGAAAGCGTGTCTTTAATAAAGAAAATGTCAACTCCGTTGGTTTTCCAGTGCTTTGTCGTTCAAGGTAGATGCGAGTCCTGGGAATTTGTTTATAGAAATAAGACGTTTTTCCTTTCAAATTTCCTTTTGAAGCAACAAATGTGAATTATCCTGGTTAGCTAGGAATCTGAAAATGCAGCATGTTGGGTCAGATTTTCTCCAACTCTCCAAATCACCTGCTGACTTTACCTAAATTGCTGCCTTTCATGGACAGATGGAAGAGTAAGAAGTAAGAGAAGGCATTATTGTTGTATGTGGAAGCTCTTGGCTATCACCTGACCGGACTTTCCCATGGGGAGATGAAAATAAAGCTGGCCATCTGGCAGTGAACCTGGATGGATAGAATTCGTACATCAATAATACATATGTGCATCTGTGTAAATGTATCTGTATGTGCATTTATCATCTTTTTTCCCGGGGGCCTTCATTCTTGAAAGTTTGATAGTAAAAGGGCCATAAAGAGATCTTGTAAAGTAATTGATCCCTGGCTGCATTACTGACAGGTTCTACTGGGAGCCTGTGTTATTGGCTCTGTGGGACCAGTAGTTGCTGTTAGAGCATGTTCCCCCAGTTCACTTTCTTATCGGAGTATTACTGCCTCTTGGACCGAGAGATGGCACCCATTTCGGGTGGAAAATGCCATTTTGGGTGGGTGTTGCCATCATATATTTCCATACATTTTTATGTGTGGGTCATTGTCAAACTTGGTTTTAAGAAGTTTTCTTGTATTATATTTATCTCTTTTCAATCTCTGTGTCCTGTTTCCAAGATGTTAACACTAGAGGAATTAGTGTCCCATGGAATAATTATTTAGACTTCTACAGCACTCCTGCTGGGTTTCCACCCAAGTCCAACCAGAGGAGGAGCCAAGTAGTGGTTTGTGGTAGTGGCTCCACCTGGTGGCTGTCCTAGGAAACGCCTTCTTCTGCCCACCTCTTTCTCCTGGTAGGAAATGCCTGTGGGTCCTCTGACTTAGTGTTCTCAATTCATGCTTTTCCATCTTAGACCCATAGCTTCTCTTTGTTCCCTTCTAATTTCTTTTCTCTTCTAATTTTTGTTCATTGAACTCATAGAATCCGTTTCTCCATCCTTGTCCCATCTGTTACACCCCCGCTGACCAGGATCATTGTTGGTAAGCATTTAAAAAAAAAAAAAAAAAAAAAAGGACTCCTGTAGTCCTGACTCTAGGTGTAGATAGTAATTTGAACACAGTATAAAGAAGTACACTAAAATCCCTGTAGGTAAGCCAGAGTCTCCTCCTTAGTAGCTCTAAGTACCCCTAACTACTTCTTTACTTCTTGTTGAGCCCAGTTTTCCTCAAAGGAGCAATATTTTATGACTGATGTTGTTTTCAGTTGTCAGCAGGCGGCTAAATAAAAAGCCAACTGACTTTGTTGGCTTCATTATCATTTGTCAGTTCTCTACAGGAAGCCCCTTCTCGCCTGGGCGTGGGCCACCCACCCTTACTCCCACCCTGCCCTGCTCCCCTCTGGGTATACCACGGAGCATAAGTATTCTTGATAAATATAAATGTTTCTTTTTTCATTATCTTGTGTTTTGGGGTTTTGTTAGTTGATGACATTGCAGATGTGTTTTAGCTACATTGTGGGTTAGTCTGAGAACTTAATCCCCACTTATGACTTTGTTTCTATGAGAAAAAGCATTTGGAATTTCAAACACTGCATCATGCATAACCCACTTGTAAATCTGACTTCTTACTTTGATTTTTATATTACTGGCCTGAAGCCCTAGGTACTTTTTAAAAGCAGAGAGGTGCGCCTGGGTGGCTCAGTCGGTTGAGCGTCCGACTTTGGCTCAGGTCATGATCTCACAGTCCATGAGTTCGAGCCCTGTGTCAGGCTCTGTGCTGACAGCTCAGAGCCTGGAGCCTGCTTTGGATTCTGTGTCTCCCTCTCTCTCCGCCCCTCCCCCACTCAACACACACACACACACACTCTCTCTCTCTCTCTCTCTCTCTCAAAAATAAATAAACATTAAAAAAATTAAAAAAAAATAAAAGCAGAGAGTCCATATAACTGGGGATGACAGCACTTTTCTCATGCAGAGGAGTTTAAAGGTCACTTGGTACAGAATGCTGGACAACACACCCAGCCCCGAGGATAGCGCTGGGCAACCACATTGCACACAGTGCTCATTTTCACCAGTTCTGAGTTGGACCTTGGTGCGACCAAGCGTGTCTGTATATGGCATGTTCTAAAAGGGGGACTATTGTGTATTTTCACCTACTAGAGAGGAGATCACGTAACATGTGTGGCATGCTCAGAATGACACCAGGCCAGCATTTCCCAATGTGTGTTGCACCGAATTATGGCCCTGCAAAATACTGCACAAAAGAGGAATGGAGAGACAGAGATAAGGAGACGAAAAGGGAGAGAAAATTGGCTCTCTAGACAAGTACATTTGGGCCACATCGGCGTGCACTAACACCCTCTTAGAGACTGACAGGCCTGTTCGCATATTGCAGGCTCTCCGATGCCCTGTGGTAAGGAAACCTGCTGATCTTTGATCATCAAAGCACATTTTACTGAATACTAGTTAGGACTCTGCTTTAGGATGTGCAGGACTTGAAAATGTAGGACAAGGACCTCTCTCAGCATCTCTGAGATCATCTTCAGATTCGACCTTGCACAGGGAATGTTAAAGTGAGTGGCGATGGCCATGCTGGCCCTGTGAAAAACACTGACGAAGCCTCTGAAGCCCCCAGCCGCGAAAACATAAGTTGGGCGATGCTGGGAGAACGTTCCTTGAATCTAAAGCTTGAGAGCCAGTCCTTTCGGTACGTTTTCAAGTGACAAGCTGAAAGGGATTTTTTTCTTTTGATCGTTTCTTGGGTTCCTGTGTCGAAGAGTGCCTGGGCTGGGCTTTGGCAGGAAAAGTGGACTGAGGGGGCTGACCCAGGGGACGCAGGGCTGGCTCTACCTGGAACTTGGGTCAGGATGGAACTGGTATTCCAGGGGCAGATTCTATAATGAAGACGAAACAATAGTCCTACACAGTCAGAAGAGTCCCATTGCCTTCTCTACCCGCTTCAATTGAAAGACGGGGAATCTTAGCTCTCCTTGACTACATTAAAACCCTGATGAGGCATAAAGAAGAGCTTCGTTCACTCTCTCCTCTTATTAGCGAAAGAGGCTTCCATTTCGAGTTCAGATAATGAGCCCACTTGTGGGGCTGTGAGGCAAATCCACTTAGCCTGCCATTTAGAGCTCTGGAATCTAGAATTCCTGAGGTGGCTGAGGTCCCTGATAGTGTCCCAGCCTTCAGCCTGATGCAGGGACTCTCCTGTTGACATGCCAGGAAGGAGGACGTGGAACCTCTGCCCAGGGGACCTGAGAGGACACCCCTCTGATCTGGGGGACTGGACTTTGCTAAGGCCCACATGGGATTCTCTCTTCCAAAGAGAGGTTGTTCCGGGTAGAGAGCTGGTAGATTAATTAAAGGTAATTAATTAGAGGTATTGTATTGGGACAACAAGTGCCTTCACTTGTAGAAAGCCCTGGTAAAGGAGCCTTTTCTTCTGTAGCTTCCTCAGTTTCTTCTAATTACACCTGTTGATCTCTAGTCACAGCCTGGTTCCCCTGATGCCACCTGCAGCTTCAATTTAGTCTTTGGATTCATGGCTTTTTGTGCTTGTGAGGCCCCGGGACTGTTGTGCCCCGAACAATGAGGGCATTACCTGGCCCACCTCCGTAACCCATGGTCAGGCGGACAGTGGGCCCGGCTGCAGTGCCAGGTGGACCACTGTCATTGTCCCCCACCAGGAAAGGAAAGAGAACTTCCTATGTGTGGATGTGCATGTGCGCGTGTGTGCGCGTGCCCTCAAGGAAGCACTTCGGAGGAGGACTGAACCGCTTGTTCTGTTGGTAGTTTTCTGGAGACCTGAATAAGCTCAGTGGTAGTAGGGCCTTGTTGCAGGAAGAATGGCTGTTGGCAGACTCCAGCCCCCACTTCTGTTGCACCCCCAAAGTTTCCATGGGACTTGAGGCAAGTCTCATACTCTATTTTCCCATCTGTAAAATAAGGAGACTAGGCTTGTTAATTCCCTCAGGGAAACTGTCAGGCTAAAAATGGGGAAAGAGAATAAAGCTTGGGGCAGAGGATGTGAGAAAGTGAAATACTACTGAATGTAGTAGTAGTTGTTACTAAGAGCGGTAAACTGCTGGGAAGACCCCAGGATGTTGGGAAGAAACTACAAATTTATGGACACTCATAGTGAAGTGTTGTTTCCATGAAGCAATCAGTGATCAGATGCACGTGGAGCATTCTCCGGGGTAGACCATATGGTAGGCCATAAAAGAAGGCTCGGTAAATTTCAAAGAATTAAAATCATGCAGAGTATGTTCTCCAACCACAGTGGAATTAAATTAGAAGTCAACAACTGAAGGAAATTTGGGAAATTCACAAATATATGGAAATTAAATAGCATACTCCCAAATAACCAGTGGGTCAAAGAAGAATCCCCAATGGAAATTTTGAAATATTTAGAAATGAATGAAAATGAAAACACAATCACCAAAAATTGCCTGCGTGCAGCTAAAGCAACGCTTAGAGTAAAGTTACAGCTGCAAATGTCTATGATCAAAAAGAAAACAGATTTCAAATCAATACCCCAACCTTCCTTTTACCCCCCAGCTTCACTGAGATATCATTGATATTATAATATTGTGTAGATTTAAGGTGTAGAGCGTGATGATTTTGATACCTGTATATATTGCAAAATGATTACCACACTAAGGCTAATTAACATGTCCCTCACCTCCCATAATTACCTTTTTTTTTTTAGTTGTTGCTGTGAGAACCTATAAAATTTGTCTTTCTCTAACATATTTTACTTAGCATAATGCTCTCAAGGGTTCATTCATGTCACAAATGGCAGGATTTCCTTTTTTTTATGGCTAAAACATATTTCCAGTGTGTGTGTGTGTGTGTGTGAGAGAGAGAGAGAGAGAGAGAGAGAGAGAGACATTTCCTTTATCCATTCATCCATTGATGGACGCTTAGGTTGTTTCCATATATTGGCTATTGTGAGTAATGCTGCACTGAACACGGGGGTGCAGATATCTCTTTGAGAAAGTGATTTCATTAACTTTGGATATCTGCCCCGAAGTGGGATTGTCAATAATTTACTTTCTACCTTGAGAAACTAGGAAAAGAGAGGCACTAGGCTGGCTCAGTTGGTGGAACATGTGACTCTTGGTCTCGGGGTTATGAGTTCCAGCACCACATTGGGCATAGAGTTTACTTAATTAAAAAAATATTAAAAGAAACTAGAAAAAGAACAGCAAAGTAAACTTGAAGCAAGCAGAAAGAAGGAAAAAAATAATGATTAGAAGTAAGTGAAATAGAGACTAGGAAGATAATACAGAAAATTACTAAAATCAAAAATTGGTTCTTTGAAGTAGTCAACAAATTGATAAATGTAGAAAGGAGAGCAGATTTCAAATACCAAATGAGGAATTAAAAAGGGGACATCGCTGGGGCGCCTGGGTGGCTCAGTCGGTTAAGCGTCTGACTTCAGCTCAGGTCATGATCTCGCGGTCTGCGGGTTCAAGCCCCGCGTCGGGCTCTGTGCTGACAGCTCAGAGCCTGGAGCCTGTTTCAGATTCTGTGTCTCCCTCTTTTTCTGACCCTCCCCTGTTCATGCTCTCTCTCTCTGTCTCAAAAATAAATAAATGTTAAAAAAAATTAAAAAAAAAAAGGGGGACATCACTGCCAATCTTCGAGAAATTAAAGAGCTTGTGAGGGAATCCTGTGAACAACTTATGCATTCCTGGTGGGAATGTAAAATGGTGTAGCTCATTTGGAAAACGGTCTGGCCTTTCCTCAAACTGTTGAGTGTAGAGTTACCACATGACCCAGCATTCTATACCCAAGAGAAATGAAAACCTATGGCTACGTACAAACGTGTGCACTAATGTTCATAGCAGCGTGACTCATAATGGCCTTGAAATGGAAACAACCCAAGTGTCCATCAGCTGAAAAGATGAACAAATAGTGGACTGTTATTTGGCAATAAAAGGAAATAAGTACCGATACATGCCAGAGCATGGATGGGCCTTGAAGACCCGATGCTAAATTGAAGAAGCCAGACACTAAAGGTCACATATTTTGTGATTCCATTTATATGAAGTGTCCAGAAGAGACAAGTCCCTGGACATGGAAAATAGGTTAGTGTCTGCCCAGAGCTGAGTGTGAGAATGGAAAGTGACTGCTGATGGACAAGAAGTTACTGTTTGGGGTGATGGAGATGTTCTAAAATTAGGCTGTTGTGATGGTAGCACGACTCTCTGACTATAGAAAAACCATTTATTTAATCAGTTAAAATGGGTGAATTTGTATGGCATGTAAATTATATCTCAATAAAGCTGGGATGGGTTTTTTTTTGACGACTACCACACAGAGTGGTGTTAAAATGCAATGTCTGGCTGTGCCTGTCTGTCTGTTTGAATCTTTCCCTTTTACATCCCCTACCACTACCCCCTCCCAGCCGATGGACAAGATGTGTCATTCCGTTTATTCAAGTCTTTAAAAATTATATGTTTCTCAGTGACGCTATTTTTCTTCATTCAATCAGTTGCCTAGGAGATAGTGAGTGTGAGGGATCAAAAAGACACTGTTTTGCTGGGATGACCTAAATATTAGATAATCGATTTGAGAAGGGTAGAGAACTGACTGTGGCATTCTATTGTTCATTTCTTGAGAAAAAAAAAATGAGATTCCCTGTAAATCAAAAGGCAAACCTCTTATATTCTGAATTCTGTGCTTCATAGAGAGAGCCTTTCCTGGAAAGGAAAGAATCCATTTAGGGTTCCAATTTTTCTTGCCATTGTAACTCTGCATTGGCTATTTTTGCTCATAAATCTTTTCCGCAGCCCTGATGATTTCTTTATGAAAGATTCTTAGATGTGGAATTACTGGACAAAAAGCGTGTATGTATTTTACGGAACTTTAAGCCATTATTATGAAATTGATTTCTTGAAGGGTCGCACCAATTTACATCACCACTAGGAGTGGGAAGAGTGCTTGTTAGGGTTTCAAGCTTGAATTTCTTTGATTAACAGAGTTCTTGAGCATTTTTTCCCTTCTGTCATTTGTTTGTATTCTTTGCTCTCACATCGAGGTCTTTCTGTTTTTCTTACTGATTAGCATATTATTCCTTGGTCATTTCTGGCAAATTTTGCTTCCCAGTTTGTTGGCTTTTCACTTTGTTTACAACTGGTTTTGATGTACAGAAATGGTACTTTTTTACGGGGATGAGAGTGTTGATTTCTTTCATGATTTCCATGAGTAAATTCTCACCTAATTTTTCTTCTTTATACTGGCTTCATTTTTTACTTCTGATTTTTAATCTCTGTGGTATTTTGATGTATAGTATGTGGTTAGCATGCAAACTGATTTTTATTTTGAAATAGCCACTTTTCCAGGACCATTTATTGAATAATCCACCCATTCCCCCGTGAACTGTGATGTCTCATTTATCATATGTTATTATATATAAGACATTTTTCCTGGACTTTCACTTCTGTCCCATTAATTTGTTTTACCATTCTTGTACCAATGTAGTTAACTATCGTGGCTTTATAGGACATTTTAGTATATGATATGGCTTTTGTCCTTCCTGTTATCACATGTCATTTTCAAAGCTATTTTAGCTATTCTCGTTTGTTTTAAAATTATGTTACCCAGTTGTTAAAAACTCCATTAGGATTTGAATTACATTAACATTGCACATCGATTTAGAAAGAACTGACATTCTTGCAACTTTTTTTGTTTAACAGTCTTGTATCGTGTCATATGAAATGTCTTTATGTATGATAGTGTATAAATGAAAGCCTCTTCTCCCCCGTGCCCCCCTCCTCTTCTGCAGATATCCTGGTGGGCCGGTTCTTGCAACTGTATCACCAAATTAAAATGTATATCCCTTCTGAATTCTAGACAGCTAATTCTAGTGACCCAGTGACAATAGGACATCACTCTGTTTAGTCAAGTGTCAGTTAATGTTTTATTTGTGCAGTCTTGCTTACTCCTTATGTCATTCCTACAGAGATTGGGGTTATTGTTGGCTTTTGCAAATAGAATCTTTTTCCCCTTGTATTTTTTTTTCTTATCACTGATACACAGAAGAATTTAACTTTTGAATATTTATAATAGCTCTTTGTGGAACACTCTTGTTAATTGAAAAATGTTCCCCTGTAATATTGAGGGAACTGATAGTATTTATCGGTCCCTCGCTTTCAGAAGGCGGATGAATGGAAATTACAAAATGTTGTATTTTATTTAACAAATACATTTGATAGAAACCAAAATTCCTTAGCTTGGATAGAGCTTTCCGGTTTGTATACGTAGACAAGGACCGAAAGACTCACTCCCATCTTACACTAAGCCCATGAAGGTGGGGAGGGGGCAGTCGCCATTATAGGTGTGTTGTAAATATAAGGAAACTGAAGGGGGCAGAAGTGAAAATGACTTACGGGATGCCGCAGAAAGGCAGACCTGGAAGGTCTCTTACTGCCTTCATCTCAGAAAAATATAAGCAGTGATGAGTGATAGTGTCCAGAAAGCCTTAGGGAATGGCGCATCTTAAATGATGATTTTTGGACCCTTGTAGCTGCATTCTATTCTGTTAATACACTTGTGTGCTTGTGTGTGTGTGTGTGTGTGTGTGTGTGTGTGTGTATCCATGTTTATACTTGGACTTTTTTTACTAGATTATAAGCTCCTTGAAGAAAGAGGCCTTATTATATTCATCTTGGAGCCTACTTTATCGGATGGAAGTATATGCTTGTACTCACACACCCTAACCCTTTTGCGGAGTGAGTTATTGAAAAGAAAACTACCCGAGGGAGAAGAAGCTTTATATTTAGTTATATATTTAAGGAAAAGCTGTTGAAAGTCGGTGATTCAGAGCAATTGCCTTCGTTACTGAGTGCTGAGGGAGAGGGAAGACTTCTTAAGGGTCCGTTTTAGAAAGTGGATCATGAGAGTAAGTACTGAATCTGGCTCTCAGCCTCATAATGGGCCATTAGTAGAGTGAGAAAGCAAAAAAGGTTTTCGAAGGAGGAGATTCGAACTAGACTGAAAGTAGAATTAAGTTATGAGGGTAACTGTGTTTGAGAGACAGCTCCTCCATTTTTCCTGTTTCCTAGTATAACATGAGCTGAGAGCAAGGGAATATTTCCAGGGTAAGGGAAGCTCTAGTTTCTGTCATCATTTTAATCTGTATTTGGTTTGTCACCCTTCCGCAAGGTTTTCTAAATAAAGTGTAGAGTTGAGTTTATTTTACATACAACAGTATGTCTGCTCTTCCCTTTTTTGTTGGAATACACAGACCAGACTTCGCTTTCCCTTCCTTTCTGCACTTCATCCTCTCTGAGATTTGATTGCTCATCATCACTCTCGTCAGAGCAAGGGAGGGAAAATGAAGATATTAATCAAGGGAGGTGGTTAGATTATGTGATTATATGTTAATTCTGTTCATCAGGAACCCATTATTACGAATTATCACTGATTAGTATTGTGTTTTCATATTTCTGTGTAACCACCTCCAGTTGGGTTGCTAGAGATGTTGGAAGTCTGGAGCCGGCCCTGCCCCCCCCCCCCCCCCCCCCCCCCCCCCCACCCCCCCCCTCTCTTGCTTCTTTCCCTTCTCCCCACAGCCAGCAGCTTGGATGGATTCTTCAGTATCGTCATTCCTTCCGAAGCAAAATCAGATTTCCAGAATGTTTTGTTATTGAGTTTCCCCTGTATTCTTTTTGACCCTTTTCTAGGCCATGCTATTTGACAGATTAAAGCAAACAAATGAACACAAGCATGCAGTTAATTGTTATCTTAAAAAAAACACATTGTTTAGGAAAAAAAAATGACATCAGTTTTATGTTTGACTTTTAAAAAGCTTTAAATCAACTCTTTGATAGTATCATTGGGAGTAGCTTGTTTCTTTTGAAGAAGTTAGCTTCCTTTGTAATTTACTTTTGATGAAATCATTGAGATAAAAGATAAGGCATATCTATACAAACAAAAAAAAGTTATATACAAAGAAAAAAGTAAGCAAGTTACTGATGTGTCTGACAACACTGTGGACGGGGACAGGCAAACAAAAAAGAGCCAGGAATGCAAATTCGGTATCTGTTTTGTGCATAGCTGTATGCTTAAAAAAATACATCACCTTTCCTCTTAAACCTTGTCCCTATAGCTCTGACTTTTTTTTTTTATGGAATTCGTGTGCAATTCAGTCATGTTTTGTTTTATTTTTTATTTTATTTAAAAATTTTCTAATGTTTATTTTCTTTTTTTGAGAGAGAGAGAGAGAGACAGACAGACAGACAGACAGACAGACACAGCATGAGCAGGGGAGGGGCAGAGAGAGAGAGGAAGACACAAAATCCAAAGCAGGCTCCAGGCTCTGAGCTGTCAGCACAGAGCCCGACACGGGGCTCGAACCCACAGACGACAAGATCATGACCTGAGCCGAAGTCAGATGCTTAACCAACTGAGTCCCCCACGTGCCCCCCGTTTTGTTTTTTGTTAAATGTTTATTTATTTATGGGGCACCTGGGGGGCTCAGTTGGTTAAGCGTCCGACTTCGGCTCAGGTCATGATCTTGTAGTTCATGGGTTCAGGCTCCATGTTGGGCTCTGTGCTGACAGCTCAGAGCCTGAAACCTGGTTTGGATTCTGTGTCTCCTTCTCTCTCTGCCTCTCCCCAGCTCGCACTCAGTCTCTCTGTCTCTGTCTCTCTCCCCAAAATCTCACGGTCCATGAGTTCGAGTGCCGCGTCAAGCTCTGTGCTGACAGCTGAGGGCCTGGAGCCTGCTTCTGGTTCTGTGTCTCCCACTCTGCCCCTTCCCTGATTGCACTTTGTCTCTCTCTCAAAATAATAAATCAATATTAAAAACGAAATTTAAAGAAATTAAAAAAATAAATGTTTAATCATTTATTTTGAGAGAGAGAGAGAACAAGCAGGGGAGAGGGGCAGAGGGGGAGAGAGAGAGAATCCCAAGCAGGCTCCATGCTCAGCACAAAGCCTGATGTGGGGCTCGATCCCACAAACCAGTGAGATCATGACCTGAGCCGAAATCAAGAGTCAGACACTTAACTGACTGAGCTACCCAGGTACCCCCGCAATCATGTTTAAGAGCTTTCTTTCTTCCTTCTCTCCCTGGCTCCTTTTCCATCCCTCTCTCTGTGATGACTTATTCTAAGCTCCATTCCATCCCGGATCAGGTCTCTAGGCTATGTACACGTATGTCATTAACTTTTATTTACATTTGTACAGGCTTGACAGGAATACACGGATCATTGAAATCCAGGATGATCCATAGAAACCGTGTTGCAGCTTAACCGTAAATCTTTTACTAGAAAAGTTTACGTAGGATGTGATTTAATTTTACTCCCTACCGATCCTCTCAAGTGGGTGTGTTAATACATTACAAAATGACCAAACCTAGGTGGCAAGGAAGAAAGGAGGAGGTGCAGGATAAATCTCTCCCTCCCTCCACATCTTCATAAATTCTGAACTGTATTGATCCATTCATATTGATGTATGAACTCATTCTATCAAAAGCCCAAGTTGAAGTGGAAAATGGAAAGTGATCATTTATTAGAGTGTGTGTCAGCTTTATGCTGAAGCAAACCAAACAAACAAAACCACGCAGGCCTGAATGGCCTCTCTTTCAACCCTTAGCTTGCGAATGGCCGGAGGCAGACAGGGCCTGCGCAACCAGCAAGACTTGATAATAGTTGACAAATATCCTGTCTGTTTTCAGTGGCTTAGAACTTGACTGTCAGTTTGTAGCGGCTGGAAGACCGCCGTGTTTCTTTTTCTTTCTCATACTTCTGCCCAGGATAATTCAGAGGCCCTGGTTGGAGAACTTCTGAGACATCCATGCATTTCTCAGCTCTCTTGGCCTGTAGCCATTTCTGGAAGGTCATTTCACCGTTCATTTCTTTTTAAAAACATTTTATTTTTAAGTATTCTCTACACCCAATGTGGGACCTGAACTCACAACCCCGAGATCAAGAGTCTCACGTTCCATTGACTGAGCCAGCCAGGCGCCCCTCATTTCACCTTTCCAAATGTCTATTTCTTTATCTACAAGTTGAAAGATTGAAAAGTTTTCAGTATTTTTTAAAGTTTATTTATTTTGAGAGAGAGAGAGAGAGAGAGAGAGAGAGAAAGCAAGTGCAAGCAGGGGAGGGGGAGAGAGAGAGGGAGAGAGAGAATCCCAAGCAGGCTCCACACTGTCAGCACAGAGTCCGATGTGGGGCTCAAACTCATGAACAATGAGATCATGACCTGAGCTGAAACCAAGAGTCTAACACTTAACTGACTGAGCCACCCAGGTGCCCTATCCAGTATTTTTTAACCTGAGGACCCTTTCTAAAAGCTTTTGACCCTTTTGATGGCAAATTTCTGGGTCTTCATTAGCACATAACTAGTTCTTCAAATTAGGCTCAAGGTGCTGTTTATAGATAGTCCTGCGAAGCTTTTTGCTCTGCGAACGCTCATTTTGGCTAGTAAGCCTTTTGGAATCTTAAAAAGTTTAAGGATTCCATTCTTTTCTTTCAAACCTTTTCCAGGGTCACTAGGAAGGAATATTCTGGTCTATGCTGCATATTCTCTGCAGCTCATTTGAGCTCCTACAGCCAACAAACATTTATTGGATGAATCAGCTTTCCACATGACCCGTCAGAAGCTTTGGGAGAACTTTAGAGAATTCTAGCTCTTTGCTGAGAAAGCCTTATGGCAATTTTATTGAGTGGTGAAGTTAAAACAGTGTTTTGCCGTTGGTAAACCACCTATTCTTGCCCACCGCATGGCAGTGCAGTCTCTTTACTCTGCTTGATTGTGCTGGGTTGAATGGGTGGTGAGATGTGTACTCATTTTGCATTCAGTTCAGCATGTTTCAGAATCCTGTCTTCTCCAAAGGCTTTTCATATCCTCGCCATGTTTATTTCAGTGGGTGTGGGATTACATCATTCATGGTAAATTGGGTTGAGTTGCAAACTCTAGGTACCAATCCCATCCCTTCAACTTGGTTAGATGACGCCTGAAGACTGCTAACTAAGTGATGAGGTTTGTTTTTTTTTTTAAGCATGTTTCAGGTTTCAAAATAAGATTTTAATAAAGATATATAAAATGGGGGCACCTGGGTGGCTCACTCGGTTAAGTGTCCGAATTTGGCTCAGATCATGATCTCACGGTTTGTGAGTTCAAGCCCTGTGTTGAGCTCTGTGCTGACAGCTCAGAGCCTGGAGCCTGCTTTGGACTGACTCTGACTCTCTCTCTCTCTCTCTCTCCCTCCCTCCCTGCCCCTCCCCCACTCACACTCTGTCTCTCTCTCTCTCAAAATAAATAAAATTAAAAATTAAAAAAATATATATATATAATGAATCAAGAAGGGATATGAACAGATATTTGTATACACATGCTCATTGCAGCATTATTTACAGTAGGCAAATGGTAGAACCAACCCAAGCATCCATCAGCAGAAGAATAGATAAACAAAATGTGGTCTCCATACAATGAAATATTATTCAGCCTTAAAAAGAAAGACTGCTGTCAGCACGGAGCCCGACGTGGGGCTCAATCCCATGAACTGTGAGATCACAATTGAAATCAAGAGTCAGCTGCTCAGCTGACTTAGCCACCCAGCCTCCCCAAAAGAAAGAAATTCTTATATGTGCTTCGACATGAATGAACCTTGAGAACATTATGCTGAGTGAAATAAGCCAGTCATAAAAGGACAAATATTATATGATTTTATTTATATGAGGCATATAGAATAGTCATAGAGACAGAAAGCAGAGGTGCTGTTACCAGGGGATGGGGTGTGTGGGGGGACATGGGGACTTCGTGTTTAACGGATACAGAGTTTTAGCCTGGGAACATGAAAGGGTAGATGGATGTACAGTAATGTGAATTTGCTTAATGCCACTGAACTGTGCATTTTATGGTGGTTAAAATGGTGAGGGGGCCTGGGTGGCTCAGTCAGTTGGTTCAGCATCCGATTGTTTTTTTATTTTTTTTTAAATGTTTGTTTACTTTTGAGAGAGAGAGAGAGAGACAGAGAGAGACAGAGGTGTGAATGGGGGAGGAGCAGAGAAAGAGGGAGACCAGACTCCAAAGCAGGCTCTAGGCTTGGAGCTGTCAGCACAGAGCCCTCGGGGCTCAAACTCACAGACCGTGAGATCAGGACCTGAGCTGAAGTCGGACGCTTAACTGACTGAGCCACCCAGGCGCCCCAGCATCTGACTCTTAATTTCAGCTCAGGTCATGATCTCATATTTCGTGAGTTCGAGCCCTACATTGGGCTCTGGGCTGACAGTGCAGAATCTGCTTGGGATTCTCTCTCTCTCTCTCTCTCTCTCTCTCTCTCTCTCTCTCCCCCCCCCTCCCTCCCTCCCTCCCTCTTTCTGCCCCTCCACTGCTCATTCTCTCTCTCTCTCTCAAAAATAAATAAATCTTTAAAAAATGGTAAATTTGATAGTATGTATGTTTTATGACAAAAAAAAAGACCAAGAATAATATGACAAATACCCAACAGCCTTCTACCCACTGTCAACTGAGAAATTTAAAAAATGGAGAACTTCATGTCACCTGTGTTACCTGGTCTCAATTTCATTGTGTATATTTTGAGGAGGGAATGATGACGAGTCAGAGACTTCTTTGTAAAAGAGCTTTCTTTCTGCTTTATTTTCCGTCTGCATTTGTTAGCTAAAGATAAACATACTACAACAGGTAAGAAGTGAATAAACTTATTGTCCTTTAAAATTAGTGTTTCTAGAAACTTCTAAAAAGATTTTTTTTTTATAAACTTCTTTTACCCTCTGGGCCTTCCTTAATATGGAGAAATAGTCCAGGGAAATAACCCTCAACTTACCAGGACAGAAGACTAAGAGAAGATATTTTCTGGCCTTTTACTCCCTGCATGTATGTTGTAAACATTTTTTGAGGATCTGCTCTGTGTCAGGCAGTGTCGTATCAGTTACCTGTTGCCACAGTTATGCTGCGTAACAAACACCCACAGAACCTCGGTGGCCCAACAGTAAGCGTTTATTGCTTTTGAGTCTGGGGCCAGCTGGAAGCTGGCTGGTGACTTTTCTGATTTTGACTGGGGTTCCTCCCGTGTCTTGAGGTCAGCTAGCCATTTGCCTTGACCTCAGCTGCACGCCCAGGGCACCGGCACTGCCTCGTGTATCTCGCATGCTCCAGCAGGCTGGCTTAAGCACGTTCACATAGCAGTGGTAGAGGCATGACCGAGAATGGAAACTTCCAAGTTCTCTTGAGGCCTGGGCTCCAGACTGGCACGCTGCCACTTCCTTTTCACTTTGTTTTCCAAAGCAAGTCCCATGGCTTGGGGAACCCTGCTCTGTCTTTAAGGGAAGCACTCTAAAGTCATGTGACATAGGGCATGGGTACATGAGAGGTGAAGAATTAGGGCTAAATGCGGTCCGCACGCCCCACCCTGTGCAGAGCGTCACAGGAGAGACACGTAGGCGGTCCTCTTAACAACCCTGAGCGGAAGGCGGCATCCTCCCAGCTTTACAGTCGGAGCGACGGAGGATCAGAGAGGTTCTGTGATGTATCCAGGCCACACTTGCAATGAGAGGTATAGTTTGGGTTTATACCGAGGTTTGTCCAACCTCTTCCTCTATGCTGCCTCCGACTCCACACAGCATCTTGGATTACTGCCTCTTTCTGGAAACATCTGCCTTGCCTTTTGTGTCTGTGTATTTGCCCCCCTCACCCCCACTATACCTCTTTATTTTGCTGGCTCCTCTTCTCAAGCTTCTTAAATGTAAGCTGCTTTTATGGTTCTGTCTTTGGCATCTTCTGTTGTCTCCTCGCTCCTGGGCTCAGCCAATGCCACAAAGCACACAGGCCCCAAAGCCAACCTCTCTGGGCCACACCTCCCTCCTTGCTTCCCTCACCCCTTATGTCCACTCTCAGACACTCTGTGCTGGTTAATGGTCTCTCAGCTGTAAGTCACAGTCACCCTGGCTTAACCTGGCTCAGGTCATAAGGAAATGTCTGTGTTGCATAACCAGTCCGAGGGCAAGGCAGGGACTCTGAGTTGGCTTCATGCTGTGGTCTTCCCTGCTTACATCTAGTGGGGGAAAGGGCAGGGGCTTCTCTTCTTGGAGATGCCCTGGGCCGGTCCATCTTCATCTCTCACTGCCACCCTGCCCGTCCCTGAACCCATCCCTGGCCCTAGCCCAGGGCTAGTGGTCTGCAGTAGAGTGGCTGACAGGGGGCGACTACTGTGTCCCCAACTGTGCCCGCAGGATCGAGCAGCACATTCTCCTGCCTTGTCCTTCCCCTTCTCCTGCTTCATCATTTGTTGTTTGTCCCTTTGGTTTTGAGGTCATTACTAAGGAACTGTTCAGGGTCGGGCTCCAGGAGAGCCTCTAGTAAACCCCAAGGAGGCTAACTCAGGTGCTGCTCATAGCAGCCTGGGATTTGAGAATCAGACCGTCCCGGGCAGCATGGGCAGGGTGAGGAGAGCACCCGTTGTGGTGGTCATAGGAGCACCTAACCCTGCCTCAAAGGCGGTCACAGATGGTGTCTGGGAGGGTGTCACATTTTTTTTCTTTAAATTTTTTTGAACGTTTATTTATTTTTGAAAGAGAGAGAGAGCAAGTAGGGGAGGGGCAGAGAGGGGGAGACACAGAATCCGAAGCAGGCCCCAGGCTCCAAGCTGTCAGCACAGAGCCTGAAGTGGGGCTCAACCCCATGAACCGTGAGATGATGACCTGAGCCGAAGTCAGACGCTCAACCGACTGAGCCATCCAGGCACCCCTGGGAGGGCGTCAATTCTAAGCTGATTATTCCACATTAGCGATGTCTCTCGTTCTTCCCTAAAACAAAAAAATCATCCCTGGTCTCTGATTTAGACCCTTATCACTTCTTGTAGACCAGAGATTGGCAAACCACAGCCTATGGGCCAAATCTGGTACTGCTTATTTTTATAAGTAAAGTTTTATTGGCACACAGCCACACCCTTTGGTTTATGCATTATCTGTGTGGCTGCTCTTACTTTACAATAGCAGAGTTACACAGTTGCCACAGGGACTTCGAGGCTTGCAAAGCCTAAAATATTTATTCTCTGGTTCTTTACACAACGGCTTTGCCAACCCCTGATTTAGACGGGCAGAAAAACCCAATTCCTGCCCTCCAGGAGGTTTCATCTCGCAAGAGGAGACTTGATATAGAAAGCTTTATAATGAAGACTGTTGGGGAAAAGATATTTAAGTGCTGGAGCAAGTAGTACAGACACAAATCAGTGTCATTGGAAAAATCCATGCACATGTATTTCTCTCTTCTCCCCTCTGCTGTTCCTTTCTCTAGTCCATGAACAAATCCACATTCATTTTTCTTGCTTCAAGATTTCTAGATTGGCATTTTCTAGATTTGCAATTTCTAAATTTACACTTTTCGTGACTCTTAGTTCCTTGCCTCTGAGGGGGAGAGTAAAGGTGCACAGCAGTTTGGAAAATGAAAAGTCAGAGTACGAGAAACCATTTTTTAAATGCACCTTTGCCATTCTCCCATACTTAAAAGGAATGTAGGACTTGCTTAAATAAATGAGAAAAACCTTTATTTGCTTTCAACAAAGAGCTAATATATGCATTACTACCCTATTTGCTTGAAAAAAGTCTGCTCAGAAACCTTTTACAGGTAGCCTGGTCCATTTCTCTGCACTGCTCATGGGGTCCTAGAAACCTGTCCTTTTCTAGATGACACCCCTGCACAGGGGCCTTGGCATCAAAACCATTTGGAGCCCCTAGAGGAAGCCCCTCATAATGGGATTTGTTGTTCTGATGACCACAGAATTGCCCCCTCAGAAGGCAGCTTTTGTGCTATTCCGTTGTTTAGACTTCACTGCTCTTTTTTTTTGGAAGATTTGAATTGTGCATTTTCTTTTAGACTCTTCCTAAGTTTTCTTAATTAGACTTAGTATTAAAATAATACATGGTTAGTATAAAATCTTAATAAAGGAAAGTTGGGGTATAAAGAGTCACATGGGGTGCCTTAGTGGCTCAATAGTTTGAGCATCTGACTCTTGATTTTGGCCAAGGTCACAATCTTGCGATTCCTGAGATCGAACCCCTGTTGGGCTCTGTGCTGACAGTGTGGAGCCTTCTTGGGATTCTCTCTCTCTCTCTCTCTCTCTCTCTCACTCTGCCCCTCCATGTTCACACACGTGTCTGTGTGCACACCCTTTCTCTCTCTCTCAAATAAATAAATAAATAAATAAATAAAAGTCACATAAGCCCCCACTCCTGCCCCCATGCATACTCCCTGGAGGAGACCTGGTTCATGGTTATCTCTTCAGATCTCCACACATGCATTCAGACAAACCATAAGAATTTGCAGATATTCAACCATAAAATATCAATTTCAGATAGTATGACCTAATCCAAACACACAGTGAGACAGACATGCTAATATTTAGAAAAATACAGATAGGATCATACTATTTACGCTGTATCGTAATTAGTTATTGTTAGGTTGAAGAGAATCTTGGAAATCTTGCTGTACCAGTTCACTTAGAGCTATACCACTCTTTTTTTTTTTAAGTTTATTTTTATTTGTTTTTGAGAGAAAGATAGCAAGTGGGGGAAGGTAGAGAGAGAGGGAGACAGAATTCCAAGCAGGCTCCGTGTTGTCAGTGCAGAGCCTGATGTGGAGCTTGAACCCACAAACCGAGAGATCAGGACTTGAGCCAAGATCAAGAGTCAGACGCATGGGGTACCTGGGTGGCTCAGTCATTTAAGCGTCTGACTTTGGCTCAGGTCATGATCTCACTGTTTGTGAGTTCGAGCCCCCCATTGGGCTCTGTGCTGACAGCTCAGAGCCTGGAGTCTGCTTCAGGTTCTGTGTCTCCCTCTCTCTCTGCCCATCTTCTGCTTGCGCTCTCTTGCTCTCTCTCTCTCTCTCAAAAATAAATAAACATTAAAAAAAGAAGTCAGACGCTTAACTGACTGAACTACCCAGGAGTCTCTATACAACTCTTGAATAGTCCATGTGTAGATAGACCACAACTAGACTAACAAGTCCCCTAATTAAAGGACATTTGGGATAATTCTGGTTTTTCACTCTTCTGAATAAGGTGGCAGTGAACATTTTGCATTTATCTTTGTACATTTCGTGTAAGTTATCTGAAGTATAACTTCTTAAAAGTGGCATTGCTATTTTTTCATTATTAAAAAAAAGCTTTTTTGAAGAATTGGTCGGATGCCTCCAGTCTCAGTTGGACTTGCTGACCTTGCGGTCCTTTATCCTCAAGGGATACCACAAAGATGTGACTGCAGTAGAAGTCAGGCAGCCGCTCCAGGCAAATCCTGTGCGGTTACGTATTAGCGCAAACCTCCCTCCCTTCATGGAACATTTGCGCACTGGCTGCCCTGCAGGCACTGGGGACCCGCAGGCAAAGAGTGACAGCACAGCTGACGAGAGCTGGGAGGAAGGTGTATATGAGGCTATGTGGGTACATGGAAGCCCAAGTGACCACTTTATCCCTGGCTGGGGGGACCTTGTAGAACCTTTTGTAACTTTACTAGCTAGCAAAGGGAGAGAAACGCAGGGCTTGGTTGGAGTGGGGACATTGAGGTGGTGGCAGGTGTCAGCCTGCAAATGAGCTGTCCTGGCCTTCGTGGAAGGGAGTGTGGCCATTGAGCTCAGCTGAGCCAAGGCGCCAGATGACAGAGCGGGGCTCTAGCCAGCCACTGACCTGGGTAATAAGAGGGCACTTGGCGAGCAGCTTCCTGAAGGCTGTGCCACACGGCTGCTCATGGATCGGGACCTGTGATGCGACCCGATGTGCTGCTTTTGTCATGAGGTGCTGATCCAAAGCTTGTGAAACGTTCTAACAGAATGCACGTGGTGTGTCAACTGCTTTATTTTATATACGTAACTCCCCCTTTGGGTTTCTGTGCAAACCATAATCTTGAAAATAGGAGTTCTTGGTTTTTTTTCTTTTTAATTGCTGTGAAATCTATTTGTCAGTCTGCTGAAACCTATGACCTCTATTCAGAATAATGTTTGTAAATGAATAAAACAAAATCCACAGTTGCAAAGGAAACCAATTATACCGAAATACAGTCATCAAAATACTGCAAACACATAAATAATGCATATTCTATATGGATGCGTTAAATAGCAAGTTCCAGCAGTGGGTCTAGAAGCCATCATAATTTTAAAGTAAGGAAGAGTGGAAATGATATTTCACGATAACTGCAGTGACCAGGATGTGAAATGAGAATGTCTATCCACATAGTAGGGAATAAAAATCCCTGGATGCTGCCAACACCAGTGTGGTTTGTTGCCTGTATTGCATAGTGAAAAGAAAGGCCAGAGTTCAACCAGAGGATAGTAAAATTAAGGATGAAATCTTCTTCCCATCCGTATTTAGGCCCCTGAACTAACTCTGTCCATGAACCCCAGTTAAGAATCTCTGCTTTTAGATACAGAAGAAGGAATTGTGCACACACAAACCCCCTTTGCATCAAGAAAATTCATAAATACGTAGGCCTCCCCTGTCTTGGTTCTGATGGAGATGAGAAGGGAAAAAAGTCAAAATTAGAAAAAAATCATTTTGACTAGCTGCAGTAAAGATCTTTCCTCTTCTGCCTCAAGAGAGAAATGTGGAATTTTCTGTCATTCTGTAAATTTCCCAGGACAATGGCTGTTTTGAGGACCGATTTTAAAAACTGGGAAACTCTAGATTTGTTTGTGGTAGGTATTTTCCCCAGAGAATCCTCTAAGCATAGGCGAGGGAGGTGGCCCCCAGATGAGGGTCTCTCAGATTTTCTAGACCTTTGTCACAGTTCCTAAGTAGGCGTGTGCTCATGCGCACTCCCCCTCCCTGCACTTGTTCCCTCCCTCACTCCCCCCCTTCGCTGTAAAAGTTAGGGGTCTGATCTCTTCATCAGCAGCAAAGTTTGAGAATGCCTTTAAAAATAGATGCGTTAGAGGGAGTGTGTTGGATCGAAGGGAGAAATCTTGTTTATGCTCAACAAATAACTTATATTTAGAACCTTCCTTCAGTTTTCCCTTTGAAAATCTGTATTCTCATTTCACTTGAATGACTCTGCATGGAGCATTTAAAAGTAGATCAAACAAAACTCTATAAATATGTTGAGTTCTTTTGGGCATTTTGCCAGAATAAGCCTTGCTAAAGTGGAGAAAAGCAGTGTGCTTTATGTATCAGATTTTCTCCTCTGAACGTCCAGACTCCCTTCCCCCAGAGAAAGGCGTCCTGAACTGGGGAACTCAGGCCAGGGACACTTGGGGAAGTGTCGCCCTGGTACGGTCTGCTGTGGGTTGTTTAGATTAAAGAACATCCTGAAAGGCCAAAACCACCCCCTGGGACTGGCCTAGGGAAAGGGGAAGACCCGGAGACTGCTTAGCCACATCACTGACCGTGGTTTTCAGTATGGTTTCTTTATCTTGCTCTGACGGGGAGGGAAGGCCGGCAAAAAGAAAATTAGTTGAACTGGCATAAATCATTCACAAAGGTGCCTTTTAACACATTAATGAATGGTAAGACAAGTGGAAAAAAGGGAGGGTGTCAGGTGACAGCGAACCCTTCTGCGAAGTAGGTCTGTCCCCATTGTTCCGATTTGAGACATGAGAAAACGGAGGCGAAGGGCCACTCAGTGGCAAAGAGCATGAGGTAGTCGTAGTGCTGGTTATCCACTAGGTTATCTGTCGTTCCTGTGTCGTGAGTGAGCAGGCTCAGAAGATAGACACAGCCCCCCCCCTTTCCCCCTCACCCCTCCCAGCCCCTGCCGCTGGGAGGGAGATGGCTACGCTGTGTGGTCTGTGCACTCAGGCCAGGGAAAACGACCTTGGATCCATAACTGATAGGATATGGTGGCGGCTCTGATCAGAGTAATAACTAGTCTGAGCTCCAGGTGTGGAGCTGTTTCTCCGGGCTCACACCTCCCATTGTCGTCAGGGACCAGCCGCAACCGGTTCAGAGCCCCCTTGATATTCAGCCCGTGGCAGCCACCTTTCTGCCCGATCCAGTGGCTTGGAGAATAGGAACTAACTTTACTCTTAATGTCATCAAAGCATAATCGGAAGAATTAAGTTTCATAAAGCATGATAATTATTTTAACAGGTGACCGTGATGATTTTTAAAAATTACTACGGTGTATTACTACATGCTCTCTGGAAAAACAAATTGACGTGCAGAAACATTTACATGAGTCTGTCTTCACACTCTGCTAATGCCCCTTTCCAAAAATACTACCGTTAATTTGGGGCATACCCTTCTATACCCTTTTCTATCCTTGCACAAGCGTGTTCTTGTACATACACACCCTTTATTTCACTCATTAAATTGTATTAGGCCCTCACATGTTAACTGAATGTTGAATGAATCCATTTATTCATTAATAAACATTTCTTGAGCACATACTCTATGACTAGGCTCTGGGTGATAAGAGTAAATTTTGGAGTCTAGGGTGGAGGTTATAGAGGGAAGAAGGGAGTGTAGTGTGTATGTGTTTACAATGTCGGGAGTATATTTCACATATTAATGTATTATGGACGCCTTTTACATGTCAGTACACATGGAACCGCTTGCTTGATTTAAAAGGCCGCTCAGATCCTTGCGTGGCCTGGATATACCATGTGGCCGTTCCCTCTCAGCGGACATTCAGGGTGTTTCCTGTACAGATCTCTGTGCACATATTCATTTACTATTAGATACAATGCTGCCCTGAACCTGCTTATGCATATATCCCTCCCTATTTAAGTATTTTCTGTCTTTTAATGGGACTACATTTAAAATCCAACATACATAATCTCTCGCTCAGGTAAATCCCTGCTCTGCTATCTGGTGTGGATGATTGACAGTGGACCATAAACGCGAGTATATCACGCATTGTTTAATATCACAGATGCTTCAGACTACGATGTTAGTGGAGAATGAGGCCCTTTTGACCCCATGGCAAGACGATGGGCCACCATCTTTCTGTCCTTATAGCTGCAAAAATTCAAGGTGGCATTGGCTTTTTGAAAAATTGTGGTGAAATACAATGTAAAATTTACCATCTTAGCCATTTTGGCATTGGCTTTTAAAAAAGCACACGTTGAGGCGTGCCCAGTTTAACACCAGGTTGAGGCTTTAACTGTTTACTTCTACCCTTTCTGTCCTTCTCTAGGACCCCTCTGACTGTCTACAAAATGTTTGTTCACAAAACAGTGACCCACAGACAGAATGTGGAATAGGTACTCATTCGTTCATTCATCCATCGATCCATCAGGAATGGATTGAGTGTCTGCTCTAACAGGCACTGAGCTAGGTGCTGGGATCAAAGACCGGTGAAAGAGGGTCATTGGCCCCCAAAGGGGGCAGCAGAAACACATCAACTGATGATGATACTGTTGTTCAGGTTTTCATCATGTTTTTCAGACTTTCTCTGTCTTTCATTGTCTTCTTTTGGGCTGTCTGCCTGCTTCTAGGCTCCCTCCCCCAAGCCATCCTGCACACCTCTGACACCAGCCACTTCTCCCTACATCACTGTCCTCACCACATCTTGTTGTCATTTCTCTGTCCAGAAACCTCCTCTGGTCAAGTCCTCATCCTTAACTCATCATCCAGAGTACCCTGGAAATGCACACCTAATCTGCCTTCCTGGTATTATCTTGGGTTGGTGGAAGAAAAGAGCTGCAGACCACAACTTACTTAACTCATGTGCCTCCTACAAGTTATCCAGCCTTTCTGTGCCCATTCAGAAAGATGGGGCCAGCATCCCTAAGCTCACAGGGTTGGTGCAAGAACTTAAGCGAAGGCATGTGACATGCATAGCCCGGTTCTTGGCACATAGTGGACACCTAATCAGTATTTGTCTCCTTCATCTCCAACAAGACCCCGTTGATTTTCCTTATGTGACTTTTGACTTTACCTACCTCCCTTCCCATCCCCCATGGCTTAGAGGCCATAATAAATGGTTCCCTACTGAATCTACGTTTTTCTCCTGTATTCTGGTAGGACTTGGGAGCAAATGAGCACTGGCATAATTATAACCTCTTGTCAGATGAACCTTCCCTTTTTGAAGTAGCAGGCACATGGATTTACTGTTTTCTGCCGTGCAACGATATTGATTATATAGCCCTAAGAGAATCAAGGAGGCTCATCTCCAGGGACCAAACAGTGCTGGTTAATTAAATACCATACGTTTCCGCTGTAATGGTCCAGCCACAGCCAGAGGGTTTGGCGAGAAAGACCCACTAGTTCCTCATTTTTCTGGCATGCCATCAACCTCTGAAGGGTCCTCCTCTTCCTCTGAGTTATGTTACATTGAAACAGGATGAGGAGTAGGAATGTTCCCAGCAAAGGGTATGATGCTGGGTCCAGCAAGATCAGCCATTTAACTGTCTCTCTTTCCTTGCATGCCAAATCCACTGGATGTTTCAAGGAAAAGGGATGATTCTCCACATGTATTTTGTTTACTTGGTATTGTCTTTCCATCTTGAAATAGGAAACCTGGCCCCTTGCATAAATTGAGGTTTCTGACTCAAGAATAGCCTCTTCAGGAATCTGGAATCTGCTCACTAACTTGGGGAGTTGCTGCACCCCCAGCACTAGTGGCTCATGAATCATAGCAGAGGGTGCCATGTTTCCCATCCCCCAGTCTCCCAGGAGCACACTTCCAGAGCTAGAGGCTGTTTGGTGCAACTTTTCCAAAGTTCTGTGAAATAAAAATCACAGCGTGGCAGCATTCACCTGGGTTATGTGTTAGGCTAATATTGCCAGATGAGATTGGTTTTTCTCCCTTTTGGGAAAAGAAGCTGCACGTTAGAACCTGTATAGCATGGTCCTGGAAAATCCCATGTCTTTTTGGACAGCTGATCTGTCTGGATGTCTCTCGATCCTGTTTGTTAGACTCACCTGAGGAGCTCTTAAAATACAGATGCCCAGGCTGCACCCCAGACCATTGATAAAGGGTGGGGTCTGGTCATCTGTATTTTTTCCTCTCCCCCCTCAAATTTTTATTTAGAAAAATTTCAACTGTACAGAAAAGTTGTAACAGTATTACAGCGAACACCTATGTTAGCAATTTGCCACATTTGTTTTTTTCTATGTGTGTATGTATATGTATATGTATTGTGTGCGTATACACACATACACACACACTCCTTTTCTCCTTAAACAATTTGAAAGGAAGTGACAGATACCAGGACACGTCATCCCTGAATACTGTGGAATAAGGCCATTCTCCTATGTAACTACAATAGGATGAACAGACACACTCCGGAAATGGAACATCAATATAATGCTATTATCTGGTATTAGTCCATATTCAGATTTCCCCAGTTCTCCTAATAATGCCCTTTATAACCTTTTTAAGAGAATCGAATGCAATTAAGGATTGCATTATATTTAGTTGTTGTATCTCTTTACTGTTTTTAAATCTAAAAGTTCCCTAGCCTTTTAAAAATTGTATGTGATAGTGACTTAAAAATATTTTTAATTTTTTAAAGTTTATTTATTTTGAGAGAGAGAGAGAGGATGAGTGGGGAGGGGGAGGGAGGGAGAGAAAATCCCAAACAGGCTCCACTCTGTCAGCGCAGAGCCCCATGTGGGGCTCAAACTCACAAACCATGAGATCATGACATGGGCCGAAATCAGGAGTCAGACACTCAACCAACTGAGCCACCCAGGTGCCCCTTAAAAAAGACTTTTTAAAAAATCATGTCAGTTTCTGTAGACTGTCCATCGGTTTGGATTTGCATGATTGTTTTCTCACGGTCAGATTTAGGGGAAATGTTTGGGGTGGAAGCATTCTGTAGGTGATGTTAAGTCCTTCTCTGCATGCCACATAAAGAGTCCCATTATTGGCGATGTGAACTTTAAGGCTGTGTCTGTCCAGTTTCTCCATTCTAAGAAGACCGTTTTCCTTTCGTAATTAATAAATAATCTGTGGGGAGATACTCTGAGACTCTTTACAAGTCCTAATCTCCAACAAGCTTTCACCCAGTGGTTTTAGCAACCATTGATGCTGGCCAGAATCATTGGTTGCCATGATGGTTATAAAATGGTGATTGTCTATTTCTATCATTTCTGTATTTATCAGCTGACATTCTTTTTCTAAAGGAGAACTTTCCCTTCTTGCCCCGTACCTATCTATCAAATCTTACCCATTCACCTAGGTAGCTGGCAACCTAGCTACCTCTCGAACTTATCAGTCTGGGCTCATGAATAATTTTGGAAGTGAACGAATCATTATACAACCTTCAGTACCTGCTGGAACTGTCCCCAGCTTGGCCAGTGGAGGCCCCATCAAGCTGCTCTCTGTGTCCTCTTGAGATGACCCTTCCAGTGTTTGAGCACTTCATGGTGTTAGCGTTCGTGGCTGCTCCGTTCTCACTTTGTATTTGCTTTGCCCCAGCCTCGGGAAAAGCTGTTATTCTGTGGAGACCTAGTTCCTCAAGGACTGCTGTTTAGAGTGCGGAAAGCTCCCCAGGTGATTTCAATATGCAGCCAAGACTGAGAACCGCTGGTTGCAGTCCTCTAAAGGGAGATCACCTGTTCCCACAAGGTGTTTTCTCCTAGTCACCCGCCGTTACCCGTTGTCACCTGTAATTAGTGGCACTGATTTGTTGTCGAGGTTTAGATTTTTGTGGGTAGTGTCACATGGTGAGTCAGGTTTAAATGCAGGTCCCTGACCCCAACTGCCCAGAGAGTACAGTTCCATAGATCTTTTCTGCATTTCAACCTTCTGACATAGGTAGGTGGTCCCCAGGCCACATCTGGAGAAAATGCCAGAAGTAACTAACCCTGGAAACAAAATCGGGGGCTTTTTCTAATTTGCTCTTTGACCTTTATCAATGTTTTTTCTCTTGCAGTATGATCTCAGGATACTGCCATGTTCCCTAGGCATGCGGTGAGGATCCATTTGATTAATTCAGTGGGTTCCTTGAAAATCTCAAACGATTTAGACCCTTGTGGTTGCACTGGTGTTCTGTCAAAGGGGATATGAGATGTAAAAAAAAAAAGACTGTGTGGGTGTTGAAAGTTTTTAGTTGATCCAAAGAATTTTTTCAACCACTACATTATTTGTTGTTAGATTTTTGTGGTCATTGAATGAATTGGCCTAGTAAAGTTTTCACATGTTGTAAGACCCTGGAAGGCTCTAAAATATAGATGAGTGTGCTGTCTGTACGTGGGTCATGGCACCCTTTTTTAGTTTCTGCTATGTCATGTTTAGAGAGTGTGAGTGTACTTCATTTCCTCCCTTTCCAACCAGTTTTATTTCATTAAAATATCCGGCAGCTATATCCTCAGTATCCAGCAGCTATAAGGAAATGCTCCCGATCTGTGGCTTTTCACTTCCTGGTTTCACATTTTAACCATGTCCCACATTGGCCCGGCGAGTCCTTTCTGCAGTCTCAAGACCCATAAGTGAGCATTCTTAAGAACAGTCAGACACGGGAGGTGGTGTCTCTGGAGTTGCATCCGCTCGTGAGCTGTAAGACCTCAGGTAGAACACGCAATCTCTGTGTTTCCTTGTTTGTGAGAAGGGGGTTCATTGTGAGAATTAAGTGGGGTAATACATACACAGTACTTAGCAGTGTCTGGCACACAATAAGTGCTCAATAAATGCTAGCTGTTACCATTTTATTAAACAAAGCTGACCATGAATGTAAGGTCACGGATGAATGGGGCCGAGTGAGGGAGACTGAGTGTGCCTGCCTTGCCCTCCATGTGCCAATATTTCTACATATGAGTGCATGGTCATGCGTGTGTATTTCGTGGCCATCGTGCAGTATGACAATAAAGGAGAGACATATCAAGTATCCCCTGTGAAGTCTGCCTTATCTATACATTTTTTGGTAAGCCACGTGCACATACACATTTGCACATGTGTCCGTAAAACTTGTGTTTGTTACTTCTTGCAATTACACGTAAGGAGTTAAGTGGTCCGGCCTAGAAAACGCGCACAGTGACAAAGGATGGTGGCAATGGCCCCAATGTGAAGGAGGAAGAGCCTGTGTTCTCTCCTCTTTCTAGTTGTTCTAATACAGATTTGTCTTGTTGGCCGTGATCAGCAAATAGATGTAAATTTCTCTCATGACTCAGTGTATCCCATAGAAAAAAAAGCCCATTGTAATGTGTTAAAACTTGAGTTCACGTGAACTGGGCCATGGGTGTGAACAGCTCAAACTAAGGGATCCTAAACCACGGCCTTGGGCAAGTCATACTCGTTTTTCTGCAGTTTATACCGGCTATTGAAACGAGATGACGTTGTTGTTGACATACCTTCTCAAGGAAGGTCAAGATGGACCAGTAAACATCAGTGAAATGCCAGGAGAGGAAGAAATGGCAAATGACATCCTTAAACTCCCTTAAGTTTTGGATGGACAGAGGCGACTGAAATGCAGTGTCTCCCATTGTCAGACACCCACCTCATTTTTTTCCTAATGTTTATTTATTTTTGAGACAGAGTGTGAGCAGGGGAGGGGCAGAGAGAGAGGGAGACACAGAATCCAAAGCAGGCTCCAGGCTCTGAGCTGTCAGCACAGAGCCCGACGCGGGGCTCGAACTCACGCACCGTGAGATCGTGACCTGAGCCAAAGTCGGACGCTCAGCTGACCGAGCCACCCAGGCACCCCTGTCAGACACCCACCTGAAACTGGACTTTAGGTTGGGTAGACCTGGTAACAGTGATGTGCAGAAGTTGAGACCTGGAAGAGCATCAGTCCAGGAATTTGGGTACAAACCTCAGGCTGTGTTGGACAGTATTGCAGGAAGCAGTTAAGTACAGAATTGCCGAGAATTTGGGACAAGATGTGAACAGAATTGGTTCATCCAGCATTGGAGGCGAGCTCTGAACTCAGACCAAGGAAATACTGCCACTCACTAGCTTGGTGTCTGTGGGTAAGTCATTGAGCCCCAGTTTTCTCATTTGCAAAGTGGTTGCTCATTCTGGCTCCTTTCTTTTTCTTTGCAAGCCATGTGGTTGGCAGGATGAGATATGGTGCTGGATACCAGAAGTGCTTTAGAAAAGATTGCCTGCTATCCCAGTGCCAGAGGGAAAAACTGTTACTGCCTGGGGTAAGGTCGGGTGGCCTTTACCATCAGCACCCTCTGGATATCTCTCTGTGACTCGCTTTTCTTGGTCCTGTATGTTGGCATTGTGTTTTATAGGACTTTATGCCACCAATTAAATAAACTTCTTAGAGGCTTTTAAGAAATGTCGATTAGCCTGGCAGACAGAAACTAGGAAATGTGTCATTCTTCCTGATACCAGACAGGGCTTTATGGAAGTCTGATGCAGAGATTTGGTTCAAGAGAAATCTGATTATTCTGTTCCAGGTCTGTTCTGAGTCTGCGGTGTCAGTCTGTTGTTAAAGAATACATCACTCTCTCTTCCGCCATTTGCGCACTACTGGGCTAGATGCTACTTTTTACAGAGGGTTTTGTGAATATATGAACCTGCATATAACTGTGTTTACCATTTCAGCTAACACTGGGTCTTCAGATGTTATTTTCAAGTCACTTTGGTGAGGGCTGGTGACTTCTGTGCTTATAAATGTTGGGCTGTAGACATTTGTCATGTTTACTTGTTCTGTGTTCAGATTTGTATCTGCAGAGTTTGCTTTTGATATAACATCAAGCGAATAAAGGTCTTAAAGATTTATAGTAGAACTTCATCTTCAGAGGTGTATGTGGGGGCAAGAGAGCCCCAGGGAGTAGGAGATGGGTGCCAAGACCGCCTCGTTGTCTAGACCTCCTCAGATAGGATGAGGGATCTGTACCCTTCACAACAGAGAGTGCTGGAGTTGCCTTCCGTCACTTTGGACGCCACGAAATTGCGGTAGAGTTCTTTGCCCTGCAGACCCACTCTTCCTGACTCCCCACAGGGAGAAGCCATGCTCCACGGGAGAGCCAGGCCCTCCATGGGTGGCCCTGTGCCACCTGCCAACAGTGCAGCCAGCGCCTGGCAGTTGGCCTGAGAGCTCTGCGTTTGTCCTCGTCAGGACCAGGGGGCTAGGGGTTCTGCGCCAAGGGGTGGAGTGTATTTGTGCAGTCGCCAGAGACGTGATTAGACAAGGTATCGATTCCGAACTCCTGCCCCCTTCCTTCTGTTCGACTCTGTTCTTCCTTAGGGAGGTTCGGGCAGAGAAAAATAGAACAGAGAGAACTAGGCCACTGGCTTTTGAAAAATATTGATCTGTGAGCGCATGAGATGTAGCCCAGACCTTCCCCTTTGTGTGATGTCATGCTGCACGGGGGCCTTAATGTGGCCTGTGATCACTCCTGCAGGGATTTGCTTTCTTAGGGAAAAGACTAGAAAAGGAAAAGAGTCACTGTAGGCAGTATCCAAAAATAATGTCAGCGTTTCTAAATGTGTTGGCTTGAAGTCGGTGATCCCTTTGGTTTTCTAGGCCATGCGGTGGCAGGAGGGAGCACTGTGAGATGGTCAGCCTTGAGCAACAAACTTCTGAGCAGTGCTGGTCCCAGTCCTTCTCTTCGGTCCACCTCTCCCCAGCTTGGGCCTCCACTGCTGTCTGTCTGTCTGTCTGTCTCCCCACCCCACCCCCATCACACATACCACATGCATGTTCTTTCTGCCCGCAGTGCATGTCTGTGGTGTGGACACTTGCATTTGTACTTGAACCAGCTCTGAGCCAGGGCCTCCCAGTTGGGCCGCTCTGCGTGAGTGAGATGCTGTACCCTTGAGTGTCCTCCGGTCAAGTGAAGTGTGGTCCTGGCTTTTATCTTGATTTGCCTGGGTTGGCTCTGTGTAAGCAGCCAGGCCTCCTGCTAATGGGTCCCCTGGGACAGAGGGAAGAGGACAGAAGTGGATTTGTTGAACCCCTCTGGGGCATTTGAAATGGCACCAAGAGCAGGCTGAAATCTAATCAGCCTTTGCTTATCAGGCCTGAGTTCCACCACATTCAAAGGGTGATGATTAGTAAGAAAAAGGCCAGGATGCTTTATCTTTTCCTTTGCACACTGGGAAAAATTTCCTCTGCCTTGCTAGCATTAGAAGCAGACCATTCTTTTTACTCTACCACGTCACATCAGCTTTCATTAAAAATCAACGGCAGCAGATACAAAGCCCCACCCACAGAAACGCGTTTAAGGCAACACTGTGCGCCAGCGCTTCGGGGCTGGGGTCTTTGCCTTCTGCACCAGCGGATCGGTTTCTCATCTCCATGCCTTTCGACCCAGCAGCTTTTAAAAGACCAAGAAGCATTGCTCTGCTTTCTACTGCCTCTCTCTGAGACCAGGGCTGCCGGGCGGGCCTCTAGCCATGTCCCAGAGAGCGTATTTGAGACAAGTCAGCTTAATTGCCTGCATGCCTAGGAAGCCTCTCTTTAAAATCTAATTTCGAGACAAGAGCTGTATCTAAATATCTTGCTTCTCCCGTTCAGGCGAGCGACGGAGGCGCCGCTGCCAGGTGGCATTCAGCTACCTGCCCCAGAACGATGACGAGCTCGAGCTGAAAGTGGGCGACATCATAGAGGTAGTAGGAGAGGTGAGTGTGCCACGCAGGGGGAGGGGGGGTGGGTGGCCTCAGGTGGGCTGTCAGAACCCACCCCCAGTTGGCCTTGCTGTGGCGGATGTTAGAGCTTAAGGAGACCTTCGACGTTATCTAGTCGAGTCTCTTCTCAGAGGAAATGGGTTCCCAGAGAGGAACTCCACCAAGCCCATTAGGAGCAGGTGTGGGCTGTTGGAAATTACTGTCTTTGTCACACAGGCTGAGTATTTCTGAGGTCCCAGCCCGCTGCCTGGCTTTTCTCCCCCGCTTCAATGGCTAGGAGACTCCTGCCATCCAGAGTGACCCTGAGCCATCTCTAGAGGGTGAATTCAGTCTTCGTGGTGGGGCACACTGTGGATTCACAGGGAAAGAAAAGCGACATTTATCGAAGACCTAGTATAAGACAGATGTGACAAGGTTCTTTGCACGTTGGCCCATTGGTGGCCTATCACAAGCACCTCATTTTGTAGATGAGAAAAGAGACTCGAAAGACCCTAGAGGAGTCAGGGCCGAGTGTTAAAGCCAGGTCCACGTGGCTGGAGACCCTAGTTCTTTCCCCTGCACCACGTTCCCTTATTCCTCCTTGGTCCTGGCTGCTCAGAGCCAGCCCTGCTGGCGAAGTGCCCTGCCACACACTGGCACAGGCGTCTTAGACCCAACCCCTCCGTCCTGGGTGTTTGTGGATTTCAGACTTACAGTGTCATCATTCATTCTGATTCAACACATGTACCTGTATATAGAAATGCACTTCTCTGAGAGCCTTGGTTTCCTGAGTACCATTCGACCTTACAGAACCCCATGATTTACAAAAAAAAAAAAAAAAAAAAAAAAGGAAGCTAGAAGTCAAGGAGGAGATTAAGTGAACTGTGGCATGGGTCCAAGTAGCAGGGCTGATGCTAGCCACCACATTCCCTGTTCATACAAACATAAAATAAGCATGCGTCAAAGCTTTATGTAACTCATTAATGAGGGGATCTGCAAGATGGTATGGTTGGCTCAGAGAGAATTGTGGAAGAGGAAAGTATTTATAATGACTTGAAAGAGAAAATACTTGATTAAGGTTGCTAAGTTGGATGCAAAACTACATCGTGTCCCCACGGGGCAGTAAACTATACCCTTTGAGGTTATCTTTTCTAGGGGATAAGGCACTTGTATCTCTGGCAGTCAAGATTTATTTTCATTGCTATCTGAACAGAATCATTCTCATCACTTTTGCTTTTCTGCCAGTTTACACCCGCACTAACAGAATCATAAATAGTAAATAGGGCATCAAACAAAGATACCTGTCTCTAGAGAATCAGTTACCGGGACTCCCAGTATGGCACCTGGAGGACACAAAGTAAGCACGTGTGCCTATCTCCCACTTTCTGGAGAATTTGTATTCATGTGTCATTCGTTCACCATTTTGTATCCCTGTTGCCAAGTCAGGCACATGGGAGCCGTTTGTTGAAAGATGAATGAGCAAAACAGGAAGGGGCCACAGAGGAGAAGGTTTATGCCAATGGTGAAAGGGACACATTCCTTTTTCCTTTTTTTTTTAATGTTTATTTTTGAGAGAGAGAGGGAGAGCGGGGGAGGAGCAGAGAGACAGGGAGACTGAGGATTGGAAGCAGGCTCTGGGCTGACAGCAGAGAGCCTGGCGTGGGGCTCAGACTCACCCATTTTGAAATCATGACCTGAGCCAAAGTCAGATGCTTGACTGACTGAGCCACCCGGGCTCCCCAAGGGACACATTTCTTAAGACCAAACCCATGGAAGAAATTCCAAGAGAAATAACGAACAGTGTGACTAATTAAAAAAAAAAGAATTAAAATTTTGGTATAATTTGCAGCGAGTTTAGCTAAAAAAAAAAAAAAAAGAACAACAGACAAAACATTTTGCAAGAAATGATCATAAAAAGTTATTATATATATCATATACGAAAATATATTAAGAAGGTACTGTAACAATGATATGTGGTAGATAATTGTGTCATAGACCCAAAGCCCACAAGGGGAAAGAAAACTCTTTACCATGAGAAACTGTTCCACACTGCTATTAATGAAATAAATGCAAATTAAGACAATAATGGGTTCCTGCTTTTGAGAATCTCGAGAAAATACTTAGCGGTAAGACTGTGGCTAATACTGAGAAGTGGTGACTTTGTGCATATTTCTGATCCTAATATGAAGCTATTTAGCAAGGTATGGCAAGAGCTGTTAAAATCTGAATTAACAACCTTTGAGCCAGTAATCTCACTCCCGGGAATTTATCCAAAGAAAATGGTTAACAGAAAAAAAAAATATGTGAAACGCATAATTGCTTGTGATAATGAAAAATAATCAGGAGAGGGAATAGTTATGTGAATTAAGTGATATTATCCAGCTAGAAGATTGTGAAGACATTGATTGAGATGGTAAACCCAAGAGGCCTTTAAATCTTTATTTATTACAATACTGTGTTGTGATTTTCTGTTAAATTCTGCTAACCTGAGAGCTTTTCAACAGCAGGGATCTGGTTTTGATCGATCTTTCTATACATGGTACCTGGAATAGTGCCTGAAACCTGATACGTACTTTAATAAATGCTTGCTGAATAAGTAAATGGAAGTATGAAAAGATTCTTTTACAAAATAAATGAATAGATCAGGACACAAACTTGCATACACTAGGACACAGCTGTGTAAAATACATCTCCATGCATGTGATCAAAGACTGAAAGGGAACAATAATTGAAAATGCTTGTGGGGGTGCTGGGTGGCTCAGTGGGTTGAGCGTCTGACTTCAGTTCAGGTCATGATCTCGCAGTGAGTGAGTTCGAGCCCCGAGTCGGGCTCTGTACTGACAGCTCAGAGCCTGGAGCCTGCTTCAGATTCTGTGTGTGTCTCTCTCTCTCTCTGCCCCTCCCCTGCTCGTGCTCTGTCTCGCTCTGTCTCTCAAAAATGAATAAATGTTAAAAAAAAATTTTTTTAAAGACTGTTAGTTAAAAAAATGCTTGTGTCACAGAAGATGGTTTGTTCTTTAGTGTTGCAATAATGTTTTAAGAAATACAAATCAAGATAAGGAGAATCATTAACAGCTTTCTGGGAAGTCGTGCCCACCCTCACCTGCCTGTTGGCTGTAGGGAAGGCAGGTGCGGATCGCTGAAGGAGAGGAGAGATTGCAGGTGTTCCTCTTCTCGCCTAGATGACACAGGGTGCCCTTCGCACCTTCGGTGCTAGTCTCCTGTTCACTCACTGCCCTTTCATTGCTCGGCTTCATGAAGGGCTTGCTGCAAATCGGAAAAAGGAAAAATATGTAGCCTATGATAGTTATGTAAAACAAAATGTAAAGGTTGGCCTTTTAAACCATATTTTATTTTTTATTAAACAAATTTTTAATGTTTATTTTTGAGAGACAGAGAAAGACAGAGCGTGAGTGGGGAGGGGCAGAGAGAGAGGGAGACACAGAATCCTAAGCAGGCTCCAGGCTGCGAGCTGGCAGCACAGACCCCGATGTGGGGCTCAAACCCATGAACCGTGAGATCATGATCTGAGCTGAACTCAGATGCACAGCCCACTGAGCCACCTAGGTACCCCTATTTTTTACTTTTTTAAAATTAGTTTATTTCTTTTTTTTTTAGAGAGAGAGAGAGGGCATGAGCTGGAGGAGGAGGGACAGAGGGAGAGCGAGCGAGAGAGTGAGTGAGAGAGAGTGAGTGAGAGAGAGAGAGAACCCCAAGCAGGCTCCACAGTCAGCATGGAGTCTGACATGGGGCTTGATCCCACAACCCTGGGATCATGACCTGAGCCAAAATCAAGAGTCAGACACTCAACTGACTGAACCACCCATGCACCCCTAGACCATATTTAAAAAATTATATGATCAAAAATTAAATTCCCTATTATTCCATTTTACTTGTAATATCGCAGATTTTTGGCCCTTGTCACTGTATAATATAAACTATGCCTTTTTATAATGGATGTATAAATGTCAGTGGGTAGTTACTCTCTCATTCTACTGAAAACTAAAGATAAACATCCCAAATAAATAAAAGCTCTTCACTGACAGGAACAGATTGAGGTAGGGCCCTAGTATTAGCTTTGCAATACTATAGAATCAATCCCTTCATCAGTAAAAATAGAACAGATGATGTCGTGTATGTGCATATAAATATGTTATATTCTTATTGATTGATTGATTCTACAGTATTGCAAAGCTATACACACACACACACACAAAAAATGCACACACACCCTCTTACCCCAAAGGAAAAAAAAAAAAACCAAGACAACTCAGATCTTGTTTTTGGAGGTAGGGACTGCTGGGGTTTTTTTTAAATGTTTTATTTATTTTTGAGAGAGAGAGAGAGAGAGAGAGAGAGCAAGCAGGTGAGGGGCAGAGAGAAAAAGGGACAGAGGATCCAAAGCAGGCTCCGTGCTGACAGCAGTGAGCCTGATGCAGGGCTTGAACCCACAAACTGTGAGATCATGACCTGAGCTGAAGTCAGGCTCAACCGACTGAGCCACCCAGGCATCCCTGGACTGGTTTTTTGAAAAAGGTTGAATCAAGTAGAGAATCTTAAAACATGATATTTTATAGATATAAATTAAATTAGATATATATCTTATTAACACAATTAATTTGATTAAGGTAAGTAATATATATCTTATATAATTTTACCTTAAAATAAAAAAAAATGTGCATTCATTTCCATTTGTCACCTGGCTCATAGGGCCAAGGTGTTTTCCTTAAATATGGGTTTGCTGGTTTGAGTTCTAGCCTGTCTGCATCCATAGTGCATCCTCATGATTTCCTTCTTTTATTTTTAAATAGATTGACAACACTCCTACTAACATTCTACAGCCCACTGCCCCCACTCTCTTCTAATTATCTTGTCCACACCTGATTTGGCAGTTTGGTTTTTTTTAAATTTTCAGATTGTTTGCCTTTATCCCTGTCACCACTCACTTTCTCTTCACACTTAGGTATTTTTGAGCAGTGTGACTGGTGGGCTAGCAATCAGCACAACGGGCTTAGGCAGGTGGGTAGACACAGCCTGACCCTCCTTTGGCAGGAGTTGACTGCCAGCCCGGAATGCTCAGCCCGGACGGAGTGGGGAAAGCAGGGTTGTCCGGGCTGAGTGCACCTGGCAGAGTCACCTTGCTCCAGAGGGCACTTAACATGCCTCTGCCTCCTGGCTAGACTTTGGTTCTGCTCTCGTCATTAGATCCATCTCTGCGAACCTAAAAGGACCTGGGCTTCCAGTTCGAAAGGGAAAAGAGCAGACTGAGTTCTTGGGTATAGATATTTTTGAGGAAATCACTGTAAATGCACACTTGCGTCATTTTTGTCCAGAGTGGAGGGGACTAATAAATACAGGTGAAATTCTAAGACCAGAGATGGCATATAGACAAGCTCTTCAGGAGAAATGGCATTTGAGGTCTCTGGGGTTTCAAACCTGGCTTGTTGGCCTTTTTTTTTTTTTTTTTTTAAAGTGCATTGAAGCCTCTTTGTTTTCCTGTCTATGTCATCTAGAGCCTGGGAAAGGAGCCACTTTTCCTCTTGGGTTGGATGAACTTGGTCTCAACCAGTCTCTCTCTCAGCGATACTTGGTTTGGTTTGTTCCTTGTGGTTTGTTTTTGAGGTATTTTTCACTGGTCCCTAGTTAAGCTCCCTGGAGACCAATGGCTTCAATTTCAGATTAAAAATCCCCAACCTGGCCTTATCGTTTGCAAAGATGCTAACTTGGACTTGCAAGAAACTTGGGCATTTTTTTTAATTTGAGAGAGAGAGAGAGAGAGAGAGAGAGAGAGAGAGAGAGCGCGCGCGCTAGCCTCTCAAGCAGGTTCCATGCTCAGCCCCAGCCCGACGCTTGATCCCACAACCCTGGGATCATGACCTGAGCTGAAATTAAGAGTCAGGAGCTCAACGGACTGAGTGACCCAGGTGCCCCAAACTTAGGCATCTTCTTGCACCCACAGCTGAGGTTGCTTCTCTCAGCTAGCGTTAAACAGGCTGTTCAAATTCTTCAGAACTTTGTAAATCAGACAACCTTTGTGGGTATGGATGGGCATTTATGATAGTGTGAATTATAAGAAGAAATATGTATATCTGGCCTTTCATTTCTGTCACAGAGCCCCTAACACTCTTGACATTTCCTAAAAGAGTGATAAAGGTGTCTTTTGTTATGTTAATGAAGTAACTTTTGAAAGTCCTAAGGACTGGGGCTGGCTGCCAGTGGAGCCAATGTGTGTGATGAGAAGGTTGCAACTCTCAGTCCCACCCACTGACCTTGGGGAGGGGAGAGGAGCTGGAGGTTGAATCCCTTGCATGTGGCCGGTGAATTAATCAACCATGCGTGTGTAATGAAGCCTCCAAAAAACCCGCAAAGGACAGATTCAGAGAGCTTCTGGGCTGGTGAACAGGAGAGGTGCGTGGAGAGCGGTGTCTGGAGAGGATACGAAAGCTCCACGCGCTTTCCCCCGTGCCTTGCCCTGTGCAGCTCTTCCATCCACCTGTTCCTGAGTTAGATCCTTTTACATTGAGCCTGTGATCTGCTAAGTAGAATGTTTCCCTGAGTTCTGGGATCCGCTCTAGGAAATTAATTGACCCTGAGGTGGGCGTCATGGGAACTTCTGATTTATAGTCAGTGGGTCAGAAGTACAGGTGACATGGGGCGCCTGGGTGGCGCAGTCGGTTAAGCGTCCGACTTCAGCCAGGTCACGATCTCGCGGTCCGTGAGTTCGAGCCCCGCGTCGGGCTCTGGGCTGATGGCTCGGAGCCTGGAGCCTGTTTCCGATTCTGTGTCTCCCTCTCTCTCTGCCCCTCCCCCGTTCATGCTCTGTCTCTCTCTGTCCCAAAAATAAATTAAAAAAAAGTTGAAAAAAAAATTTAAAAAAAGAAGTACAGGTGACAAGCTGGACTTGAAGCTGGCGTCTGACGTTGGGGGCAGGGAAGAGCGCGGTCTTGTAGGATTGAGCTCTTCACCTGTGGGGTATGAAGCTGTCTCTGGGTAGATAGGGTCAGAATTGAGTTAAATGGTAGAACCCTGGGCTCATGTCTGGAGAATCACTTGTTGGTGTGGGGAAACCTCACTCCCCCCCCCCACACACACAACTGGAACTGGGTCCAGGGACCCAAAATAGCAGGTAATCCTCATTTCATTTTTGGTGTAAGAACTTTGAAGACTTGCATATGAAGAAAGATGCCTTTTGTTTTATACTTGCCCATGAGAAAAGAAATTTCATTTAATTATTTTTTTTTTTTACATTTTTATTCATTTTGTAGAGACCAAGAGAGCCAGAGCATGAGCAGTGGAGGGGCAGAGAGAGAGGAAGACACAGAATCCGAAGCACGTGCCAGGCTCTGAGTTGTCAGCACAGAGCCTGACACGGGTCTCGAACCCATGAACCGTGAGATCATGACCTGAGCCGAAGTCAGACACTTAACCAACTGAGCCACCCAGGTGCCTCGAAAGCAAGTTCATTTAAAAGTGGATTAATTAATAGGTGATCAAAGCATACCTAAATTCTTACCCATTAACGCACCCCTTGCTTTAGAAGGGTTTGTTATGTTTTCAAAAAAAAAAAAGATAACATTAATATAAAAATTTGTTGATTAAAATTCAAGGACCCAAAGAGCTTAGGCTGCTCTTTGGTCATTTCTCCCGGTAACTTTGGGTGGACATGACTGATTATGAAATGTGCAGAGATGATAGAGCATATTAAGGTGAGGGAAGCCATGATTAGAACAAAATGTGATTATATTAGAATCATCAGCATACAAAACAGGCTACAGCTGTATAAAAGCAACATGTTTGCAAGTTTAAATGTATTTATAAGAGGTTTACACAGCTATGGGATTTATCACATATTTGAGTGCTTATACTCTGTGACAGACAGGGATTCAAAGATTTATTGAACAGAATCTCTGCCTCAACACATGCTCAGTATAGTCAGGGAGGGTAAGACACATACAGCTAAGAAGCTAACTAATGACCCAAGATGGTACTACAGTGGTAAAGGATGGCATTGACAGATGAGAAAGATTTAACAACTTCTCCACTCACTGAGGGTGGAGAAGATGCTTCCTAGAACAGGAGGAATTTCAACAACGGGGCACGTGGAAGGTGAGAAGTATTTGGATTAATTCAGCAAGCACAGGGTGTATTGTGTAAGGTGCCGGGCTAGTCTGGAATACGGAGGATGGGATATTAGTAGAGCCTTGCTCTGGAGTCCAGAATGACCTGTGAACCTCCCAGCGCACGTGTGGAGTATAGGAAGCAGAAGCTGGCCGCTGTGGTCAAATGCGGATGACATAAAAGTGACGGTGCCTCCCACACTGAAATTTTAAAGGGGTACCCCCATTTAAAGGTTTCTTACAGGGGTGCCTGGGTGGCTCAGTTGTTTAAGCGTCCGACTTCGGCTCAGGTCATGATCTCGCAGTTCGGGAGTTCGGGCCCCGCATCCAGCTCTGGTCTGACAGCTCAGAGCCTGGAGCCTGCCTCGGATTCTGTGTGTCTCTCTCTCTGCCCCTCCTCTGCTCATGCTCTCTCTCTCTCTCAAAAATAAATAAACATTAAAAATAAATAAAGGTTTATTACATATAGATTTTCTAAAATTGACACATTCCCACAGACAATTTTCTCACCTGGGAATAGTGACAGGACACCAGACTTCAAGATCTTGATTCATCAGAAAGGTTATCTTACTGGCTTAATTTACTCTTTGCCCATATTTTCAAGCTAGAGTGATAGTAAGGTCTTAGCATAGAGTCATTTAGGAATTTGAAGGCCTGTAGTCGAGCCCGTAGCTGTTTTGAAGGATAGGACTGTCAAGTTTTGCTGAAGGATGTCCGCAAAAGCCCTTTCCACTGTGAGGAACATCATGGATGTTGCTCTGTCTCATTGGGCAGAGTTTGCCGAAGTCTTAAATAGAAGTTGTCCGTCTTCTTAAATCCTTTCCCTTTGAATTACTCTGCAGATTTCTCTTTTGAGGGGGCCCTTTCATGTGTAATCGGCTTCTTCTCAGAAGAACGAGGGGATAAAAAATCACCTTCCTATGTATATGGAACGTTGTGGCCTTGCCAGAAAGAGATAATTTGACAATGCACTACACAGGAGTGTGGGGGGTGGGGGGGTGGGGACGGGCCCAGGCATTTAGGACATAGATAACAGTTGTTTATATTTGGCATAACCAGCTTTCTATGTCTCCCAATCAACAGGGATGGTTATTTAAAGTAACTAAAAAGGAAAATAATGTAGGTATGCCTTCAGGGAGTGGTTCCTTTAAAAATATTTTTTCACTAATTCCACTCATAGAAAAAGGTATTTTCTAGAAACACTTCGTGTTTTTTCAGCAATGTTCAAAAGGCAAAACTGTGTGTTAGAACATTCACATGAAGTTCTAGAGAAGGTAAAATCAATCAAGTGATAGAAATCAGATGAGTGGTTGCTTATGGAGGTGGATTGACCAGGAACGGGCACAGGGGAATCTTCTGGAGGGATGGAAATTTTCCGTATGTTGATAGAGGTGAGGGTGACACAGGTGTATGCACTTGCGCAGACCAATTTACTGGTACTGTTATGATGTGTGCATCATACGAATTATACCTCAATTTAAAAAAAACTTAAAAACTCTCCAAATATTTTTCTAGTGTTTTAAACATCTTCAAAATACTTTTCCTTACCTCTCAAAGATAGGAGAAAGGGCCAGTGTGGAAATTCTCACTTAATTATTTCTGAATAAATGTTGAGATATAATTAATATAGAGCATTGTATTAGTTTTAGGCATGCAAGGTAATGATTTGATACATGTGTAGTGTATATTTCGACGTGATTACAGCAATGGATTTAGTTAACATCCATCACCACAGGTAGTTACAATTTTTTTTTCCCGTGATGAGAATTTTTAAGATCTATTCTCTTATCAGCTTTCAAATATGTAATATGCTACTGTTAACTATAGGCACCGTGCTCCACATTATATGCCTGGGATTTATTTGTCTTATAACTAAAATTTTGTACACTTTGCCCACCTTCATCTATTTCACGTACCCCCACCCCCTGCCTGTGCCAGCCACCAGTCTGTTCTCTGTATCCATGAGTTTGTGGGTTTGTTTTTTTTTTAGATTCCACATATGAGATCATATAGTATTAGTCTTTGACTTATTTCACTTGGCATAATACCTTCAAAGAACTAGGAAGAGAACAAATGAAGTGAAAGGTTGGTAGAAGGAAGGCGAACACAAAGATCAGAGCGTAAATAAATGAAATGGAGTCTAGGGGCGCCTGGGTGGCACAGTCGGTTAAGCGTCCGACTTCAGCCAGGTCACGATCTCGCGGTCCGTGAGTTCGAGCCCCGCGTCAGGCTCTGGGCTGATGGCTCGGAGCCTGGAGCCTGTTTCCGATTCTGTGTCTCCCTCTCTCTCTGCCCCTCCCCCGTTCATGCTCTGTCTCTCTCTGTCCCAAAAATAAATAAAAAACGTTGAAAAATGAAATGGAGTCTAAAAAGATAATGGGAAAGATCAGTGACACTAAGAGTTGATCTTCTGAAAAGATAAACAAAATAGACATCATTAGCTAGACTCCCCCAGGAAAAAAGAGGACTCAAATAAATAAAATCAGAAATGAAAGAGGAGAGGTTAGAACCGATAACACAGCAATACAAGGGATAGATAGAGACTATTATGAGCCATTATTCACCCACAAATTGGAAAGCCTAGAAGAAATAGATTCATATAACCTATGAAGTCAGAACAAATTTTGAGGAAGTTTTTAGTCATGTTAAGGTGTGGGCCCTTCCTTAAAGCTTGACTCTTCCATTTTCCTTCCTGGAAAGAACGGTAAAACGGCTCTTGGAACGATGGAGCTGACCTCATTTGCCTGTGTGCCTCTCCCTCCCCTGTGACTCCCACACCCTTACCCCTCCAGCCTTCTTCTCACCCAGCTGTGGGCTACGAAGGGTTACATGCACGTAAAAAGCCATAGCAGCCCCTAAGCGGCACCCTGAGGTAGACTTTAAAGCCGGTCCCTTTCTCAGTACGGTTGACAGGTCAAACTTGAACCCTGGTAAGCGGAAACTCTTCCGAATAGCTGTGTACCCCAGACCGCATGGTCATCTTTGTATTCGCAGGCATCCTCTTTGGTGCCTTATGCATGTAGATAATGTGTATAAAATTGGCTGGAAGTGCTGAAAGTCACTCCGCCACTTCCCCAGCTTCCAACAGGGCTAAAAGCTCGAAGTGGCCTCCTTAGGCAGTGAACCCACTTAGAGGCTGGCGATTGTGAAGACGTGGGGATTGCAGGGCCCCCAGCACAAACCATTGAAGTTTCTTTCTCAGACACTGCCAGGAGCCAGCCACCCTGTTCCCAGCTCCGGGCCGAAGATGGGGTTGGCTCTTGGGACATAGCCGTGGGCTCCGGAGCTGGCTGGGTCGGTCACAGGGACACGGGGTGGGCGTTGTTCTCAGCCTAGAGCCAAGGCCTGCAGAAGGCCGTTGATGTGTGTGTTAGTGTCGGAGAAGGTGGGTATCGGCTCCCCTTCGTCACTCTCCTTGGGGCAGAAATTATAAGCCGTCGGTAACATCCACAATCCACACTTTATTGCCAAGGGACACATTTCTACATTTCTTTCTTTTAAATAGACAAACAAACATAAGCAAGCTTGGGTTCTAAGTGGGGGGTGCACAGGGTCTGTATGTTCCCTTCTTTGTTGCTTCTCCAGCACAGTGTCTTTGTTTTGTTCACCACTGAATCTGCCCCAAGGTCCTAGGGCAGCACGGGCTGGGAGCTTATGAAATATTGGTCGGATAGAGAGGGGCACACACACTTGGGCCCAGCGGCACTTAATTAAGAACAGTGGCTAACACAGTCATGTCCCATGTTCAAAAGACACGTCCCACAGTTTTTGTCCCTTTTGCTCCTCAATGTAGCGCAGGTCCTTCGGTCGGCGAACCAGGGCTTCATAGACCCCCATAGCGGGTTTCCTCGAATGATTTCCTGGCGTTTTGTTCGTTTATTCATTCAAAGTGTGAGGTACTGTGCTCTACTCTTTGACTGATGGAATGAATGTAATCACTCTGGGCTTCAGTGTCCTCATCTCAATACGGGAGGTTGAACTCTAGAATACTGCTGAAGAGGAATAGTCGGAGGGCGAGGATCATTTTTACCCCCCACCCCCCACCCCGTCTCTAGCCTGGATCTTGCAACTAAAGCAGCAGGGTACGGGAAGAAATAGCACTGAACAACTCTCACCGGTCCAGGGGCCGGGCAACCCGCCCCGCCCCCACTGCCACGGCGCCAGTGATGGGGAGCGTACCCCCCAGGCAGCGAGCGGTGGTTTTATCGCCCCTCCGCTCCCTGCCTGCGTGGCTAATGATAGACCTCTGCTCTTTCCCTCTTGGCCACTCCTCTCAGACTGTGCCGTGACATGGATACAGGCATCTGGGGGTGTGGTGAGGTGAAGACACCCCTGTTTTCCCAGCAGGCGGCTGACCAATCCCACACATCAGGAGTACTTCCTTCAGGGATCTCAGGCCGGAGCCGCCTTTTACTGGGAATGGAACTGTTTTAGATACCGTCAAACCGAATTGAATGGAGTTGGCCCGGCTGCCCTGCGCTGTCTGTCGGGGATTACGCTAGGGACTGCTCCTTTGTGGTCTGTGCCCTCGGTTTTTCCTCCTGCCCTGTGATTCTGGGAGAAAGAAGGTCGTTTTATGGTTCCTTATTCAGGACAAGTACAAAGGACCCCCGCTATAAATCCGGTGACTATTTATATTCAGGCTCATGGCGAATTTTCCCAACCATCCTAATCCTATAAAAAGCTCCTTGAAAGAATAACACATATCAGTTGAGTTGGCATAGTAACATGGAATGGTTTCAACTGAAATGCTGTTAAATGCCACGATTTGGTATTGAATAGTCACTGGGACAGTTGTACATGGATGTCTGGATGCTTTCCCGAAGATTTCTGTGATCACGCAGATATAATCGCCACTGTGCAAGTCTGTATTTCATGAGTTCCCTAACAAATGCTCCAAACGGCATTCTCGTTGTCTCCACTGCACAGGTCCTGTCAGCTCCCCCCTTTCTGGAGTGTCTCACGCACCCCCTTCTCCTACTTACACCTATCATTCATCCTCTTCAAGGCCAACCTTAATTTTGATTTTTTTTTTCTCAAAGGCTTCCTGTAGCATCCCAAATCTCGGTGAGCTCAACTTTGTGTAACAAGTCTGGTTTGTGCTGAGTCATGGCATTTTCCCATCTATTCACTGCCCATTACTAGCTTTTTGTCACACCAGTCCTCTCCCCTCTTTCAATCACGTGCCCTCTCTCCCTTCGTACATTGTCAACTGCTTGAGGGAAAAAACAGCGATGCCCTGTACAGTTCTGTGTCCCTAGCCCTTAGTGTAGAGTCGTAATACATTTGTCTTCAACACTGAATGAGTGTATTCATTATCCCCATTGTATAGATAGGAACCCAGGGTTCGGTTTGGTAGGAAATTTGAATGAGGTCGGACAACTGCTAAGCTTCAGTAGGATTTGAACTGGACTTTTGACTCTAATATCCCTTATCTTTTTTGTTTTAATTGTTTTAGCTGTTAAATTGTATTTGTCAGTTTGAATTGGTGATATATGCATTGTGGTAAAAAAAAATTCCAAAGGTTCAGGGTCTCTTTCTGTTATATCGCCCACACAAGTAACTTAATGTTTGCTTCTTCTCAGAATGTTCTGTCACTTTCCTCCAAGAAGCCATCTTGCTGTTCTCTTAGTGGCTCCATCATGAAATCTTGGAATGACTTTTTACCTTCCTCTTGATCGTCCCAGCGAACTGGTGTCTCAAGACCAGCTCATACCTCAGAGGGCCTTCCAATCCATACCTGCCTTCTGCACTGTCACTGCTCCCCCAGATCCGGCCTCACTCTCCCAGCCAGAGGACTGCAGTCTGGCCGCCCTCCCTGCCTCTCTTCACCCAGTTGCGGTTCTTCTCAGGGTTATCTACAACCCTTCAGAAACCTGCAGGGAGTTCTCCCTTCCAATTGAGTTTGTAGCTCAGGGCTTGTCAGTTGCTTTCGTTAGGCCATCTAGTTAATTTGGGTAGTCTGGGGAAGCCATGGTCAGTTGTTAAATAATGGTTTGAAATGCATAAAATGAAGCCTACGATTATAAAGGGAACCATTGCAGTAGCTATCAAGCTATTTTTGAAACAAATTTTGATATGATAATCTAAGTTTAACTTCTCATTTTAATTAATATATAATTCCCTATGAACACATTAAATAACAAGGTCCCCAGCAGGTTGGTAACTATCACCACTTCATAGTACTGATGGGTGCAAATGATATCTTGAGATACCCACACCATCTGTGATGCGATATGAATATGTCCATGAGTTGTTTGGTGACCAGTCACAGGTCCGTCTACTCTTACTGTGTTACCTACATTTTGTAAGCAAAGGAAATGCCAAATTTTAGTTTGAGGTTAGCGAAAACGAAGTGTTAGTTATTTTCCACTTGTGTTTATGGGCCCCAGGCTCAGCCCCCCCACCCCGAGTCTGAATCTCAAGACTCCATGAGGCTGGTGATCTCATTCCCTGTTAACTTGTAAACTCTGGGTCCTTCTGCTCTCCCTGTGTGGGCTCTGCGTTGTGCACCATACAGGTGGGAGAGAAGACTGGGAACCACAGTGTCTAACCTGAGTCCTGCATCTCTGTTCTTGTGTTTGCATCTGTGCAGGTAGAAGAAGGATGGTGGGAAGGCGTTCTCAATGGAAAGACTGGAATGTTTCCTTCCAACTTCATCAAGGAGCTGTCGGGGGAATCGGATGACCTGGGCATTTCCCAGGACGAGCAGCTCTCCAAGTCAAGTAAGGAAGCCCCCGATGCAGGAAGGGAGTGCGGGCACCCACAGGTGCTGCTCCAGCCACCCCTCTGTTCTGTAGCTTGTGCCGAGTGACAGTGACAGAAGCTCACGAGTACACTCTTGGTTATGCTGCCTTAACCCCTGTGGTTTAGTAGGTTATCATTGTAAAGGTGTGAACTGCACACCTTTGTGAGTGTGCAGATGCACACTGTGCATCTCTGGATGAGTGACCGTCAGCCTTCATGCCGTGGTCCTATTCCCCTCTGGCTCCCATTACTGTGCTTCCATACACTTCTAAAGTGTCACTCCCTGCAAGTTGATAGTTATTTTTTAAATGAACCAGACGAGACTGTATTTCTCACCGTCCCTTGAGGAACTTGGAGAAAAATGGCACACCCACACACACAAAACCCGCTGGTGGTGAGAAGGGCTGTGCTCGGGACGACTGCATGCCAGGTTTCTTACAAGTATGACAAGACAGCGGAGAGTCCAGCCCCACCTTGGGTGAGCATGCGTGTCTTTCTGCGATGGTGAGAACGAACTCCAGGTCTTTCTTTCTCCAGGGCCTGAAGCTCTCCTCCCTCCAGCTTCTCTGCTGCCCTTTCCAGCTCATGGAGCAAAAGGTCAGGACCGGGAAGCTTTGTTCTCCCAGTCGCTAACCCAGCTTCCTACGTGGGCGTCTGTGTATCTCATGTGCCGTCTTGAGCCAAGGTCATGGTGTGAATGTCGTAAGCGGCTCGACTGTGTCATAGTGGTGCGCCACTCCCTGGGGTGGCAGACTCCCCTTTTAAGCCCAGTGCTGTCAAAATAATACTAAAACGTCTTTCTTTTCCATTTGGGAAAAATCTGACTTGAGTGGTGCTCCCAAGTTAGTTGTGTCTCTTTTATTTAACCAGTAGCACGACGGACAGGTTCCCGATTTGGAGGTAAAGCCACTTCTGGAAGAAGTGCTCGAGTGACCTTCTTCCCTTGGTCTCTCAGTAGCGTGGGCTCCTATGGCCTGTCATTCATAGAAACATCAGATCTGGCTGGTTGGCTCATAGGCTTCAGCTATACCCTTTCCTTCCACTGCCAGAGCCAGGGACCCCACCCCACCCCTGAACTCCGTTCCATCCTAGGGTCTGTGGTAGGAAAGATGGGAGGTGATTTTGGAGCAAGTGAAGCATCTTGCAGCTCCTGCTGCCTTCTCTGGCTTGGGGTCAGGTGATTCTCTGCTTCCCAGTTGTACCTGGTAATTGGGTCCTACAATAACAATACTGTACCTCAAAGGATGTTGTAAATTAAATGGGCTAAGAGGGAGGACCAAATCGGATCATTATAGCATTATTTCCATGGGGGAGTGTGTTATGAGTTCTAATGGCAATTATGTACATAAACACCTCGCCCATATAAGGCGGTCCGTAAACGGTCACTTTCATTGTTAATCCTGATAAAGCCCGGGATGTAACCAGTTTATATATTGAGGCTGCTGCATACCATTTGGTACCCTGCTCACTGAAGCTCTGTCTCTGCATGTTTAAATTACTTTGGGACTCCTTGGCTGAGGCAGAAAAAGAGATCTGGAGAGGTATCGGACAACCTGTTTGGGAGACCCTTGACCTCTCGGTATCCTGCCATTGTTAGCTATGCTTTCAGAGCTGAAGGGTCAGAGAAGTAATGCCTTTTGTATTTTTGGAATTACTGAAATAAACTGTCTCCTCCTGCTCTGATTTAATAATATGGACTTTTGATCCTGCCTGACTCCCTCAGCCCAAAACACATGGTGCTGGAATTTCTGGGGTAGGAGGTTAGGAGACTCAGTGGAATGGTCTCTACTGGTCACCTAGCCTTCCTTCACATACTTGGCAGGGGCTGTTTCTCTTGGAGAGACTTTTCTCCCCAACACTCATTCAGTTGAAAGCCCTCCATTTCAGGACTAGGAGAGCCCCAAATTTCAGCAGCCACATTTAGTTACCTCAGATTCTGTCCCTTGTTGAGGGGGTTGTGAGGTCCCTGAAGAGGCGTGGTCTCCTAACAAGGATGGATGCTTCTGAAAGAACTACAGAGCTTTGGCAATCTTCCAGTATGTACAGTTAGGACAAGAGGGCCCATCTCTCCATCTCTCCATCTGTCCACCCATATCTATCCATCTTTTCTCCTTTCTTCCTTCCTTCGTTCCTTCCTTTCTTCCTTCCTTCCTCCCTTCCTTCCTCCCTTCCTTTTTTCCTTTCTTCCTCATTTTCTTCTATTCCTCATACATCCAACCTTTACTGAGCCCCTGTTATTACTAAGACACTGCACAAGACACTGAAGATATGCAGAGACAAATCAGATGGGGTCCCTGCCTTCAGTCAGCTCACATTATAGAAACTGGGTGCAGAAACCAGTTCAGGGAGGTGCCCCATGTGCTCCATGTGTGGCTGAGGAAAATGGTATACAAAGGTGGAGAGACCAGTCCCATCGGGATGTGGGGACAATGGTGGTCACAAAGGACTTCATAGAAAAGCAAATGTGATGATAACGTCCCTGTGGCTTGCTGCCTTGAAGCAATCCCCTGAAAGAGAAAGAGCATCTCTTAGTGTTCTCATAGGTTTTTCAGTAGCTGTTTATACTCTGATGATAAAATGTGTATCAGATGGTAAAATGTATAAAATGTAGATCAGATCACACACAGAAGTTATGTATACTGGGAGGATTTGTTTAAGTGGAACCTTTAGCTTTAGAATGATCCTACTTGTTCTCTACTGCCAGAGAATGGCATCAGTAGTTTCAATGTGCTTTATTTTAACTTTTTAGATTTTAAAATAATTACAGAATCACAGGAAGTTGCGGAAAAAAAAACAAACAAACCCAGAACTGTACAGAGAGATCTCACATACCCATCACCCAGTTTTCCCCGGAGATAATATCTTGTGTGACTATAGTAAATGCCTATTTACTTTTATCATAAAACTGAGAAAGACAAAGGTATAGCTAATGCACAAGAGACATCTAGGGTTTTACTCTGGTATGAGCTAAGCTGTATTTAATCAAGGTCTGTGTTAGGACAGCCCACTTAATATTCCTAATGTTTGTGCCATTTTGGTAATTTTTAGAGAGGCTGGTGGCATCCTAAAAATCCTCTTAATTTAAATGCTACCAGACATCATGGTGAGGTTTTTTTAAGACAGACAAAATCTATGTCCTGGTGCATATGAATAAAACTTTGTGTATATTGTGTCCTTGTATATCTCTATCTTGCACACACACACCTATATGTGTACATAATTATTTGGTATTTGTACTCTTCATATTTCTATTTCCAGAAAGTATTTGAGCATAGTTATTAAGTTGAGTTTTGTCAACCGGTGATGAATGTGATAGAAGAGACCTTGCATTGTATTTATGCGGAAGTGTGCCCGGACAGCTTGACACATGGCAGGGGTTCAGTAAGCTCTTGCTGAATCCTTTGTCACTTGAAGGCGGCATTTTCATCTTTGAATGACAGGTGCAAATTGCTTGAACTTGCTTTTCTTTTACCCTGATGTGTTTTTATATATGGTGGTTGCTTATGAAAATCTCTGAACTTTAGGTCTTTGTTCAGGGTAATCTAATCTGTCAAGGAAAGAGTTACAGCAGTTGGGTTGGTTGATAAGTTGGTTTAAACCTTTTACCTCAGATAAGAAAATTCATAGCTATGTAGTAGCAAAAACTTGCTGCATATTTAAATTTGAAAACACTGTTATATTTTATAGGATTTATGAAACATTAAAGGTACTTTTTTTCAGATATTTTTATAAACTTGTTATTATAGAGAATTTCTAACATACATACAAGTCAAGAGAATAGTGTAATGAACCCCTGAGTGCTCATCACCCAGCTTCAGCAGCTATCAGCCTTTGGCCACTTGATTCTATTTATACCACTGCACAGTCTTCCCCCATATTATTCTGAAGCAAACTCCAGATATCGTGTAATTTTATCCATAAATATTTCAATATGTATCAATAAGGTGCCTTAAAATACCCTATCGCACCAAAAATAAATAAATAAATAAATAAATAATGGCAGTTCCTCAGTGGAATTACAGGTGCAGTCAGTGTCCACTTCCCCTCAGGATCTTTTATTTTTAGTACACTTTGTTAGTTTGAATGTGCATGCGAAGGAGGTACATGCATTGTAATTTGTGTCTGATTATAATCAGATTATGTTTCAAGTCTTTCTAAACCTATAGATTCCTCTCCATCTCTCCCTTTTTCCTTGTAATTTTTTACTGAACAAACTGATGTCCTTTGTCCATTAACTTCCCACTGTAAGTCTTTGCCGATTTCACCTCTGCTATATCATTGACTCTGTGTTCCTATAAGTTGATAATTGATATAAAACATTTTTTCCCCCAAACTTCATAGATGGTGATGGGTCACCTATATGGAGGCTCATAAGGTCTGGCTGTCTTTCTTTTTGAATGTTAGCAGCCACTGATGATTATCACCCGGATCTGTCAGGGCTTGCAAAGTGACACCAACAAGGAGCGTTTTAAAAGAATGAAGTGGGCTCCCATGTAGCAGACCAACGGAGAAAAAAATTTGAGTAAATTAGGTTTTTACAAAATAAAACATACCAGTGGTTGTAATAATAGTGCAGGCAGGATCTTATGTCAGGGATGGAAAGGAATTTAGCCATCTTCTGGCCTGGTGTCAGATAAGAACACTAAAGTCTAGTGAAACAAAGTCCTGGGTGTGGCATGGCTTATGAGTGACATGGCCGCAGTCACATGCAGGCTTTTCACACACACTTTGGTATTGCCTTTATTCTGGCCTGCAGTTTCCCCTTTCACAGAGCGTCTGACAAATTTCAAATTGTAGTGGAGTTTAGCTTATTTCTTCTTCTTATCACGGATCAGGATTAATTACCTTTTCATTTTCTGCTTTGCATGTGCTAGTATTGACTAAATAATGTAAAACGTAGCTAGTCAGAAATTCTATTGATCTATTAAATTGTAATCAGAGAATATCCTGAATCCATAAGACTTATTTGGGCTGAGGGGCAAATCCAGATCTTACTATTGTCCGATCTCATTTTCAGACAAATTTTGCTTCATAGTTAAGGCATAAACATGTATTTTCTTGTTTCTAGCATCTTTTTTAATATTACTGAATTTCTCAGATTCTAAAGTAACTGTTGTAAAACTAAAAAGTATTCCTGTTAATTTTCTTTAAAGAGACATTGTTTAGCTACCGAAACATTTTCAATTATTTTCCATAATCTTCAGAGGGAGAAAGTTTGCATTTCCATTCTATAACCATTAACAGCCATGAGATTTCAGTTTGAATTGACTTTGTTGTTTTCCTAATTCCTTAATTGGGAATGTTAGATTCTGATGCTTTAGTGACTTGTGAAGCTAAGACAAAGATGGAGACAGCCTTTTAAAACTTGGGGCACACCACTTTCATGATATACAAATATCGTATTTCATTAGTTGTAAGAAACAGATTGTTCTTTTTTGTTTTGTATTTTCTGTTCTTTTTAATATTAGATGGTATTTGTTTTGTGTATGATCTTCTGTTAGCAGTGAAGGGCAATTAACAAGTTGACAGAACAGTTTCAGGCAAAATTAAATGCTACGATAAGCATACGATTTTGTGTTGAAATTCTAAAATTCTTCCTTTTTGCAGCGTTTTCTGCAAAATATTTAAGTATTAATATTTAATAGTGATGCTAGAGGATTTCTCCCAATAAACAGCACTTATATTCATGAACTTTCTTCCAATTGCCCATCTCTTTTGCTCTTTATTTTATTATTATTATTTTTTATTTGAGAGAGAGAGAGAGAGAGAGAGAGAGAGAGAGAGAGAGAAAATCCCAAGCAGGCTCCATGCTTAGCAAGGAGCCTGACGCGGGGCTTGATCCCACGATCCTGGGATCATGACCTGAACCGAAATCAAGAGTCAGATGCTCAACCAGCTGAGCCACCCAGGTGTCCCTCTTTTGCTCTTCAGCTAGAGCAAGTATGTCCTCACTCAGTCCCAGCCCAGGCATACAGCGTACAGGGGGTTTTGCACCAACACTTGGCCGTTCGGAGACATCAGAGCTGTGGTGTCCCTCAATGATCCTCAGACTTGGTCCTAGGCAAGAATGCAGGGAGGTTCTGTTATATTTGGAGGGACTTTATCAAAATACTGATTTCTTCTTCTTACGTTTACTTTTTTTGACGCTGAGAGGACCCTTGCTGTTCATTATGGGAGGGCCTTGACTGAAAAACATCTACATTCCTTAGGAGTAATGTCACCTTAATGACCAAAGGGGAGTAAAAATTTGTCCAAAGAAAGCAACGGCTGTTACTTGCTCCACTCTTTTGTCATCAGAGTCCTCAAGAACTGCAAATCTAACAAGAACCTTTGAAACACTTGATTGTTTCTTTGGATGGTTCTTATGCAGCCAGTGATTGTGAACATCTAAATTTGTGCTTTAATTGGACGGAGCATATTTGTCATAAAGGGCAGATTTCAGGGCAACGGTGTCCCACCGTGCCTGTAGGACACGGAAATGGGACATACCCGAGGGCATTTCAGTCGCTGATCTGATCACTCACAGTTCTCTTCATGTATCAGGGGCGACGCGGCCCAGAAGCTGACTTGGTGGTTCCTTATTGGGGTTTTCCATTTTCCTAAAGAATGTTCTGAGAAGTGAGACAAGTCCCTCCCTCCCTCTCAGTTCCTCTCTCTGTAAACATAGCCTGCCTTTCCCTCCTTCAGGCTGATTATGAGTGAGCTGTATGACTGGGCTCCAGTTGGATATTTAGCTTGTAAGCCATAAGAGAACCTATTCGTTGGATAATTTAAAGTGATGCGTGTATTAATTGAGTTTGCCTTTAGCAAACCATTTCACCTGCCGATGGTATTCTCTGGAAGGTGTGTGTGTATGTGTGTATGTGTGTGTGTGTATATACACTCAAACTAGGGCAGTGTGTGTGTGTATTTTCTGTACTTATTCATGATTCCAGAGAGATTTGGGCTTTAGCTGTGTGTCTAGTCCTATGCTATCGATAACCTTTACTCGTAACAACAACAAAAAAGAGATAATTTGACATTTGACAGCGAGTGAGTCCTACGTCCTCATGCTTCAGTACAGTCTCATGACTGATATGGCAAAAGGTCAATCAAGGCGTTCCAAGAAAAATAGGGTTTTCTGGTGTTCTCAGTGCTAAGCAGAAAACCCCTAACGTCTACATGGAGGCCACGATTGGTTCTAAACATCTTTGGTGAAAACCCTCCTCTAGCACTTTAGTACCTTTGCTTGCTGAAAGGTACTAAGCATAAAATCTTTAAAGAGAACTCTGTGCTTTTTTTTTAGAATCTTGGGGTCACGGATATCAGTTTGTATCATACAGGGCTCTAGGGGTAGAAGATAAAAGACAATGGGCCTAAATTTGTATTATGTGTGGGCCATACTCTCCAAAGAGGAGTTTGCATTGTACAGCTGAGTTCGTTAAGGAATATGATGAATTGGATTTCCTCTGGTTAATTGAGGTTTTCCCGTTCTTGCGTTAAAATGTGGAAATGGCTTCCAGTTTAAATTGGGCATAATCTCCATGCCAGTCATTTGCAGAGGCAAGCCCCGATTCCGGGTGCTCATGGCGTGGGGACTTTGGGCTCATTCTGTAAAATTTCGTAAATTCTGCCTAATGGTCTCTAATTAATTTGCCGATAAACTCTTACAGCGGATTCACTGAAAGCAAGTTCAGTTAAAGACTCTCCCTCTTCCTTCTTTTGCCATCATTTGCTCCCCCTTCCCCCCCTCTTGTTTTTCTCTCCCCTTCTCTTCTCTCATTCACTGTCAGGAAAGACTACCTTTGAAGGGACAATTCTGTACCGAGCTGCACCGGGCAAGACGGAGGGCCACAGACGCTATTACAGTGAGTGACCTTAATGAACAGCAGGAGGCAATTGTAAAGTTAAGATCCGGGTAGTCGTGGTTCTTGACGCGGCCGCACTTTCCTGAGCTGCTCATGCTTCTGCCAAGTGTCCGTGTGAATTTCTGATCCAAGGACATGGACTTATCTGCCTGAATAAGTGCTGTCTCCTTGGTGTGTGCTACAGGAGCATTCTCATCACCAGCCCTGGCGCTTTCTTGTTTGCTTTGTGCCTCTGCCATGTGTGTAACATGCGTGCATGAACCATGCGTGCAGAGAAGAGACCAGTAGCATTTGTCATGGCATACATACTTGTACCAGTATCTCTGGGCCTCTGAGCCGGTGTATGATGGCTTCCCCTGGAGCTGTCATCCTCTCGTGGTTACTGCTTTTCCTGAGTGGGCCATTGGAAACCAATAAACCATTTCTTCATTGTGTTGTTCAAAGAAATGAGAATTTGACATGACGGTCCATGCCGGAAGTGGTGTTCCGCCTTGCTCACAGCCAGTCACCACACGACAGACTTCCTTTGGCAGGACCAACGTATAGCCTTTTGTGTTGTGAAATAAAGCTGCCAAAAGTTGAGGGGAAGGAGGTGAACGAGATTAACGAGTCAATTTCGTGAAGCCTTTAGAACAGTTCCTGCCACTGAACAGCACTGTACATGTGCGTTTTAAATTTAAACAAAAATGACTCACAGGTCTGAACTGATCCGTGCGTGAATATTAAGGTAAATTACATGAAAGTGTAATTTATTAAGTCATCTGGCCCGCCACATGGCAAAGAAAATACATAGGGTGTGTCTGTACACATACGCGCACGTACCTACGTACACACCAGTGATGCAAGGGAAGGTTCGCATGTGAGTGCCAGAACCGTGCTTCTCAGACTGTCTGTGGTGAAGTTATTTTTATTTCCATCCCCCCGGGGACAGATACCTGGTCTTGGCGAACATGAGTTTACCGTGCATGCAGTGTGCCATCTGCACCTCACCGCGGGCGTTTGACCAGGATCGGTCTATTCCCTGGTCACCCAGACCAGCCCACTGGCCACGTGTCTGAAGGCATACTGGTGCACTCTGCTATAAGCGTTTCTGAACATGCGCAGTGCCTGTGCTGATCTCACTGTGCAACAGCAACGACCCCTTCGTGAACTGTCCCCGGCCCCCAGCCCCCAGCCCCCAGCCCCCAGCCCACACTCTGGGCTGTCCTGCCTGTGGGTGTCGCCTGGCATTCTGAGCATGAATCTGGCATACTTCACGGGATAGCCTGCGTGATGAGCACCAGTAGGTAAAAGATACGGCACCAAACTGACATAAAAACGAAAAGTCACCTTTCTTTCCCTCCAAAAGGAAGGAGCTAGATTCTGAGTTATTTCACCAACCCAGATATTCAGCTATGTAATTTACCTACTTAAAAGTGACAGAAGCAGGCTGCCAGAATGTCTGGAAGACAAATCTGCCGTGTGTTTCCTTCCTGGTCCGTACTTACGTGGTTGAGTGACGGCGCCACCTCTCCCTGTGTAACGCGAAGAGCATTTCTCACCGTGATTAATATAAAGTCATTAAGATGAGCCCGGGAGGCAGCAAATCCATGAAACCAGAAGCTCAGGGAAATCCAAATGGCAGCGGTCGCAGATATTATGGTTCTACTTCATGAGGAATGATAGAAGACTCCTTCAGATTCCTCCCTCTGAAGAACTCACACAGCCTTGCCCTAAACCATTTGCTCTGCTGCTGGTGCTGCCGGTGCTGCTGGTGCTGCTGGTGGGGAGGGCAGGATGGTGATGATTTCTTGCCACTAACTGTTTCTTTATTCCACCCTCAAATGGTTCCTTCCAACCCAGAAAGGAATATACAAGCCATTTATCACATAGAAAGAATCCATACGGCAAAATGAGAACATGTTAAAGGGGGAATGACACAATATTTAGACTCCAAATTGTATCTCCAGCAGGGATATTTCCAAAAACAATGAACAGATAAACACATGAACGGGTAGCTAATCCAGAGGGGTTGTCCATGTTTGCACACTCAGCTCCGGTCCTAGAAATTGTGGCTGACCCCACTGCTGTAGGCCGCTTCTCAGCGCTCTGCCCTCCGCTTTTGCTCACAGATGCTATTCTTGAGTTAATTCAAATGTACGCCAAGGATCGTCCTCCTCCCCCCCCCCTTCCTTTTTGGCTTATAAGTAACCATTTTATTAAAAACAGCAGCAGCAACAAACACAGCCATTGTTTTAATTTTAAGGATTTGATTTTGAAACTTGTTAGCAATTTATAATGACCTTTCTATATTTTATCTGTTTTCATTTAACAGTTTCTTCCTGCACTGAGACTTACTTATTTGAATGACTTCGACATTTTTTAACTCTTTATGTGAGCAATTATTCGGTGTCTTGTTCTTACGTACTAGGAGGCCACCTTCCCTACAGAAAGATAACGCACAATCGGTTAATACGGAACAAAGTTTGATGATGTGCTTTCATCAAGGGCATTGTTGTCATCAGGGCACATGTAGTCAATGTTCAGGAACTATTCTCCACAGCTAGAGGTTTTAGAGACCAATTGAATGGCAGACTAGTATCCCATAAAATATCCTTTGAATCCCGCCCTTTGATGGCATGACTGGTGTACTGACTTTCAAAGTAAGAATGTACACTCAGAAATTAAGTAGGAAACAAATAGGCTCTTCCTTTTAGGAGCATGATTGTGGGCAGAGCCTGGGGAAAAAAGAATCTGGGAGGTAAGTGTTCACGTTGTCTTGCTGATAACTATTTGATGACTTCCGACACTTGCCGCAAGAGGTCAAAGGAAGGGTGTCATGTCCCCAACGTCCTTCTTTAGCAAGGGATTCAGCTTTGGGAAGATGGTGGGTGGTATTAAAGGAGGGAAGAAGAGAAGTAGGCTTGGGGGCTTCTGGCCTCCAGGAGGGCAGCTTCCTTTCCCTCTTTAACAAACACAGTCATCTCGCCAGTGAAAGCGTCTCAATGTCAAGTTTGGTTTAATGCTTTCCTAGAGAATCATGCCTGCGTGCATTTATTCCTTGTGAAACCATCCAAAGAGATTTAATTCTTTGGCAGTCATAATTTTGTGTGGTTTCTTTAATTGCTAATTTGTTTAAATGGCTTTTAGCTTTACAGTTTCCCTTCAGGAAATGTTACTTTCATTGCTAATTGCTAATTGCCATGAGTCATAGAGATTGGAGGTACAGTATGTGGTACTGACTGGGTGGGGAGGCGAGGACAGGGTGGGGAGCGTTGTTATTGCACAGACTGTGGCAAAACAAATTTGTATTAGAATCAGGTTCCGGCTGAAGAGAGGTGAAATACCACGCTTACAAAGAGATCTGCTTTGAAATTAGATTTTTTTAAAAAGAATTTTGATTCACTTCTTAAAATTAAAGGCTGGGGGTGGGGAGATTGAACAAAACTCAGAGCCACCCAAATGCAACGTATTCGACACGCTAAATGAAAAGTCCCAGTGCAGGTTATCCTGTGCCCAGAAACACTTTCAGAGGTGGCTCCTGGCTGGCTGTGAGGTGCTTCACAGCTATGGCTGCTTTCTGAGCTCTTTCTCTCCCCGTCCCCACTCTTGACAGGTTTAAGGGAAACCACAGGCTCCGAGAGTGATGGGGGTGACTCGAGCAGTACCAAATCCGAAGGTGCCAACGGGACAGTCGCAACCGCAGCAATCCAGCCGAAGAAAGTTAAGGGAGTGGGCTTTGGAGATATATTCAAAGACAAACCAATAAAACTAAGACCAAGGTCGATTGAAGTAGAGAATGACTTTCTACCGGTGGAGAAGGTATGTTCGACGGTTTTTGCTTTATTTCAACATAGTGCAGAGTACCCAAAAGTCCGTTGTAGGGCTTGGCATCTGAGACTCCTTACGCCTCTTTTGGGGGTGTCGGCATCCTCACGTGCGGGCTGTTCGCCTTCTCCCCTTTGAGGTGCTCCCTCCGTGTGGGAACTGCTTTCCTGGAAGGGCTCACGCTCCAGTTTGTGGCTTCTTTTCTTACTGATCTCTCAATGGAATGTGTCTCTGTATGACTTTTCAAATGGACCTACGCTTCTCGGTTCCCTGCCCCCCTCCCCCCGCCCACGAAAAGCCCCTCATGCCTGGACCCGGCTCATCTTTCGCTTCTCCTCGTCCTCGTCTCCAGGGCCTCGTGCCTGCGAGTGTTGGTTGACTGGTTCTGCGGTAGAGGAAAGGGTTGTGCGCTTTTCCTCTAGGAGTTAGGTGGGAATGATTTCAGACTGCCGAAAGGAAGCCTCCTGTGTGTGTGTATGATGGAGACGGGCTGTGCTGAGACTCCCTGGATGGTTACCATCAGGAAGCTGGCTGTTTTCTTCCACCTCTGGTTCTGGGTTGGCGAGAGGCAGGCGGCGTCCTGCTGCCGAGTACACGGTTGCCACAGCAACACACCCAGAGCCCTCGCACTTGTGGCTGTCGGTGATGTCTACTGTGGTACGCTTCCGAGCACCATAGCTTTACTTAGAATTTGATAAATTCTGTGCAATTTTCCAGATCGTAATAAGCTACACTCGTGCTGTGCTTAAGGAATGTTGGTGAATTCGATTTAGTGCTGAATCTTTTGCTTTGATGTTTGTGCCAGGAGGCTTGGGGGATGGGACATTGGCAGCATCTCTAATGCAGGTTTATCAGTGGCTTTAAAATGGTTTCCATTTTTCGGGTGAAATGAATTTTTCAAAGTTGCCATCATCTTCCACAGCTGTGGAACTTCCACCCACCTCTTGCCCCCAGCAACCTTGCCCGGTGTCATGCATTAGAAACAATCTGGAAAGGAAACTTTTGGACACTTCGTTCTCTTGAGGGTGAAAAAAAGGCAGAAAGATTTAGACATGAAAGACTGTTCCATGTGCACTTCTTTCACTGCGGCTTATCGGAGCCAGCCTTGTTTCTTTCAGTAAGCAATATACGATGTGTCTCAAGATCTGAAAACTGTCTAGATGCTATACCAGCTTGCGAGCTTATTTCTCTTTCACATGATCACTCTCAGACTCCTGTAAGTATTTACAAAAGAGCAAGTCCCCATCTTGGGAAGAAACGATGGATGTAGTTTTCCTTCATTTTACTCCAGTGGTTGAAATGAACATGACCGTTGACTTGGTCAGCAAACACTTAATGCCTTTTGTTTGCTTTATGATTCGTGGTCTTATTCTCCTCTGTGTAGAAGGACAGTGTGTGTGTGTGTGTGTGTGTGTGTGTGTGTGTGAGACTTTTATTAATGCTATGAATATTTGTTCTGACCACAGTAGTAAATTGGGTCATTAGCAGTAGCAGTCTCGGCATCCCAGATAATAACCCCAAGTTTGTACCTCAGCACACTTTTCCTCTGGACCCCAGGGCCACACGCCCAGCTGCCGAATTGCACATCTCCACGTGAAGACCTTAAATTCTTACCAGCTTGTCCAACCCTGAACTCCTCATCATCCCCCTCAAACCACTCTGCCCACAGCCTTCCCCGTCTCAGGGAAGGGCGTCCTACTTCCCCTCCTACAGGTCGGGACGAAAGCCTTCGGGTTATCCCTGACTTCCTTCCTTCTCTCATAACCCGCATCCGATCCATCAGGAGACTCCATCAGCTCTGCCTCCTGTGAATGTTGAGCACCCACCACGACTCATCACCTCATCGCCTCCGTGGCGCCCCTGCTCTCTCATCATCACCCAGTGGCCTCCTAATAGGGCTTTCTGCTTCTCCCCTTCCCCTACAGTCTAGTCTCAACAGTGAAGTGAGGGTGATCCTTTGAAATCCCAAGTCTGATCGTGCCACTCCTCTGCTTGCACCCCTGGAGAGGCTCCCCAGAGAACCAAAGTGAAAGGCCTCCCCAGGGCCCCCAGGCTGAAGTGACTCGACTCTGTTACCACTTGGACTTTCTCCCTCGCCTTCTCCCCTCACTCCCTCTGTCCCGGCCCTTTGCTTTTCCTTAAGCATACCAAACACTTTCCCCCTTGGGGACCTTTACCGCAGTGGTTTCTCGTGGCTAGACACCCTGTATCCACCTGCTCACTTGCCTGCATGCCTCTTCCCCGGCTGCTTTGCTCGGACTTCACCTTTTCAATGAGCCGTGCCCTGGCCCACTCGTCCCGAGACCCGTCCCCTTAGCTCACCCTGCTTAACTTGTGCTGCGTTTTTTTGTTTTTCACAGCATGCAGCCCTTTCTAAGATGGGATTTATTTTTTATTATGTTTATTATTTACTTTGTTCACCAATATGTGCTATGTGTTTAGAACACCGTGTGGCACCTAGTAGGTTAGGTGTGTTCAGTAAGTAATAGGTGCATGAATAATATTAAAACTGTATTAACGTGGCACTCTGGAGATTACAGACCTCTATAATATGACGGAACTGGGTGGGATTAGGTAATAGGTATATAGTTGAAAGTATGGTGGTCTTTTGGTTCACTGCGGTTTTGTGAAGCAGAGATTTATTGTATTGGCCTTGGTGACATGACATGTTAACATCATCAGAGTAATATATATACGTGTGTGCATGTGTATGCATCTTGATTCATGATCTGTTTGCAGAAGGAAACCATGTGCTGGCAGCAGTCTTAACCTGCTTCTCATTGCAGAGCCCCTGGGGAAAACATAAACTTCCCAGCTTGCTTTACTGGCTGTGGACAATTTTTTACAGCATCTAAAAGGACTCAAAACTATCTCCACCCACTGTTGTTGGCACTATGGATAGCTGCATAGATTTATGGATCCATTATTTTATTGCACAACCCGGCATGAGGGCTGGTGAGTGAAATAATGTTTTACTAGTGCGCAGCCTGGTTCTCGTCACTTTTGAGATGGTTTTGTGTCCAAGATTTATATTTGAGGAAGGAAGTTTCCTTGGAGAATTGAGCTCACTATTTTGATTTTGCAGAAGCACAGACTGAATCTCATGTGACAGCATTTGTTAGGTGAGATCCAAGCGGGTCTTCCACATGGGCTGGGGCAGTTGGCTTTCTTAGATGGCTGGTTTGATAAGTTGGATGAAGGAAAAAAGGAATTTTGTAATTTTTAACAACTGCAAGTATATTATATTGTCCCTTCAGGTTGTGAAGTTTTGAGATCCACTTTTCTCAGTTGCTAGAAAATTTTGTGCTTATTTTAGCTATGCTCTAATCCATATCAGCCTAACCAGAGTGACCAAAGGCTGATAATTATACAGCAGGAGAGGTATTACATAACATTCCCCACCCCAACAATAGGAAAATAGTACTCTCGCTTCTCAATTGATCGAGCTATAAGGAAGGACCCCGTTTCTGAGTCCTTTCAATACTACCGGTTGGATATGCCTGTGAATGATTTGTTTAATGCACCATTTAACTGAAGTATTTACAGATGAAGTTACTTAATGTCTGAGATTTTGCTTCCAGCAATTTGGAAGATGGAAGTGTGGGTAGGGCACAAAGGAAACGAGACTGGTCATGAGTTGATAACTGTTGAAACCAGGTGGTGAATACATGGTGGGTCAGTAGCCTATAGTCTATTTTTATATATGTTGTAAATTTCCCTTGATAGAAAGTTAAAGAAAAAAAGAAGAACCTTGGGAAAAATATGTAACATTTAAACTAAGCTCAGAGGTAAGTATGTGTTGTATTAAAATAATGGAAAATATGGTGTGGCCAAAGATGAACCAAGTTAAATATCAGAAGATTAGAAGAGCATGGTACCATTGTCCTAGCCGATTGACCCTGACAAAATCACTTAACCTCAACTGGGCCATATGTAAAATGGAAATACTCTGTACACCTATCCTACCTCTTACGCCTTTACAAAATGTTATATAACAGAAAATACTTTGAAGTTATAAACGTAACTCGTTTCAACTAGTATTTATTGAGTACTCACTATATGTTCAGCACTGGGGTAACAGGACCAGGTCACTGCCCTCGCGGAGCTGCAGAAAAATAAACAAGCAATAACAATACAGGTGTGGAGAATGCCACAGGTTGAGAGCAAGGTGCATGGCCGGAAGTGGTGAGTTGTGAGGGAGGCTGGAGAGTGAGTGTTCATGTACAAGTGTACCTCCTTCATACAGGAAATAATGTTTAGACTTCCTATAGGACGTGATGTCTATAGGCTTACAGGAAGTGATGTTTGGGCTGAGAACCATGGTGTCCTGTTGACATTCATGAAGCCAAAGAGTATAGAGTTGTTAAGGTGAGAAAAACAACATGTATTAATGCCTGAAAGGGAAATTGAGATAGCACAGAACACATGTTGAGGCTTCAGCAGGAAGTGGGGAGAGATGAAAATAAAAAGGAACAGGGCCCAGGTCAGGAAGGGCCTGGTGACTTGTTAAGTAGTTTAGACGTGATCTTAAAGGCAATGAGGAGCATTAATAGGGAGCTATTTTCAGCAGGAGAGTGACATGATTGGGTAGGTGATTTAGAGAAAGTATTCCAATTTGCAATGGGAGGAGTGGATTACAGAAGATAGGGTAACTAAAATTCAGAAAAGAGGTTAACAGAAACTTATTTTGACTCTCTCAATAACCCCCCCGCCCCCATCTAGGTTCTAAACCAGCTAATGAATAAGATGAGTCCGTGGATGGAGAATCAACATAATATTTTTGCTCCTTTTTCAGTATGGGTATCCCTTTCATCCAGCAGTGTTTATTGAAAAGATTGTCCTTTCTGCACTGCACAGCCGTTATCACCTTTGTCATAATTGAAGTGTCTGTGTATGTTTGAGTTCATCTCTGAACTCTGTGTTCTGTTGGTCTATATTTGTCCCTGCACTCATTCTATACCACTTCAATTACTGTGGTTGTAGAGTCGTTCTTGATATCTGGCAGTATAAGTCCTCAATCTTTGTTCATCTTCTTCGAGGTTTCCTGGACTATTCTTGGCCCCTTGTATTTTCATATAAATTTTAGAGTTAGCTTGTCATCACCCCACCACCACTACCACCAAAAACAAAACAAAACAAAACAAAACAAAACAAAACAAAACAAAACACCAAAAAAACAAAACCCTTTTCGGAACTTTGATTAAGATTGCATTGACTCTATATATACTTTTGGGGGAGAATTGATACCTTCCCAATCCATGAATATGGTATATTTCTCTATTGATATAGATCTTATTTCTTTTTGTGAAAATTCCTCAAAGCTGTACACTTAAGATTTGTGCACCTTTCTCTACCTATGTTATATAGCAGTGTTGTTATTGATGAAGGCAAAGTTGAAGGACATAGATGAAGGTGAGAGCCAAATGGGCCTGCCAGTTGATCCCCAGAATTAGACAGACCCACCCACCCAGTATCAGCAACACTGAACTAAAGCCAGACCCATGTGAGATAGAAGGGCCTGCCCCTTGGGGAAGAGCAGAGGCCAACTTCAAAGAGGAGGAAAGAGAAGAGTTGAGCTGAATGCGCCCAATTAATTTTTCTGAAATTTACCTATCAGAGAAGTCATTTCATTCTCCCCTGAGAGAGTGAATAAGGGAGCAGGGAGTTCTAGGAGTGTCCAGTTGTGTCCATCAAGTGTCCATTTGGGCTCCATTTTACATGACAGGAAACATCAAGATAAGGGAAATAGTTTTTCTAACAGCTTTGAAGTGTTGTCATGGATGCTTTGGGGAAATACTTTGAAGGTAGAATGAAGAAATTTGATAGTATGTGGAGGATAAAGGAAAGGGAAGACTTGAAAACGATGTCTTGGGCAACTGGCTTAAGCAGCCAGGTGGACGGTAGTATCATTCCCTGGCTAGAGCCCACTAGAGAAGAAAGATATTTGGGGAGGAGAGAGGATTTTTGAGGTACTTGTGGGACCATCAGGTGGAGGCATCCAGCTGTTGGATAAATAAGTGGTGATCACGAGAGAACTGTAGATGTAGGTTTGGAAGTCATCAGCCTGGATATTGGGTTGGAAAACTGTCAGCAAGAAGGTATCCCAGACAGGCCCTTATTCTCATGAATATGACTGGTACCTTCTATCCTCCACCTGTGGACCCAAGAGGGAATTTCCTCATCAGGCTGCTTCCTTGTGACCCCAGCCTGGCCCCAGTCTTTTTCTAAACTCCTTCCCTTTTCATGAGTCATTCAGGTGATCACATCTGCCCAAACACTTAAGGAATGGCAGGTATTACACATAGGTGGGTAAATTACCGATATTCAAGGGAGTCCCCAGGACGTAACCTGATATGCCTTTATGTAGAATAATCTTGGCTTTTTGGTGCCAGCTCATTCCATGTCCAGGCTCTTTACATTGGTTGTTTACTGGATTCCCTACAAAGAAATTCTCCAAGAAGCTCCTCTTCCATGGTCTGTCTTAGCTGATGGCCATTTGTGACTTCTGATATCTCTCTCTTGCAATGATCCTGTGTTCTTTCTACATTTGCTACTGTATCCCACAACCCAACATTGTGTTTGTGACAGTCTCTTTTCAGCTCTAATCATCTTGGATCTCATTTGTCACCCAAATTCATGCCTTTATGATATCAACATTGTAACTTTCACTTGTAACAGAGTGAGAATTAAAATTGTATATAAATGAGCTACTAATCATTTTTTTTAATCAGCCAAATCGCAGTAAGAGAAATTTTACTCTTTTTGTACATAAGCAGTCTTTTTATCCATTTAGCAAAAATTCATCAAGCTGTATGCTTAAGTAAAATTAAAACATGTAAACATCTAAAGTGATGATCTTAGTTCCTTAAAAATGAGAGATTTATGTCTCTAATCATTTGAAGACTAGAACTAAGCTCTGGGGATCTCCAGAAGCTAACGATACCTTCTTTGATTAATGAAACACAACTGGGTTTCAAACCCTTGTTGTGATTACCTGAGACTTAAAGTATTGGATGGCTCTCATTTTTGCTGAAAGATAAGATTATGTGACGTCTCTTGAGTGGTTGGAAAATCCATGATTTTTAATGAGTAGATGGCATTAAGGTGCCCACTATTTGCCTGGGTGAATGGTCTGGGATTTTCAGACTTTGTTTTATGTATTATCTTTCCCCAGTGTGTCTCTGTTAGGTTTCCTTATTTAGGAGAAGTAAGCGGGGGGTGGGTGTTGGTAGGGAAAGGGAACCAGAAACAGTATTACCGGATTACTCGTTGACATGTTTGGTGTTGTTTACTGTTTCATATGTGCTTGACATACACTTTCTAAAACATGCAGCATAGTAGTATTTTCTAAGAAATGTTCAATTACAGCCAGATCATCACCAAGAATCACATTCCCAGAAGGCATTAAATTTGTGTTTTTAGGCATACAGTGGTTATTAAGCATGCAGGCAGGATTTTCTGGGTTCACATCCCAACTCTGACTCTTCCTGGGACAGATTACTTAAGCACTCACTGCTTTAGATTCCTCATCTGTAAAATGAGAATACCAACAGGACGTGCTCCATATGGTTGTCGTGAGGATTAAGTAACACAAAAAATGGGTAGAAAAAGTGCCTGGCATTTAATCATCACTTGATTAACGTTCGTAGTTATTATTTCTGCCCTTCTGGTTATTAGAACAGAAGGGATGCCTGTAAATAGCAGTGCAGCTTCCAGGATCATTTCTTTAAGTTTTTACTATGGAAAATTTCAAACTCAGACAAGTAGAATTGAATTTCACTATATCTGGATAGCTGTTTGTTTGACATCACCAAACCTTAAATATTAGCCATTAGAAAGTAAGTACGGAAGGAAGGAAGGAAGGAAGGAAGGAAGGAAGGAAAGAAGGAAGGAAGGAAGGAAGGAAGGAAGGAAGGAAGGCAGGCAGGCGGAGCCATGATTTTGGACCTTGCCTGTGTTAGTCACCAACATATTTATGATTCCTTGAAAATCATTGTTAAACTATACTTGGCCCTCAGTAAATATTTGTGGACTGGATACATGAATATAATGGTTTGTCCTGACCCAGTTGAAATTATGAAGGAAGACTCATTCTGCTTGTGGTCTGGCTACAGGCTCATTCTTTCATTTGTTTATTAATTGGCTCATTCATTCACTTACTGAAGCTTTATTGAATGCCTTTTATGGATCAGCAGTGGCAGCTCTAGAAATTGCTAGGTAAATGAGCTCAGGAGTGGCAATCCATTTGTAAAGGAATCGGCTAGGAGGCACGTCTGGATTCTGTATTAGCATGATACATGCAGATTTTTTTACCGGCAGGATATTCATTTGGGGTGAGGTGGATCTGGTGTAGTTAATTGGAATGGAGTTAACACCTCCTCCGCTGCATCACGCCTTGCATCAACTGCCACGTACAGGCCTCTCATTCAGTGCTTTGGAGTACGTGTACGTGGGAAAAAGTAGGTATGGACAAAAGTCATTATGATGCAAGGGAAGAGGACTAGTAAAGGTATGTCCAAAGCATCAGAGAGAACAGGGGAAGGAGCTACTACTTCTGCTGGAGGTTCAGAAGGAAGGGATGGGGTACCGGAGAGATCTTTTTAAGCAAAGTGGTATTTCAGCAAAGTATTAAAAGATAAATGGGGTTTCACGGTCCTGGCACCGTGTGCATGGACAAGGAGAGAGCATGGTTATGCAGAAGGGCTGGATTTGGCTGGAATACAGGGGATGTGGTAGTGGCGGTGGAGGAGGACGTAGGGGGTTGGAGGGGACGTGGGCTCTTCCCCTCGGGTTCTGCCAGCGGCTCCACGCGCGCTGTACTTCTTCTGGGTGAGCTGGCCGGTCGGTGGGGGAGTTCCGTTGGGGCGTGGCGTGATCAGAGTGGCACTTGAGAGATAACTGGGGAGGTGCCGAGCAGTGCGGACTGGAGATGGGGAGGAGGTAGCTGGGAGAGGTGCCAGCCCCGGGGCGCGGCGGTTGATGACTAATTGGCCAGGCACCAGGAGCTTCTAGTAGCTCTTGGAAAGGGGCAGATGGGCCCACCTCATGCACACTCTTAGAGTTAGGCCGCTGTAGCCTGGGTTGGCAGCAGAACTGACAGAAGAGCCAAGTTTCCTTTCAAAGAAAACTCTTTTGTGTATTGTGGAAAGCGAAAGGCCAGGACTCAGCATTCAGCTATTTCTGTTAAGAGATAGGCTAAGGATACAGAGATAATAATAAGTGAAGCCTGGGAGGCATTGTTGAAGACATTTATGTACAGATATTCACGAGTATAATCATGTATCTCTATAAATCACAGGTACACATTTATTTAGGTATACATAGTCATGCAGGAAGCTCATCTTCCTAATTCGTTTTTAATAAAGTTTAACTTTTAGAATAGTTTTAGATTTATCGAAAAGTTGTAAAGATAATAGAGCTCCCACCTACCCCACACCCAGATTCCTCTCTTGTTGACATCTCACATTAATATGGTACGTTTGTCACAATTAGTGAACCAATATTGATACATGACTATTAACTGAGGTCCATCCTTTTTTCAGATTTCCTTAGGTTTTACCTGATGTCCTTTCTCTGTTCCAGGGTCCCACCCAGGACACCCCATTACATTACATCTCCTTAGGCTCCTCTTGGCTCTGACAGGTGCTCAGGCTTGCCATGTTTTCGATAACGGTGGCAATTTTGAGAAGTTTTGCAGAATGTCCTTAAATTAGGGGCGCCTGGGTGGCTCAGTCGGTTAGGCGTCTGACTTCGGCTCAGGTCATGATCTCCCGGTCTGTGAGCTCGAGCCTCACGTGGAGCTCTGTGCTGACAGCTCAGACCCTGGATCCTGTTGTGGATTCTGTCTCCCTCTCTCTCTGTTCCTCCCCCGCCCGTGCTTTCTCTCTCTCTCTCTCTCTCTCAAAAATAAATAAACATTAGCCAAAAAAAGAGTGTCTTTAAATTAGCAATTGTCTGATTTTTTTCTCACGCTTAGACCCAAGCGGTGGATTTGGGGGAGGAAGACCACGGTGGTGAAGTGCCATTCTCATCACGTCGTATCAAGGGCACATCCTATCAGCATGACTTCGCACTGTTGGTGTTGACTTTGGTCACCTGACTGGGGTCCTGTTGATGAGGTTTCTTCACTGTAAAGTTGTTCTGTTTTTTCCCCCCTTTCCTAGATTCGCCTCTTTAGAAACAAGTCACTATGCACCCACACACTTGAGAAGTGGGGGGTTCCACTCACCTCCTTTAGGGACAAGTATCGTCATAAATTAGTGGGAATTCTTCTGTGCGGGCAATGTGTCCATTCTCTCCATCCTAATTAGGTTTGGGTAAGGTGATTTCTTATCTGCCCTCTGAATTCCAAATGTTAATTCTGTACTGCCTGCACCCCCCGCCGTTTGCAGCCTACCGACATCTCCCATATTTGTGTTTTGTGTGTGTATGTGTGGTGTATAAACAGACCTATGTCTTACTTACCCAAGCAGATTGCACATTTCTTGAGCCCTGAGATGGCGTCTCATTCAAAGCCCCCTACGCTGCAGGCGGTTACTAGATAGTGAATAAGTGGTTTTTCAATGAGGGCAAGTAAACAATTTAAGAATGAACCGCAATTAAGAAGCGAAACGGGCCGTCAGAGTCTAAGTATATGGGGACTGCAGTAAGGTCAGGATGCTGTTGACTCGGCACCTGACCTGTGAAGTTGTCCTGGATTTGTGATAGTGGCTAATAGGGTGCTTTTTTTACCAGCTAAAAAAGTACCGGGTACTTTTTTAAGCACTCCACATCTATTCCTTATTTAATCTTCCAGACAACCCTATGGATCGGAGCTTTTATCCCCATTTTGTAGATAAGGAAACTGAGGTGAATGGAGGTTAAATGAGTTGCTCAAAATCATATAACTGGGAAGTAGCCCAGCTGGGATTTTGATCTCAGACACTCTGGCTCGGGAGCTTTGAACTCTTAACCAGTGGGCTCCAAATCCATTGCAAGTGGTGATTCAAGTGGTATCTCATTTGGGGAAAAAACAAGATTGCTATTGAAACATTTTATTACCATCTGCGACTGTACTGCCGATTGGCACGGCTGGCAACGGTTTTGCTGGCATTTTCCTAGGGTGAATGTTTCTATAAAGCCACGGCTGTTTTTTCGTCTTCATTTTTTTTTCTTTTTTTAAATGACTCATTTTTGTGTATCACCACTAATTTTTATTTCTTTAAAACACAGGTATTTTTACAATGGGCATTTCATATACAAACCATCTTCTGGACCTCTGTCACTCCCCAGCAGATTATCTGTTGAAAGATAGTGGGCTTTTTATTTTCTCTCTGACGTTTTAAACAGAAGTGGCCGCCGGGTCCTGCCAAATAAACACTCTTTCAGTGTGTTCCTTGTCTGAATGCTCACACCTGTGGGTCCCCGGGAGACAGCTACATTCCTGCAGCAACGCAGGCGAGGGAGGAGGACTTCTCGCAAAGCCACCCAAGCCATGAATCGGCCCTGGCTTCCTGAACCGTAAACAAATGCGAGCTTTGTTCTCTCCATTGCTCATTTGGTCCCAAGTATGACTCAGGGGTAGGCTGGGTCCTTCAGGCTCTGTGCCTTTGGCTGTTGGAAGGAAGTGGGAGTGCTCCAGGGTAGTTCTGGGACCTTTTCAAACTGAAGAAAGGAGGCTGACTGCATGATGGGAGAAGAGGTATTTCTTTCTTTGCTTTTAGAGATGTAATAAGGCCCCTTAATCTTGCATCTTGTCTGCACTGTTTTCTAACAAGACTTATAATGGGTTTGCCCTGGTGGGTTACAGTGAAGTGTATGCCGGCGAGGATCCCCCTCAGAGGGGAGGCTGTGGATATGCTAAGGCAGAACGTATAACGTGCAGGAGTCTTTTCTAAAGCCAAATGTTGCACTGGAACTATTTAGCTGTTTTAGTCCCCCCGCCCCCCCGGCCCCAGCCCTTTGGTCAATTCGGCCATTAATTTTTACAGATGTTTTCGGTTTCTCTGTGTCTTGGGTTTTCATGTGCGCACAATGCAGAGAGTAATTTACATGGGCAGTTTGCACAAGCAGTAACTGTTACGCCATGTCACCGAGATGTTTAGCAATTACAGATGTTTGTGCAGTAAACAAATCCAGCTTGCTCTTCAGGTTAACTTAGGAGAGAAGAGTATGTCCACGCAGAGTGAGCTAGCTGCGAGCCATTTCACTCTTGGGTGGCATGGACATCAGGAGTTTTCCTGGTGAATGGAGAAGCTGTGAGTAGTGACTTCTGGGTCCTGGTGAACTGTTTTATATATATAGAGAGAGAGAGAGAAAGAGAGAGAGAGGTAAAGATATTTGGCTACTTTCGTAGTACTGATTATTTATGTTCATTTGCTCATATGCACAGTAAAATAAAGACACTAAATTATCTGACTTCCTAAAAGTTTGCTTAGTGATAGGTGGTCTTGTGTCTTGCTGTGAGTTGTTCATACTTGTCTACCTAAAAGCAGAAGTCTGTCATTTTCCAAACGCAAAATACAATTCCCTAAATAAACCACAGGATAAGTAAGGCTTACAATGCGTCATATGTCTTCCATATTCCTGTCTCTTGTTGAAAAACATTTTAAAGGGGAGAGTTGATGATATCTATAAAATATGTATGTCTCTTTATGTCTTTTTCTGTTGGCTTTAACTTACAATATTTTCAAAACTGCACAAAAAGTTTGTGACAAAAGAAAACACATTGTTTTAACATTACTGTAAGAGTAGGAAAACTTCTTGAAAAGTTTGTTAATGGCGTCTGTTGCTTGTCTAGAAGGACATGAACGCAGGCCGCGGTTGGCTAAAATAAAAAATATATTCATCTGCAACGGATTGAGAGAATTTGCTTGCTGAAAGTTATCTTAAATTTGCTGATTATTTTATTATTATCGCCACATATCATTGTTGGGAGTTCTGAAAAGTAGACCTCAGAATTAGATATTTATATGGAAAATTCAGCTGCTGACTCTTCTGAGAAATGAGTGAAAGCAGGTTGATTGTAAGATGTGAAATATGGGAAAGGCTCAGCATTGGCCCTGGCTCCCTCAGGAGCCTCTCTGGCTCCCTCAGGCTAGGGCCTGGAGATGGCACAGGTAGCCCCTGGTACCCTTAAAGGTTTTGTGACTTCTAAATTACTCATTGCCTTATTGAGTCTTCCCTGAACCCCTTGCTTGTTTGCTTCTCAAAATGGAAATAGCCCTGTTACTCTCTCATCTTACAGGAGTTCTTTGCAATAATTATTATAATAAAAACTTGGGGCACCCGTGTGGCTCAGTCAGTTAAACGTCCAACTCTTGATTTCAGCTCAGGTCCTGATCTCACAGTTTGTGAGATCGAGCCCCGCATCAGGTCTGCACCGATAGCGCAGAGCCTGCTTGGGATTCTCTCTCTCTCTCCCTCCTTCTCTCTCTGCCCCTCCCCAACTCATGCTCTCTCTCTCAAATAAACGTTCAAATTTTTCACAGTTAAAGAATATGAATAAATAGAAATTGCCCTTAATCCTCTTATCCAGGAACAATCATTTTATTTGGAACCTTCCAGGCTTTTATCCGAACAGAAATGTGCATGTAGTATCTATATGTCACTCTTCTTCAGCCACTAATGAGGTCATAAATGTCACCTGCTTTTAGAACTTAACATGTTACAGGCCCCGTTTTCTTTCAGACCTGTCCATGGTCACCCATTGTAGAGATGTGCCAGCATTTATTGAACCAGTCCTCACATAATAACTAGTTACATTGCTTCTACATTGTTAACATTAGAAACAGCATCCTTACCTGTGCATGGTGGTACCTTCCCTGGTTGTTTTTTAGGCTGAATTTTTAAGAGAGGAATTTCCAGGGTAAAGGCTGATTTAATTCTGTTCGGTTTTATTCATAATGAAAATAACTCAAGTACATGGTAAAAAATTCCAACAGAACAAAAGCTAAGACCTTTCTCAGTTTCACGCACTCAGCTTTACTTCCCAGTGGAAATCCCCACGAAGGCTCTCTATGTACTTCTATAGAAATATGGAAGTTTTTAAATTATGGTAACATACACATAATACCATTGTATTCATCATGAAGTGTACATTCAGTGGCATTAAATACATTCACATCATTGTACAATCATCATCTCCGTCCACCTCCAGAACTTTTTCATTTTCCCAAAATGAAACGCGGTCCCTCTAACTTCTCGTTTTCCCCCTTCTTCTAGCAACTACCATTCTACTTTCTGTCTCTATAAATTTGACTAGGCTGGGTACCTCTTATAAGTGAAGTCATACAATATTCATCCTTTTGTGTCTGGCTTATTTTACCTAGCATAATATCTTCAAGGTTCATCTATGCTGTTATAGGTGCCAGAATTTCCTTCCTTCTTTAAAATTTAAAGAGTTTTTTATTTTAGAGAGAGTGAGAGCATTCACGAGTGGGGGAGAGGGACAGAGGGAGAGAGACAGAGAGAGACAGAGAATCTCAAGAAGGATCCATGGTCAGCATGGAGCCTGATGCGGGGCTCAATTCCACCACCCTGGAATCAATGACCTTAGCAGAAATGAAGAGTCGGATGCTCAACCAACCGAGCCACCGAGGCGCCCCAGAATTTTCTTCCTTTCTAAGGCTAACCCATATTCCATTTTATGGCTCTATCACAGTTTGTGTATCCATTCCTTCATTGATAAGCATTTAGGTACTTTCCACCTTTTGGCTGCAGTGAATAATACTAAAATGAGCGTTGGCCTACTGATACCCGTTTGAGGCCTTGCTCTCAGTTCTTTTGGGTATATTCCCAGAAGGGGAATTACTGGATCATATGTAATTCTATCTTTAATTTTTTGTGAAACTGCCATACTGTTCTGCACAGCAGCTGAGCCATTTTGCGTTCCCACCAGCCATGCACGCGGGTTCCGTTTTCTCCACATCCTCGCCCCTTGGCATTTTCTGTTTGTTTGCTGGCTTGCTTCTTTGGTAATAGCCATCCTCACGGGTGCGAAGTGGTATCTCATCGCTGTTAGAGTTGGTGTTTAATGTGTGTTCGTGTTGCCTACCGCTAAGGGGAAAGGGTACTATTCTTATCTTAGAACGATGAGTTGAGGAAGAAGTCTTCTGAGTCTAGGATGAACTAGCAGATGAGTTACTCAGTCCCAAGAGATTGCCGATGGCTTGAGGGAAGGACTGGGTCTCCCTGTTCACTCAGACCCTGAAGAAAAGATGAGCAGGTGGCCCTGGTGGCTTGCCCTCAGGGGTTTCATGGTGACCAGGACTGCCGCCTCTCTCACTCCGCCCGAAGGTTTATGGAGAGTGGATTCAAAATAGTTTTTCTGAGAAAAGGTGAATCTCTTTTTTTGTGCGATTGGTAATTGTAAATGTTAGTACCTAATTTATCCTACGTAGCAGGGAAAGCCAGTTTTATGATTGATCTTTCCTCTCCTCACCTTCTGCGCCAGAATTCCTTGGAGATAGGAAATGAAAGTCCTGCCTTTTGCGCATTTGCTGAAGCTTTCGTTTGATTCAGTTGACATTCTTCAGTGGGGTGGGCTGCAGTATCTATTAGTTTTTCTTTGTGGCTCTCTTTTGTTCTTTACTTACATCAATTACTATTTCATAATATCTGTAATCCTGAAGTTTGCAGATGCTTTTCGTTCCCGAAAGCTGAGGTTTTAAATTTTTCTGTGTGGCCCTTAAAAGATCACGCACATGTACTTTTTCTCGCTGATATTCTCCTTACCTATAAAATGATAGTCTAGACGACTGAATTTCAGTGGGACGGGTTACATTTAATGCTCTATAAAAACAATTTTTTTAATGTTTATTTTTGAGAGAGAGAAGAGACACAGAGTTCGAGGGGCAGAGGGGCAGAGAGAGAGGGAGACACAGAATCCGAGGCAGCCTCCAGGCTCTGAGCTGTCAGCACAAAGCCCGACGTGGGGCCTGAACTCCCGAATTGCGAGATCATGACCTGAGCCGACGTCAGATGCTTAACCGACCGAGCCACCCAGGCACCCCAAAACTGGCAATTTTAAAACAAGCTGCTCAGCTTAGTTTGCACAATGGTGTGTCTTTTCTTACATTTAAATAATTTAGATCACAGAGATCGTTCAGTCAGCTACCTGTTTTGTACTTTTCTGTGGCATCAGAGGCCATGTAAAAAGGACAAAATGACAGCCTTCTTCTCAATGCAAACTTTTAATGGTGGAGTCCAGATCCGATTTATGTATACCCATAAGTGCTCTAGAAGCAAATGGAAGCATAAACACAGGAACCCAACTTACCCATAAATGCTCTAGAAGCAAATGGAAGCATAAACACAGGAACCCTACTTACACCTCTGATAGAGATTTCTCTCTTTCTAAACCTGGGCTATAAAATGTATAGTATGCCAGGATCGCCTTAAAAGTCACTTCTTCATCCAAAGGCCATCGTTAAGCCGTTTCAAGAATGACCTGTGACTCAGGAGTCTCGCCTCAATTACACTGATGCTTGAACTTTTAGGAATAGAATTGGCAACAACTAAAGGCGGATCTTTGGGGTCTCTGTCCTTTCCAAGCTGTATTTCTGTTTTGCTCATTTAAGTTGAGGAAGTTAGGAGTGGTAAAGATGAATTTACTGCCTCGTTTTCTTTTTTCTTCTTTCACTTGCTAAGCATTTTCACCCACCAGTGATTTTAATATGTTTTGCTCCATTTGTTTTGGTAGCATCTGTTCAGTCTTTTCTTTCTATTTTGATTTCTTAGTTGGGCCTCTCATTTTCTCTACTAGAAGCAGCTTTTCCGAAAGTTCTTGGGTACCTTTTCTAGACTCTTAAGGAAGTGGTTAAGGGCGCCTGCGTGCCTCGGTTGTTAAGCATCTGACTCTTGAGTTTGGCTCAGGTCATGATCTCAGAGTTCTTGAGTGTGAGCCCCGTGTCAGTCTCTGTGCTGACAGCACGGAGCCTGCTTGGGATTCTCTCTCTCCCTCTCTCCCTCTCTCCCTCTCTGCCCGTCCCCACTAGTGCTCGCTCGCTCGCTCGCTCGCTCTCAAAAACCAATGCATAAACTTAAAAGAAAGTGGATAAGAGAAGTGATGACGTAAAGTATCAAGACTTTAGATCCTGAAGTAGTCCCAAATCGCCCTCCTGGTACAGTGTTATCATTGTCTAGCTGCTGCGTCGAGAGAGCCGCACACATTGTGTGTCCCTTTGTGTCTAATTTCAGATAGAGTTCTTTTGCTTCAAACCCCAGGACCCTTTCCACATTCAGGCGTTGTTAGAAACAGAGACAGTAGGTTGCTCATAATTTAAAATTTTTGTAAATGTTTTTTTAAATTTATTTTTGAAGGAGAGAGAGAGACAGGGTATGAGCGGGGGAGGAGCAGAGAGAGAGAGAGAGACACAGAATTTGAAGCAGGCTCCAGGCTCTGAGCTGTCAGCGCAGAGCTCGACGCAGGGCTCGAACTCACGCGCCGTGAGATCATGACCTGAGCGGAAGTCGGACGCTCAACCGACTGAGCTACCCAGGCGCCCCTTGCTCATAATTTAGAATCCAATTTTTTCCAGTGATGGGAATACAGGTGTTGTTTTTTGATTTGGAAGAGGCTGAAACGTTATGAAGCTGGTAACCCTGTGCCCACGCATGTAAGGAATCTGCCTAAGTAATGCGTGTGACACTGTCTCTGCAACATAGAGGTGGGAAGAATGTAATGGACGGGCAACCTTACTGTGCTTTCCAGTAAGGCTTATAGGATCTCTAACATTTTGGTGTAATTTTTGTATTCACTGCCCAGGAGTTCACACAACGCCAGTTTTTTCCAACTAGAGCCTTTAGTCATAGACCACTAGGCAGGAGAGGAGAAAAGCGTCCAAATAAGAGTTGAAAAGAGGTCTTGAAAAAATTAGCGAGGCCAAAAGAGATACATCTGGGTTAGGGGTGGGATCATTGTTTCCAAGTGCTAAGAAATGGTTTTATGGGGCCACAGAGCAGTATGCTTGTGTGTAGCCCAACCCTGACTTGAGTTCAGAAAGTCTGTATGAAGTGAAGATTCTAATGTGGGTTGATTGTGTTGTCATGAAACTCAATGACTAGAGAGAAGCCAGGGTATCCAGAGAAGCAGTGACTGAAGGCAGTGAATGGAGATGGTCAAGAAATTAGAAATCAGGTGCTGTGGAGAAACAGTGGTCATCGTCGCAAAGAGAGAAGGCTAAACAGTTTGGGAGGAAGTGAAGAATTAGGTGAGGTTCGATGGTTGCTTGTTCTCTGGTCCCCTGATGGCTAAAAAAAGGGGAGCTCCCTCTAACTCGAGGCATGGTGAGCAGGTTAGGAATAAGGGAGAAGTAGCCAATACTGAGGCCTGATCAACTCTTCCTTGTCCTCTGGTGAGGCGGACGTGGAAATCTTTCACTGAAAGTCCCTGTAGAATTAGATAGATAACCATCTGAAACCCATCTGTCTGAAATAAATTAAGGATAATAACTCAGGAGTGGGGAAGAGGTTAGAAACTCCAGAAGCCCGATTCCTGTTCTCTGTCCTCCTTTGTCACCATCTTCCATGAATCGTATTGTTTTCCCTGTGTGGAGCCTGTGGCGAGACTTTGTGGAAAGCAACAAGAGGAACTTCTGCTCTCGGGAACTCAAAAGTGGAAAGCACTGAACAGAACATTCTCCATTGTGGTAGAAAAGGACAAGGAATTTCTCAAGACCAGAAAATGCATCAATTGGGATATTTTACTGTGCACAGTGTCTCCCCCCACTCCTTTAAAAAAAAAACAACAAAAAGTACCTTTTTAAAAATAACCTAGAACTGTAAAAAGTGCCATTTAAGAAAGCACGTGATTAAAATAGGTGATGTCATGTTTTGTTTTGTTTTTTCAAATGAAGGTTTTCTTCCCCTCTATTTTGTGTGTTTTGGTGTCTTTGTGTGTGTTACAGAGAAAGGAGAAGAGAATGGGGAAACATTTTAGTACAGGAAAATGAGAACATGCAAAATGAGTAATGAAAGACATACCATTTGTTCATTTGGTGAGGATCTAATTTGCCTAAAACTCATCATGCCTCAGAGAGAGAATTTCCAGCCTTAAGAGAACTCCTTTTGCACCTGAGATTCGCTACTGAAGAGACTTGTAACTTTGAGTGAATGAATGAATATGTGTGGTAGCTGAGCATAGGCTTAATTGAACTTTTTCTCCAGCAGACCAGGAATCATTCTACCAAAAGATTCCTCTTAAAAGTGCATTGATTCAATCCGTCCACACCCTAAACTCGAATCGTTTAAAAAAAAAAATTCAAGCGTGATTTTTGAAAGGCAGCTAAATCAAAGTATGTTCACATTAAGTGGAGACGGTTGTCAAATAGCTGAGAAATGAAAACAGCTGTGAAATCGATGTCTTTCTTTTTTTTAGGATTGTGATACACTTAAGTAAATTGTTCTAAAAGCTCAGGGGAAAATGAAACCTCAAAATTTGGGGGGTCTGGTTTTCCTCACATTTGTTTTTTCTCCCATTTGAGAAACTGTTTGTAATCATTACTTCGGTTTGTGTTTAAAAAGAGTTTTTCCTTGTGAAGAACTGGAGAACCACTAGAAAACAGAACAATAAAGCTATAGAGACCCTACGCAAATACATCACACCTTTAAATCAGTACTTCTTCAGATGCTGGAAATTGAGGAATCCAGAAGTATCCTCTGTGACCATATGTGAAAACGTTACAAAGTAAACTCAACTTTTTTTTCAGCTACTGTCACGCGTATGAATAGGAATTCATGGGTTTAATTAGAAGAGCGGGGAAATATGTTTTTTAGCTTTGAAAACATGTGATAAAATGCCTCAATACTTTACTTGGGAACAACATTAATTGGAAATGACTCTATCATCTACTTAGTCACTGAGTTTAAGAGCTGATGAATAACTATAAGTAAAGGGTGGTAATAAATGGCAGGCAATGCTCTAAATGGGTGGTGTCTTGTGAATTACCGCCGTGACTCATTTTACATCTGATGTTCTTAACATCCTTCCTAATGACTTCGAGAAGGAAATAGAATGACCCTCTAATAAAAGCTGCCTGTGATTTCTAGTTAGGAGGTGTTGCAAATCAAATCAGGCCTCATGGAAAGAAATCAGTAACGTGGAGAGGTAGGCCATCCTTTCTAGTTATGTTAGTGTATGTTATTTTCTTAAAACTTTATTTTTTGCATTATAAAAGTAATAACTGGTTTGTAGAAACACTGGAAAGTAGAGTAATAGAAAACAAAGTAAAAAGCACTCTCATTTAATCGCTCTGGGGCAAACACTGTTGACTTTTTTGTTTTGTTTTGTTTTTGGTATTTACTTTCAGCCTTTCTTGCCATACATTTTTAACCGGTTGAGATCATACCACACACATAATTTTCTTCACACACATACTTGTGCATCTTTTCCACTTAGCCTTATATAAAATTTCCCATGTCATTACAAACTTAGTGAAACATTACAAACTTCGTGAAACATCTCTCTAAAAAAGGCTGTGGAGTGTTTAGTTGTAAGGCTCTAGGTACCTCGAGGATGTGGGAGAACTGGAATTTGGTGGTTGCGTTGACTCCTGTCAACATTATGTGTGAATCCATATTATATTATATTATATTATATTATATTATAGCTGAAAACGTAGCAGCTTCTTGAAAACATACCAAAAAAACCAACGTAGGAAAGCAGTGTTGGCTTGTGGGCTGGGTCGTGGTGGGCACTCCACAAAGGTTTGTGGAATTTGATACACTACCTGTTGGATCTGAACAGAATTCCACTTGTCTTCTCCTTGCGGATACTGAATGAAGCCTTTAAGAAAGCAGCCTTTGGCAGGAGGCCTGTCCACTTCCAGGTAGAGGACTGTGACTTCAGCTTTGCACGTCTAAGGGTCTGTCGGTAATTTCTACTGGTGGCTGTAGAAATCTGTACCACATGAGTTTATGGTCTCATTTGGCCCATGTTTCTTAACTGCCTCGGGAGGGGTATCTGTTTGGCCTAACGATTTAGGATTTCTTCATCTCTTATTGAATGGATGCCAAGCTTTGTAAAAGATGGCTCGGAGTGATTTTTTATGGTGGTGTGTTTGCTCCTAAGGCTCAAAATTCTCAATAAAAGGCTTTCTGTTCTCTGACAACAGGCCATTTTTCCCAGACACACGCCTTGTTTTTCCATCGTTAACAGTAGATAACAGTTTGGATGCAGCCAGAAGCAGTTGGCACGGGCCTGTATTTGAGGGGCTTCTGGAACAGTCTTCCGGCCACTCACTGCAGGGCGCCACCTTAACTGAAGCTTTATTGACCTGAAAGCTCTGTGGGTTGTCGGCTCTGGCCTTAGTTGTTTCTCCGAGTTTCTTTGTGTTGTCTGCTTTTCCTCCCAGGCGGTGACTCTATGGTGATTGCTATTGCTTTTCTTCCTTGCTCATTTTTCAGAATTATCGCTCTGTTCCAAGCTCGTCTCTGCTGCGTGACCGTCTTGTAAAAGTCGCTTCATGCTCTCCATTCCCCAAGCAAAGGAATGGGGCAGTTTAACCTGCCGTTTTGAAAAGCTGCCGTAATCAAAACAGTCAGTCTTTGTAACTAGATTCATAAAGAAGCATTATAGTGATTGATTTTTTTATTCAGTAAAATTCAACAACGGCAGTAATGGCTAAGTACTTCATATGCATTTTTTCCTTGTAATCCTAGAAAATCTATAAGGTACGTGTTATCATCTCCATTTCAGACAAGGAGACAGAGGTATAGAGACGTGAAGTGACCTGCCCAAGATCGCATACTCTTTGCTCTTAGAGAGGAACCCTACTTAATACTAATTCGCTCCTCTTGCCAGATGCTATCATGAAAGCCGGGGGGGGGGGGGCAGCTTTACTTGTTCCGTTCTTCTATCACCAGCACCTAGAAAACACATTGTACATAGAACTTTCTCCATAGATCTAAATATTTTTGATGAATGTTGAATTTATTGTCGACTGGAGGAAACTCTGAGTGTTTAGTGTCTCCAATGAATACAGAGATTAGCAGGACACAGTTCTCGCCCCCCCCCCTTACGTTCTAGTCAGTTAAACAGACACAGACATAAGTAGCCATAAATACAGAGAGTGTAGTCAGTGCTGTTCACGAGACTCCAAGCAACCACAGTAGGACCGTGGAGAGGGTGAGAAAGTTCCAGTGGTTGACATGTAGGATGTTTTCATGGACGGCACAGATTTTGTGTTCACTCCTCATTGACGAGTGAGCATGTTGTAGTCATTAATACCTAGAATGCCCTGAGATTAATTTGATCTCTCTTTGAGGATCTCCGTTGTTGAAGCACCTCAGGGTGCCCTTTCTAAGAATTTCACTCTCTGTCTAGAAGATATAACCAGTGTGTACCTGACCTCTGGGTATATTTAGGAAGTTCCTGTTTTGAAAAAGTATGTGATGTGAACTTGTTCTTTGCAGTGAAAGAAAATGTAAAGTGAGTGTGATTGAGTCTTAAAATTTTGATGCAGTTTTCTCTTGCCTTCTTCTATAAAATCGGGGAGACCGGATGATTTTTTTAAAAAAGGAGTAAGTGTTGTTCTTTGGGAGTCTGGAGCAAGCAATGAAAGTGAAGAATGAGTCCTGCAGCATTAAAGTCAGAGCCGTATAGCAGGAGCCAGATTGAGAGATCGTCTCGATGGAAGGAGTGTTTCCCGTAAGACTGAAATGAGCTTCTGGACAAAGATGAGTTTGTTCTCCAGCTCACCTTGTTTGATGCTGTCTGCGCCCCTGATTATTTTATGGTTAAATATTAAGTATCAGGATAGGATACCAGAGGGTCATGAGCAGTTTCTTGCCTTTCTAGTTAACATTCATACTTAGAGAGAGGCTTGTAGGGAAAGAGAGGTATACTCTTAGCCTTTTAAGAAGTTGTGATAAAATATACCTAATATAAAATTTACCATTTTAATAATTTGTGAGTGCACACTTCCGTGACAGTAAGTCCATTTACGTTGTTGTGCAGCCGTCACCACTGTCTCCAGAAATCGTTTCACCCTGCAGAACTGAAACTCTGTCCCCCATAAACACTAACTCCGCATTCCCCCTCCCCTCAGCCCTTGAAAACAACCCTTCTGCTTTCTGTCTCCATGAATCTGACTACTCTAGGTGCCTCGTGTGAGTGGAATCATACAGTATCTGTCTTTCTGTGACAGGCTTATTTCACTTAGTATAATGTTTTCAAGGTTCGTCCATGTTGTACCATGTTTCAGGATTTCCTTCTTTTTGAAGGCTGACTGATATTCCACTGTATGCCCTAGCCTTATAAATAGCGGTTTGATCGAAAACAAAACAATAAAACATCGCTCCAAATATTACCTCCTCTGTGACTGAAACAATTTCATTTCCCTTTCTTGCTCTGAAGGACATAAAATCTTCTCTGGAAATTTCTTTTGGGGAAACAAATTTCCCACTTTCATCTCTAGCAAAGACATTTTGGGAGACTTAGTTGGCTCAACTATTTACTTTACACTTGTCAGATTAGAAAGATGCTTTTTCATTTGTGTCAAGAACTTCTTAGGTATCTCTGTTTTTTAAAAAAAATATTTTCATTTTTGGGGGCACCTAGGTGGTTCAGTCAGTTAAGCGTCCAACTTTGGCTCAGGTCATAATCTTGCAGTTCATGAGTTCGGGCCCTGCACCAGGCTCTGTGCTGACAGCTTGGAGCCTGGAGCCTGCTTCTGATTCTGGGTCTCCCTCTCTATCTGTGCCCCTCCCCTTCTTGTACTCTGTCTCTCTTTCTTTCTCTCTCTCTCTCAAAAATAAATAAAACATTCAAAAAATCTTTTTTTCATATTTTCATTTTCAAATAGTAGATTGATTGGTGTTTTAACAGTAAGCTGACTGTTCACAGCTATCACAGGCCTACTTTTTCTACAAAACGTCACCACGCCAGCCTCAGAGCACTGAGAACACATTCACTGTGATTCTTCACATTAGGATAGATTCTCCGAAATGCATCCCCGAGTCTCTGTGTTGGGCCTGTTTTGCTTCTTGTAATCAGTATCTGAACTTAATGTTGTTCTTGGCATGTCATTGGCACTCTGTACCCACGTCGAATGCATATATGTAGACTTAAGGACGTAACAGAGCTTGGGTTTTGTCCGTGTATATCCAAACCAGTTCACGATCACCGATTTCTCCCCGTGGTGACCATGGAGTAGAGAGAGGTAGGTGGTCTAAATACTTCTCGAACCTCTCTTTTACACTTTCACCCTCACTGCCTCAGTTGGATCACTCCATCATCCTCCTCTTCACCTCCTTGACTTGTGCATGTCTTTCCTTTCTTCTTCATTCCTTCCAATGCCACTGGATCATTGGTCTTAAAGTCAGTAATTTGACCACACCACACCTCTGCTTGCTGCTGGTTGCCTTTAAGATAATGCGCAAACTTACCATGGGCCCCAACTTACCTTGCTGGCCTCCTGACCCAGGAAGCTCTCCCTTCCTCCACCCGTGACTGCACCGCCCCCTTCCCCACAAACATTCTCGCCTATGCTCCTGCTTTTCTTCAGGTAGAATACCCTTTCCATCATTCTCTACCCAGCAAGTTTCTGCTCACTCTTCAGAAGCTGCCTCATGCTTCATCGTTGCTGTGAGTCTTATTTTCCAATGTGGAACTATTAATAGCTCCTGTTTTCTCTTCTCTACACCTTTGTTGTAGTGTTTATCTCTTTGTACTATGATGCTCTGTTAACGAGTCTGAGACGGACTGTTAAATTTTGAACTCGGTAAAGATCCAGGACTCTGCCCATCCCATCTTTGTTAACCTAGCCTGCGGCATAGATCATGGCTCATGGTAGTTCTGGAAAAGAGTGCTGAAGGAAGGAAGGAAGGAAGGGAGGAAGGGAGGGAGGGAGGGAGGGGGCAGGCCAACATTCTATATTTCTGAGGTATAAAGGAAAACTACTAAGTGTGGTTTTGCCCTCAAGTATGCCATAAAACTGCCGTGATCCATCGTGGGCTGCGTGTCAGTAGAAACATTACTGAAACCTTGATTTAGCCAGTTGGACTTCCCTTGAACCTTAAAAGTGAGATGGGATTCAAATACACTGGGGGAGGAGGTGCTATCCCCGGCAAGGGAAATAGCCTAGACTATGTTATGATTAAATAAATCAAAATATTTTAAATCCGGAGAGCATCTTTGTATGTTAATTGAATTCATACAGCTACTTTATAGAAAAATTAGGACTCGGTCCACAAAAGTACAGCAAGTGTCATGTGAAAGCCCTGGATGAACGACACTCAGACCAGGCCCATGGTATGTACTCCTGCCATAACATCCTTCTGTCTCCTTTAACCATACTCTTTAAATTCTCCAGATGCATCTAAAAAGGGAGCATTGTTAAGCAAAAGATAAAAGTAATCCTCTAGTAGAAAGAAGGGTTATGTTTTCCTTTTATCTGTCATAGCGGTGGAAAATAGTCTTTTAGGGCATAATGGCGAATTGTATTTTGTCAAAGTGGTATATGAAATGGAAATTTACTTTGGCCTGTTCATCCTCTGTGAAAAAGATGATCTTACAACAAAATAGGATGCAGGCTTCTCTCTTGGGCACAGTGGAGGTAAAATATAAGCAGTATTTTCATATACCGTCAGATGTTTGGAGAGCTGCCTTCTATGATTTTAATGTTGTCTGAATGTACATTCTCCACCTCATTGAGCACTTAAGTAGGTTTTGATTTGTTCTTCAACACTGCATTTCCCCAGCATGAGTGAAGCCCCTACTAAACATTCAATAAGTTATTTTGTTTTGACAAAGAGAAAATCCTACCTGTGAATGTGTTCTATGGATCTTGCCAGTCTTTTTAGGGCATGGTCTCTAGAGCTATTGAAAATGCAAACAAATGACCCAAATGAGCAAATCTTGGCAGAAGATAAAGTGCGTGATAAATGGTAGAATTGGCTCCAATTCTCGGATACATCTTTCGACTGATACACACAAATGCACACATGTGTCTCAGGAAGAGAGAGAAATATACTAATGTAAAGCAGACTCCATATATACATGTTCAGTAGAATGATAGATACTAAAGTTTTTATTGTACAGATTGAAAGAGTAAAGCCTGGAAGGCCTAATGGAGGCATCAAAGATGGGCATCCGTGTTTTATATTCAGAAAAAGGTTGCTAATAGTCTTAAGAGTACAGGGAAAGGTACCAGCCACTGAGAGATATAGCAGGTTGCAGCAATTGGAAGTAAATGTCTTCAGGGCTTTGGGACTTTCTGTGAACGGCCATTAAGAAGCAGTATATATTCAGAGTGTTTTAAGGGAGATAGTAAGGGGTGATAGTGGAGGTTGACTAAAAGTTGAGTCTCATGGGAGATCAGAGGCAGTAGCCTGAATTGGGGAATAGGATCCTTGTCTAGAAAACTAGTGGAATGGTCTCTGTGATAGTAACAGGGCTCTAGGCTGGGGTCAGAGAAGAAGGGGCAAATCTGAAAACAGAGCTTTGGTGGTGGATTTGACAGGAGAACATGCAGTAAGAGTGTAATCAAGGGTGGATTCCAAGTCATGAGTCTAGGAAACAAAGAGGATGAGCCAGGAGACTTCAGGAAGTAGAGGCAGTGATGTTCATCCAGCTCTTCCATACACTACTCATTCTTGTGATGTGTTCATAAGTAGCACAAGAAGTACTGGTTGAGCTTAGAAGACACTTAGATAATGCTAAGGTTAAACGGTAACTACAGGACTTCTCAGAGCTTTTAATTTGCTATTATGCAAGGATTAGATCGAGTGTTCTATGTTTTCCATATTTACCAGATTGTGGGATTCGGTGTTTTGGCACTTGCTAGTTGGTACGACATCTTGGGAGCATACTTTGGAAAATGATTTCAGCACAAGAGAATGGGGTGTGTGTGTGTGTGTGTATGTGTGTGTGTGTGTGTGTGTGCGCGCGCGTGCGCGCGCGTGGGTGCGCATGTATGTACACATACCTGGATGATAATAAATCCTCCACATGAGGGTTTTTTGATCATAATAGGTAGGAACTTGAGAGAACGCGAGGGAACAGGCTAGGATGAAGAGTTGGAAGTCACAGGCAGAGAGCTGTCTACCAGGAACATGGCTGAGATTGGATTCTTCTTTATGGTGACCAGTAATTAATAGGAGGTTGGGGGTGTGCGCCTGGGAACAAGAGAGTAAGCCAGGGGTGACAGAGGTCTAGGAAGTAATCCTGGAAAATATGCTGTCACCAGAGATTATGCTGCAAAGAGCTGATACAGGACAGTGACAAACAGTGGGCCCTCCTAGTCTCGTTTGTCAAGAAGGAACTCTCCACTCATTCACCAGTTGTCTTGGGAGGTTGTTAATGCTAGGGTAACACATGCATCCGTGGCATCCTCAAACTCCCTGCTCTGTTCAACACTTACTAACCCTTTACTTTGTAGAGAGAGTAATTTACATCTAGGTCCTGCTCTCAAGGAGGCCACTATTTCTGAAGAGAAAAGGAGAGAAAAGCAGTTAAACTTTCTAAGCGTAATACAGCTAACAAATGCTTCTAAAGGAGCTATGGATCTGACCGGGTCTTTGACTATGATTGGGCAAAGAGGTTTAACGTAATTTGAACTTTTGCTAACTTTTCAAGACAACTGGGGAAATAAACATTATATGGGTAACCGTAAGTCTGAAGCCCAATTTTAAAATCAGGAGATTACTTAAGAAGTTTTTTTCTTATAGTGGTGTTTAAAAATAGACTGAAGCATGCCTCTCGGAGATGTCAGAAATGACACAGTGGTATCTGAGGTGTTTTAAAGATGACCTCTGACCCTAGAATGGAGCTACAAATATATTTTTTCTTTTACTGGACCATGTATTTTATCTTTAGAATTTTGAGTTGTATTTTATTCCGGCGTATGTCCTGTTGGTATCAAATAGTTTAAGCTGAGCCAGCCAAAGGCGGACGAATTGACAGTTGCTAATGTAAATTTCCCAGCGAGTAGAAAAGGCTCCCATTAGAAGCTCACAGGCCCCCATTGTGAAGACGCTCCTTTGTGCTTGTTCTCTTCTGGCTCTGACATGAGCTGGCTCACAGGGCTTAGGCTCTGCTCCTACCGTTCTCTGCTGAGCACCAAGCAGACTTTTCCTAATACCATCGATTAGAGGTGTTCATGAAAGGAATGTGTAAAAATAAATATTAAAAGTTGACAGTGAGTTTTAATAGTTTGTGTATCTTTCTGAGTTACGATGGTAAATGAAAGCTAAAAGGTTGTGGATAGGGTTATATATAGATCCTGTTTCTCTTTTCTCCTGTCACTATCTCCCATAGCCTTTACCTCTCCATATCTTGTATATGACTCACATTTGGGAGAACCATGCCAAATGGTTGGACACTCGTCAACACACTACTCTGGAGAACCCAATGAATTGCTGTTTCAGTGTTGGTGATAATGTGAAACATCCTCCTGCCTTTTCGTCTGCTTCCCTCCCTCACGTTGAGCAGGCACTTAATAAATCTGTGCTGAGCATAAAGGGAAGGAGTAGCGTTAAACACGAAGGTAGTAAAAGGAATGCCTTGAAAGAACCATCTTTTATCTTGTATTTTACCAGCTGTTTGAAAAGTCATCTCTTGTGTTTGGCTTTATGTGAACACTTGAGTAATGTCTACATATAGCTTCTCAGAAAATCACCCTCTTCTGGAATAGGTATCCGAAAGCCTGGTCTACCAACAGAGAGACTTCACTGATTGAATATAGGGCTCTCTCTCTCTCTCTCTCTCTTTCCTCCCTACCCACTGAACCTGATTGCCTCTGTGATTAAGAGTTATGCGTAGTATTCTGGGGCGCCTGGGTGGCGCAGTCGGGTAGGCGTCCGACTTCATCCAGGTCACGATCTCACGGTCCGTGAGTTCGAGCCCCGCGTCAGGCTCTGGGCTGATGGCTCGGAGCCTGGAGCCTGTTTCCGATTCTGTGTCTCCCTCTCTCTCTGCCCCTCCCCCGTTCATGCTCTGTCTCTCTCTGTCCCAAAAATAAATAAACGTTGAAAAAAAAAAATTAAAAAAAAAAAAAAAAAAAGAGTTATGCGTAGTATTCTGAGAGGAGACTTTCAGAGATGGGACTTAAACTTCCTTCTCCTTAGCATTGTCCTATAATTAGAAAATTTTATACATTCAAAGGAGTTTGCATCTGAATTAGAATAAAGTCACAGGAGTGACTTGGTTTGAGCAGGACCCTGGTCTCACGCTCCAGCGGTCACAAAGAGAAACAGATCTATTAGTCATTAGGGAACTGGATTCTACTGGGCTCACATCCAGGGATTGTCTTTCCTACAAGCGTTAATTTCTTCATTTTGGCACAGAAGAGGGGAAAAAAATTACTTGCTCCAGTAACTGAAATCATATGGGGGTTATCTTTCTTGATGCTGTATTACCAGATCTTGTAGAGCTAGGAATATATATGATCGCTCCTACTTACTACACACAAAATCGCCCAGAAACTTTATGTAGGGTTCTGTCGAGAAAGCTAGTAGGAGAAAGGCTTCTGGTCTTAAATATTCGAAGGAACGCTTTTTTTAATTGTTTATTTTTAAAAGTCATTTTTTTAAATGGACATTAGGATGTGGTAGGAGAGGCAAAAGTTGATGGCAGCCTGGTGATTACTGTTTGTTGAAGTAGATCAATAGCAATAGTAGCTCATTGTCAGTGGCAACCAATAGTTGTCGATTTGTAGAGCTTTCACCTTTATGCAGCCGTCCATATGTACATGTCTTCCGAGACCAAGCAGTGGCTTCCAAGCTGGGGGGCAAGCAGAGCAGAGTAGCACAGATGTGGCCACTAAGAGGTCTTTAGACCACAGCACGGAGAAGAGGAAGCGCTCAGCTGTTCCTTCACAAGGCAGATGGTAAAATGGGCCTGTTTGCACATCTCTTAGGAGTGAAAGAGCCGGGTCCTGAGCTGAGTCCACACAGCCCCCAAGTGCATGGCCGGTGCTTGTCCTGGATAAGCCATCTTCTTAGGGCACCCAGAGGGCAAGATCTTGGAACCCTGCCGAGGAAGCAAGGAATGGAGATGCTGAATCCTCTTCCACAGCTGCTATAAGCCTAACGTCCTTCGTCACTGCCTTAAAGTGGATGAGAGATGTCTGGATGTGATTTCCTGATTTTTCTGTCTCCTTAGGCCTGGCCTTCAATTATATCTGACCTATGTGTGTACTGGAGCTAGGCATTGCCCTTTAAAGTTTTTTTTAAATGTTTATTTATTTTGAAGGGGAGGGAGGAAGAGAGAGAGAGAGACAGAGAGACAGAGAGAGAGAATCTCAAGCAGGCTCCACATTCAGCGTGGAGCCCAACTCAGGGCTCGATCTCAGGACCGTGAGATCATGACCTGAGCCAAAATCTAGAGTTGGACACTTAACTGACTCAGCCACCCAGGCGCCCCTAGGCATTGCCCTTTGCAAGTTCGGGTTCTGTTCACTTTTAGCCCACTGGACCAAAGATGTTTTCAGAGGTGTAGGGGAAGCTGAAAGCCGGGTGGGAAAGCAGTAATTCATTACTCCTTGTCTTTGTTGTTGGATTTAGAGGAAGGGCGGAGGACAGAGGTTCTCAAAGGGGGCATTTAGAAAGGCGTAGGGCATTTGGGGTGGATGCATTGACGGAGGAGCACTGCAGGCTATTAGTGGGCAGGAGCAAAGGTCACCTAATGTCCTTTAGTGTGAGACAGTCTCCTACAATGAAGCGATGTCCCACCTAACATGCCCATAGAGGGAAACACTGTGGAGGAGCAGCAGGACGTGGCTCTCCCTGGAGGTCACTACAATCATGCAGATCTGCCCACTTGACCTTCATGGTAGTATGAGGCTAGGTATGGTCTTCCGTTGTTGGTACAAAACCATCTTTCCGTCCATTCGTCCATCTGTCCCATCCATCCTTCTAGGGCTTCTTTGGTGAAGAATCTCATGGCCACCTATGTCCCCATTCTTTCCCCTCAGTGACATTGTCACCCTGTTGGCTCTCCTAAACTCTCATTCCTCTCTGCACTGACTGATTTAGTAGGAATGACCAATTGTTATGCCAGCTGAGAATAGAGAAGGTAGAAGGCAACAAAGCCTTCTGGAAAGAGAGAGAGAAGAGGAAGAAGAGTGAAAAAGACAGCTTATGATTTATATAGATATGAGAATAGGCACCTGAGTTGTTAATCCTTGAAAGGTATTTGGCTAGTGCTAATGGAATCCCTCCTACCTCTGGGTCAGTGCTTCTCAATCTCGAGTGTGCATCAGCGTCCCCTGGAGGGTGTGTTCAGACAGAGACTGCCAGGAACCATCCCCAGAGTTTCTGATTGAGAAAGCCTGGGGTGGGGCCCGGGAATTTGCTTTACTAACAAGTTCCCGGTGATACCCGTGCCACTCGCCTGGGAACCATACTTCTCTAGCTCTTAGAGAAGAGAGCAACTCCTGAATACTTCCCATCTCTGGGACGCCTGGGAGACCAAGCTGAGAGGGGAGGATCTTGACTTACTCTTGACCTTCAATCATGGCCCAAGAGGAAGGAAGGAGGAGCTAATAAGCCCAGCACCCCTGGAAGGTGAGTGCATTTTCAGCCACACCATCACCCCTGTTGCTGGGATCCATGCAAAGGCCATCGTGCTGTATTTTCTGAAATAGCAAGAAAACAGAACAGAGTAAGCTGTTCTTTACGTGTTTTTCTGTATAGAAGTAAGTGTATTTAACCGGTGGATCTTCTTGATGTCTGTTAGCTTGCACTGTCCTGTGAACCAGGGCATCAGGGACCACGGGCAGTGCTTCCTTTTGTTACTAAATAAGGGGGAGTTGTCTGAGCATACAACCTATGAAGGTCTCTAAAGGAAGGCACCTGGTTTAACGCCCAAACCACTGGAAGCTTCATTTTTTTTTTCCCAGACAGGAACCCAAGTCAGGATTGAGCATAGTGTTTCCTTCTGCATATTCCTGATTTCTTCTCTCCACTGTCAGTGAAAACTGACGTGCCAGTGGTTTTTCTTTTCTTCTTCCTAATGAGTTAATGGCAGTGATACTTTAGTCTGGTCCGAAAGGGAAAAACAGAGATTGATGGCGATGCTGTTGGAAGTGTGAACAGGAATGTGAATGACACTTTGACAGTGCCTACTTTTCCTGTCAGTTCCTGGTTTTTGAAGATAATTCTAAGAACGGTTTCTCATCAAATTTGACCTTATGGCCGAATAACAACACACTTTTTTCCTCCTTGATGTTTCCTTGGAATCACAAAATATTATTTAGTTGGAGTACTTAGCAGCAGTGGAGGGGTGGCATAATATTTTGGATTTCATTTTTTATCCAATTTAGAAAGCCCTGTGGCACTAAATAAAAATGTCACTGTGTAAAATGTAAAAGCTTTCTGTCACAAATGTTTTTAAAAATTCATAAAGGGCTGAGGATTTGATTTATCTTTTCCTCTTTCTGTGATTTATTCATATTTAATGTTAGTTTCAACATTTGAAGCATCAAGGACTTTTTCAAATTAAAAACTGTGGTGAATCAGTCTTATTTGAAGAAACATTCCGCCATGCCAATTCATTCCTGTTCACGTGTTCAAGGTGCAGCTATGTTTGGCTTTCCCAGTGGCTGGAATTCTCGCTAGGGAAACCCTTCGTTGCTGGGGAGGTTGAATTGCCCCAGCTACTTGATGTTGACAGCCATTTCCCAGGTATCAATAGACCATTTCCTCGGGCATTAATCATTATCACACAAATGTGGTGGCAAAGGAGAAGAGTGGGAAGGGACCTTGCCTTTGGAAGCAGCATTTTGTTTACTGTCTGTTTTTTCATTTTTGGTGCCTTTGAGCCTCTGAGTCACTTGTGTTTTCAGAAACATCTTTAGTCAGTGACAGTATCAGTCTTTTCTGTGGATGGTTTATTAATAATGAATGATAATAGAATTAGCCTGGAACGAAGGGAAGAAAATGAACTCCACACAAACTCATCATTTTTTTTTTTTTTTTACTAGTAAATAGACACCCAGGGTCTGTGGCACAGGCCTTTCTTAAAGCCCTGGAAGGTTAAAAGGCTGGAAGGAAGAGCGCTGTGGGCTCCCCTCGTTCCACTTTTAGGGCAGATAGACCTGTGCTAGAGGATGTGGGCGTGTTCGCTCCCACCCCACGAGGCACGGTGCATTTTCCGCGGCTGGGGCATGCGATAAGGCACACCTGCCCTGGACATTCTTGCTTCTGCCTGTCCTTCCACCTGCCCATCCACTTGTCCTTCTGGCCCTCCCTCCCTTTATCCTTCCCGTCTTTCTGTCTTTTTATCCTTTTCTTCTTACTATCATTCTTCCACTCTGCACACACTCTTGAGTGCCTCCTCTGGGCCAGGTGTTGTGCCTCCACGGATATAGTCAGCTTCTCATCAAGTGAGGGGAAAGGTACCTGTCTACTTTGCTGAAAATCATCAGCCTTTTAGTAAGAGCATCAAGGAAGAATGGGAATAAAAGGTTTGGAGGGCCTACAAGGATGAAACCCTTTCTCCCTGGTTCTCTCACGTGCTTGTTATGCTTGTTATCGAGGCTCTGACCTGTCAAAGAATGGCAGCCCCTGCTCGGAGCAGCCACGCCTCGAGGGTGTGGTTTTTAGAAACAGTTGTGAACATTTTGTCATCATGAACTTGATTTTCTTTCTTTGCTTAATGGAGGGAATCATCTAGTTAAGTAAAATGATCTCTTTCCTCCTCAGACAATTGGAAAGAAGTTACCTCCAACGACGGCAACTCCAGACTCGTCAAAACCAGAAATGGACGGCAGGACAAAGAGTGAGTTTCCTTATTTATCCATATTTTACATTTGGAAGCAGTTAAGGGTTTTTCAGTCATGGACGTGCTTTTGAAAAATCCTCACATAATCCTAATGGCTGTTTAACTTTTTAAATTAAGTCTTTTAAATTTCAGTATGGTTAACATACAGTGTTATATTAGTTTCAGGTATACAATATCATGACTCAACAATTCTGTACATTACTCAGGGCCCATCATGATAAGTGTACTCTTTAATCCCCTTCACCTTAATGGCGTTTTAAAATACATCAGAAAAAATATACCCAAATGTGTTCCACTGGGTCCTACCAGTGGGTGGGCACAAGTTAGATTTGGCACTCTTGGGGGATTTTCTTCTTTATGGAATGTGGTTCTTTCCTGCCGCCTGTATCAGAGCTGGGGCTTATCCATATATACCCAATCACTTTGCATCATTCAGGAGGCAGAAAGGCTGTAGAGAATGGCAATTCAAGCATTTGGGGGATTCATAGGCCTTTAAGTCAGGGAGGCCCTACCTTCTCGCCTCAGCACTCAGCCAGCACTCCCAGCCCTTGCCTGCCTGCCTGCCTGCCTGCCTGCCTGCCAGCCAGCATCCTCAGTGCGTCTCGACTAAAATCTCTCTACACGCAGATGTCTTTCTTCCATTGAGCCACATACGCTCTTCCTGGAATTTTTACCCACGAATTTTAGTCTCTGGGTCTACAATGATATTAGCCCATTTTTCTCCTAACAGCCCTTTAAGTGTTTGAGGATAGTTGTCTCCCTAACGCCTTCCTAAAGGTCCTATTTCCTGTTCTGGATGGTTGCCAGATAAAATACAGGATGCTCAGTACATTTGCATTTCAGATAAACAGTGAATAATTTTTTGGTTATAAGTATGTCCCCCGTACTCTTTGTTGTTTATCTGAAATGCAAATATACCTGGGCGTCCTGAATTTGTAGTTGTTAATCTGGCAAGCCTCCAATCCCTTTAGCTATCCTTTCAGTAACTAGGGCATTCTGGACAGGCTCTGGTCAGAAACAATTACTTCAGTTCCTTCTAGGGATTTTATTTTTTTTTTTCCAGCTTCAGATTTTCTTATGAGCATAATGTGGACAGACTGCTAATATAGTTTGGAAAGCCAAAGATTGAGAGAACATAAATCACACATATATAATTATGATTAATATAAGAGCAAGCACAGCTTTATCCTTTTAATTGAGAAATAATATACCATTCAAAAGCAAATGAGGGGTACTGCCTTAGACTTAGGAAAATGAATTTGTGGGATTTGCCAAACCAGAAATGGTGGTTTTGATAAACAAGTTCATGGAAGATACAGATGCAGGTGCTGTAGCTGTGCCTTGGTGTGGAAGGTTCAGATGAGGTCTGGTGCCTTCCATGTGGTAATGCTGTTGTCCAACTCCTGGTCAGAGGCAGAAAGCCCGCTTGTCTAATACTCTAATGCAGGGGTTCTCACACTTGAGTGGACCCCAGAATCACCCGGGGAGCTGGGCCCCACCCCCCAGGTTGCTGGGCCCCGCCTCCACAATTTCTGAGTCATTAGTCCAGTGGGACCTGGAACTTTGCTTTTCTAAGGAATTCCCAGGTGCTGCTGCTGCGCCTGGTTTAGGGCCCACACTTCCAGAACCACTGTTTGGAACTCATCAATATTCCTCAGGACAACCTGGCCCTGCGTTTATTCATGCAGGTTATACACTTTTATGCTAAACCTACCTTTAGGCACTAAAGAATTTTCTTTCTTTCTTTCTTTCTTTCTTTCTTTCTTTCTTTCTTTCTTTCTTT